>NC_083401.1:102594569-102897783 GCF_020745735.1 Hemiscyllium ocellatum
CTCATCAGAAATTACCTATCTGTCTGAATTAGTGCCCCTTAAATCTGAGACTGTGACCTCTGCTCCTAGGCTCTCCCATGAGGGGAGACATCCTCTCAGCATTTACCCTGCCAGCACCCTGAGAATCCTATGTGTGAGGACAGTAGATATCCCTCCTGGAAGGACATTACTGAACCGGCTGAGTTTTGTCTGTAGTATTTGGTAAAATTATTAATGGTAGTTTCATTGTTTCATTACTGAGACTAACTTTATATTTCAGATTTATTATCTGAAATTTCACCAGGTGCTTTGGAAGGATTTAAACCTATGTCACTTGAAATAACCCCACAGAGGCTGGTATCCCATCCCCAAATCACCCTTTATTTACACGTGCACAGAACTTGACACTTGTCCAGCTTCCTCAGAGCCAGCTCTCGGACTGAACAAAACCTCTGACATTCCTGTTTATATCTCTCAGTCAGAGCTCCCTGATTGGACCAGGATAACAACCCTTATCAGGGAACTCATTCAATGAAACTTACCGAGCTGACCTTGTTATATCACGCCATCAACAAAGCATTTAATCCGCAAGTCTGAGTTACTTAGTCCAACAGCATTGCCACAATGCAACTATTTCCCTGATCCTCCTCATTGCCATTCATCTGCTACATAAATATTCATAACTGAGGTAAAAAAGTTGGACACAGGTTGGGATATAAGCAGAAGTCATGCTCCAGATTATTTCTTTTAACAAGCAACATATCAAGAAAAAGGAGCAAGAGCAGTTAAGCAAGCACGAGAAATCAGATGGAATGTGGAAAAATTTCCCAGAAACACCATATGGGGAGTTTGTTTTTGGGGTGGGCATCTGGGCAAGAGGAGGTAAAATGGCAGCATTGATAAGAATTCTGTAATCCATATAAAGTACAAGTGGGCCTCTCAGGCAGTTTCAGGTCCTCAGTCCTGACCTGAGTCACCCTTGTAAACTAAAGCCAACAGCAATCCAGCCCTCAAAGAAAGCTAATTTCCACACGCTAGTTTATATTCTTCAGTAATTAGTGCCAGATTCTCCAAAAGTAGATATCAATCCCAGCACCTCACACCACTCCACTTAGAGTAATTTTTTAAAAAAATGTGATAACCATGTTTGACATCAACGCCAGCGACCTTTTTGAGTGGGAGCAGCAGTGGAGGTAAGGTGAACCAGGAAGGCTACAGCCTTTTAAAAATTACTTACCGGTAGTGGCCAGTGGTGTTTTTCCTTCACAGAAGGAGCAGGAGCAGCGGCGGAAGTGATGCGGACCAGAGGGGCTGCCGGGAAGGAAAGTAAGTGACCATATATATTACCGGTGCCACGAGATAGCGAGGCGAGGAACAGGGAGCGGGCACAGCTTAACACGTGGCTGCACAGCTGGTGTAGGAGGGAGGGCTTCAGATATGTAGATACTTGGGATGCCTTCTGGGGAAGGTGGGACCTGTACATGAAGGACGGGTTGCACCTGAACTGGAAGGGGACCAATGCCCTGGGTAGAAGGTTTGTTCGAGTGGTTCAGGAGGGTTTAAACTAGTATGGCAATGGGGTGGGAACCTGAGCTATATACCGATAGTGAGAGTTGATGGAGGCAATGGCAAGAGGTAGCACAGCCACTGAGAAAGAATTTCCTGGGAAAGAACCAAGGGATCGGTTAAAGTGTGTTTGCTTTAATGCAAGGAGTATCAGGAATAAAAGTGATGAGCTTAGAGCATGGATCAGTACCTGGTGCTATGATGTTGTGGCCATAACAGAGACATGGGTTTCTCACGGGCAGGAATGATTGCTGGATGTTCCAGGGTTTTGAACATTTAAAAAGAATAGGGAGGGGGGAAGAAGAGGAGGGTGTGTAGCACTGCTAATCAGAGAGGGTGTAACAGTTACAGAAGTTACCATTGTCAAGGAGGGTCTGCCTACCGAGTCAGTATGGGTGGAAATTAGGAACAGTAAGGGAGCAGTCACCTCATTAGGGGTTTACTACAGGCCCTCCAGTAGCAGCAGGGAGATTGAAGAAAGCATAGGTCAGCAGATTTTGGAAAAGTGTGAATGTAGTAGGGTTGATGTAATGGGTGACTTTAACTTTCCCAATATTGATTGGAACCTCCTTTGAGCAGATGGTTTGGAAGGAGCAGTTTTTGTAAGGTGTGTTCAGGAGGGTTTCCTAACTCAGTACGTTGACAGGCCAACGAGGGGAGAGGCCATTTTGGATTTGGTGCTCAGCAATGAGCCGGGGCAGGTGTCAGATCTTGCGGTGGGAGAGTATTTTGGTGATAGTGACCAAAACTGCCTCACATTCTACACAGCTATGGAGAAGGAGAGAAGCAGGCACAATGGGAGGATATTTAATTGGGGAAAAGGAAACTATGATGCTATCAGATATGAGTTAGGAAGCATGGACTGGGAGCAATTGTTCCATGGAAAGGGCACTATAAACATGTGGAGACTGTTTAAGGAACAGTTTTTGCGAGTGATGAATAAATATGTCCCTCTGAGACAGGCAAAAAGGGGTAAGATAAAGGAACCTTGGATGACAAGAGTGGAGGAGCTTCTCGTCAAAAGAAAGAAGGCAGCTTACGTAAGGTGGAGGAAGCAAGGGTCTTGCTCAGCTCTAGAGGATTACAGGCAGGTGAGGAAGGAGCTCAAAAATGGTCTGAGGAGAGCCAGGACAGGGCACGAAAAAGGCTTGGCAGGAAGGATTAGGGAGAATCCAAAGGCATTTTACATGTATGTGAGGAATAAGAGAATGATCAAAGAAAGAGTAGGGCCGATCAGGGATAGCTTAGGGAACTTGTGTATAGAGTCTGAGGAGATGGGGAAGCCCGAAATGAATTTTTTGCTTCTGTCTTTACTAAAGAAAAGGACCTTGTAGTGAATGAAACCATTGAGGAGCAGGTAAGCATGCTGGAATGGATGGAGATTGAGGAAGCTGATGTGCTGAAAATTTTGACAAATATTAAGATTGACAAGTCACCAGGGCCAGACCAGATTTGTCCTCGGCTGCTTTGGAAAGCAAGAAATGTGATTGCTTTGCCACTTACGAAGATCTTTGCATCCTCGCTCTCCACCAAAGTCGTACCTAAGGAATGGAGGGAGGCAAATGTAATTCCTCTCTCCAAGAAAGGAAATAGGGAAATCTCCGACAATTACAGACCAGCCAGTCTCATTTCTGTCATCTGCAAGGTGTTAGAAAGGATTCTGAAGGATAGGATTTATGACCCTCTGGAAGAGCATGGCTTGATTAAATACAGTCAAAGTGGCTTTGTGAGGGGCAGGTCATGCCTCACAAATCTTATTGAGTTCTTTGAGGATATTACTAGACAAGTTGATGAGGGTCGAGCTGTGGATGTGGTGTATATGGACTTCAGCAAGGCATTTGATAAGGGTCCCCATGGTAGGCTTGTTCAGAAGGTGAGGAGGAATTGGATACAGGGAAATTTAACTGTCTGGATAAAGAATTGGCTGATCGACAGAAGACAGCGAGTGTTAGTGGAAGGAAAGTATTCTGCCTGGAAGTCAGTGGTAAGTGGTGTTCCACAGGGCTCTGTTCTTGGGCCTCTACTCTTTGTAATTTTTAGTAATGACTTGGATGAGGAGATTGAAGGATGGGTCAGCAAGTTTGCAGATGACACAAAGGTTGGAGGTGTCAATGACAGTATAGAGAGCTGTTGTAGGCTGCAGCGGGACATTGACAGGATGCAGAGATGGGCTGAGAGGTGGCAGCTGGAGTTCAACCTGGATAAATGCAGAGTGATGCATTTTGGAAGGTCGAACTTGAAAGTTGAGTACAGCATTAAAGATAGGATTCTTGGCAGTGTGGAGGAACAGCGGCATCTTGGTGTGCAGGTGCATAGATCCCTTAAAATTGCCACCCAAGTAGACAGAGTTGTTAAGAAAGCATATGGTGTTTTGGCTTTCATTAACAGAGGGATTGAGTCTAAGAGCCGTGAGATCTTGTTGCAGCTCTATAAAACTTTGGTTAGACCGCACTTGGAATACTGTGTCCAATTCTGGTCGCCCTATTATAGGAAAGATATGAATGCTCTGGAGAGAATTCAGAGGAGGTTTACCAGGATGCTGCCTGGAATGGAGGGCTTATCTTACGAAGAGAGGTTGACTGAGCTAGGACTTTTTTCATTGGAGAAAAGGAGGAGAGGGGACCTAAATGAGGTGTACAAGATAATGAGAGGCGTTGATAGCCAGAGACCTTTTCCCAGCACAGAGATTGTTAACACAAGGGGTCATAGTTTTAAGCTGTTTGGCGGAAAGTATAGAGGGAATGTCAGAGGCGGGTTCTTTACACAGAGAGTTGTGAGAGCATGGAATGCATTGCCAGCAGCAATTGTGGAAGCAAGGTCATTGGGGATATTTAAGAGACTGCTGGACATGCATATGGTCACAGAAATTTGAGAGTTGGTACATTAGGTTTACCTTACATGAGGATCAATGGTCGGCACAACATCGTGGGCTGAAGGGCCTGTTCTGTGCTGTACTGTTCCAGGTTCTATGTTCAAAGTTTGTGAGAAGATTTGTAGCTCGGGTGTTCATTGTTGTGGTTCTGTTCACCGAGCTGGGAATTGTGTTGCAGACATTTCAACCCCTGTCTAGGTGACTTCCTCAGTTTTGGGAGCCTCCTGTGAAGCGCTTCTGTGATGTTTCCTCCGGCATTTATAGTGGTTTGTCTATGGCACTTCTGGTTGTCAGTTCCAGCTGTGCGCTGCAGTGGCCGGTATATTGGGTCCAGGTCAATGTGTTTGTTGATAGAATCTGTGGATGAGTGCCTTGCCTCTAGGGAATTCCCTGGCTGTTCTCTGCTTGGCTTGTCGTATAATAGTAGTGTTGTCCCAGTCGAACACATGTTGCTGGTCATCAGAAACCAGGTTTACCTACAGAGAATGAAACCTGAAAGCAACACCACCCCCAAATTCTATGGATTACCTAAAGTGCACAAACCAGACATCCCACTCAGACCCATTGTATCGCTACCAGGGACACCATCACACAAAGTGGCTAAAGAACTACAACAGAAACGGAAACACCTGATCAGTGGTGTACACTGTATACAGTCAACACAGGAATTCTTGGACATCATCAGAAATATACACATAGACAAGGAAGAAACTATGGTCTCATTCGATGTGACGACACTGTTCACCTCTATCAACAAAACCCGAGCCAGAGAAACAATAGCCAACCTGCTGGACATACAGAACAGACAACAAGATGGGGAACCTATCAACAAAGACTGTATACTCTAATCCAAACTCTGGGTCAGATATGTGGATGACACCTTTGTAATCATTAAAAACACAGAAATAGAGAACACATACCGGATCATCAACGCCACACTCACAGGAATCCGATTCACGAGAGAGGAAGAAAAGGACAACCAACTCCCATTCCTAGACGTAGTGGTACAGAGAGCACCTAATGGAGAATTCACCACAAAGTTATACAGGAAAGCCACACACACAGACCAAGTCCTGAACTATGAAAGCAACCTCCCCAACACACACAAAAGAAGTTGCATCAAGACACTGTTCAAAAGGGTCACAACACACTGCAGCACACCAGAACTGCAAAAAGAGGAAGAAGAACACCTCTACAATGTATTCGTCAAATACGGATACCCCCGCAATTTCATCAACAGATGCCTAAGGGAAAGACAACGGCATGAGGACATGCCACAACCCAAAGGACTAGCTACACTACCATACATCAAGAACATTTCTGAACTGACAGCCAGACTACTGCGACCACTAGGACTCACAACAGCACACAAACCAACAGCCACTCTCAGACAACAACTCACCAGGACAAAGGACCCGATCCCCAGCATAAGCAAAACCAATGTAGTGTACAAAATCCCATGCAAGGACTGCACAAAACACTAACGATCTGTATCCATGAACACCAATTAGCCACAAAACGACATGACCAGCTATCCTTAGTAGCCACACACACAGATGACAAGCAACATGAGTTTGACCGGGACAACACTACTATTATAGGGCAAGCCAAACAGAGAACAGCCAGGGAATTCCTAGAGGCATGGCACTCATCCACTGATTCAATCAATAAGCACATCGACCTGGACCCAATATACTGACCACTGCAACGGACAGCTGGAACTGACAACCGGAAGCGGCAGAGACAAACCACTATAAATGCCGGAGGAAACATCACAGAAGCGCTTCACAGGAGGCTCCCCAGCACTGAGGATGTCACCTAGACAGGGGACGAAACGTCTGCAACACATGTTCTATGTCCTAACTCTAATAACTAAATTGCCAAAATAAGACTGAGGCCTTTCAGTCCCATGACACTACAAGTGTAAACTTGCTGTGTTAAAGTTAGTATTGCATTTTTGTTAATTTATGTGACTGTAATATGTTTACATATGTTTACACTGAGATTTCCGACTACCCTGACAGCAAAGTACAAATAATAAGCAAAAAAAGAACCTAACTATGGTCTTGGTTTGAAGGAAAGCATCAGAGAATTTTTAAAAACTTTGCAGACAAATATAGTATAAGCAGGTTGTTAATATTATAAACAGGTGATATCAATTCAGGTACTCATACTACCCAGATTCAGGGTCGCCTTCTTGTGGCATCGTGGAAGTTTCCCTACCTTTCGACTGGGAGGCCTAGGTTCAAGTCCCACCTGCTCCAGAGGTTGTAATGACATATCTGAACAGATTTATTAGAAAATCATACCCATGTTCAGGAGGGGCTGTTGTAATGCAGTGATAGTGTCTCTACCTCTGAGCTAAAAGACCCAGGTTCAAATCCCACCTACTCCACAGGTTTATTAGGAAGTATCTTTACTCTGAGTTACCGTATGATCAGAATAACATAATAGCAAAAGCTTAAAGCAACACTACCTAGGTTCAAAAGGCTCTTCTAGTGCGGTGGTAGCACCTCTAAGTCTGAGCCAGGGGACCCAGGTCCAAGTCCCACCTGCTCCAGAGGTGTGCCACAACGTCTCTGAACAGGTTGATTTGAAAATACCTCCAATATTACCCAGAGGGTCCTCATGGTACACTGATTAATCTCCTACCTCTCAGCCAAGAAGAATGAGTTCAAGTCCTACCTGATCCAAAGGTGTGTCATAATGTCTTTCAACATGTTGATTAGAAAATATCTCCCTGGGTTCAATGGAATCTTGTGATGCAGTGCCAGTGTCCCTACCTCTCGGCCAGAAGATCAGGATTCAAGTCCCACCTGCTCTGGAGATGTGTCATAACATCTCTGAACAGGTTGATTAGAGGAAAGAATACCTGGGCTCAACTCAAATTGTTAAGAAGTTGATCCTATGTTTGATTTATTATGAATTGAATGACAATTTGACGGAATTGTGTCTGCTAAAAAACAATTGAAGAGTAAATGGGAAAATGAAATACCTGGTTCAAGTCCTGCCTAGTCCAGAGTGCACCATAACATCTATGAAAAGGTTGATCAGAAGATATCTTTTCCTCAGGACCTGTCTAATGTGGCCCTCAACAGGTCCAGACAGCAGATTGTGGAGAGGGTTATAGTTCCTGACTTCCTGCCTCTCATTCATGGCTACATACACACCTGGGCCTCCTTTAGCAAGGGAGCTCATGGTGTCCACCAACATTCTTGGAGTTTTAGAGACAGTAAGAGAGAATGGAGCTTGCAGTGCATTATTTCTCCCTCTTACTCCATTTTGAAGTTATCCTCTTAATTTTTCCCTATCCTTCCCTTCCATTCTCTTTTCACTGGCCTTGGTGGATGATGCTTGTTAACTGCTCCTTTCATTAGAAACATGGGTGACATGGCAGAGATTTTATGAGAAAAAATAAAAAATAAATACCTCACCAAGGGGTCTTGGCAGTTCAGGGTAGTATCCCTGTGTTTGAGCCTGGAGACCTCAGTTCAAATCCCACCTGTTCCAGATGTGTGTCACAACTACATCTATAATTAAATTAACATCTCTTTAATTCCATTTCTATTCGCTTATGGGTTTGCCTGAGGCCTTAGCATAATGAGGCATTTTAAATACTGACAATGAGTTGTGGTCTCTGTGGACCCTAGCTCTCCTGTCAGGAAAGCCAAGGATTCATTTGGATTCACCAGAGGGCCAGGTCTGGTGAAGGCAGTGTTGTGTATGTCTCCCAATCAGTACAGCTCATGATATCATCAATGTACATTATCATTATATATCTTACGGTATACAGATCTCGGAATCCACCTTAGAATCATTATTTGAAACATAACATGCTTCTAGAAGCATGGTCTTCTCCTCTGTTTCATTTGTGTCAATGAATATAATAATTGATTAGAATAGCCAGCTGCAATAAATATCATTGGATCTTTCAATAGCATGTAATTTTTGTTTAGTTTATTATTGCAATAAGGTAAGGATACCTTGCTGGAAGCAAAACCCATATTACAGTTAGCAACATTAGCCAAAAAGAAAGTTCGAGAACAACACCCCTAGACCTCAAAGGATTTGGACAATCAGCAGAGTCTGCTGGTGCAACTAACCACACGTGGGACAATCTGATTGGTCAACAACCCCCAAGAAGATGACTTTTAGATACCAGCCAGATAGCAGGATGATTATACCCAATCACCAAGCAGATCGTCCAACTCATACACAGATCCACACATCTTTGATCTACACATTTTTGATCGACACATTAATGTTCTTGGCTATGAAGATAAGGATGTTTCAAGATAAATCTGCTACCAAGACAGTTAATGATTAAAGGCACAAACATCCAGAAATGATTAACTACCAGAATTGCAAAATATCTTTATCCAGGATAAGCCTAACAGTATGACAGAAGTATCTGAGAAGATTTGTTCATTTGGTAATAGAGAAATTAACATATGACATCACAGCAAGTTATTTCAAGGGCAAACAAGTCCTGATATAAACTTCATTACACCTGTTATGCCAAGAATACATGGTTTTTAATTAACAACCAGCTAGCATATGAATTTATATACTGAGGTGAATCAGGAATATTCAATGACTCATGAATGCACATGAAGCACGTCAAATGTAATGACCTCAGCAGTAGGCGGAACCTTCACATAGAACATAGGACATTACAGCGCAGTACAGGCCCTTCGGCCCCCAATGTTGTGCCACCCTGTCATACTAATCTGAAGCCCATTCCACCTATACTATTCCATGTACGTCCATATGCCTGTCCAATGACGACTTAAATGCACTTAAACTTGGCGAATCTACTACCGATGCAGGCAAAGCATTCCATACCCTGACTACTCTCTGAGTAGAGAAACGACCTCTGACATCTGTACTATCTCCCCTCACTTTAAAGTTGTGTCTCCTCATGTTTGCCGTCCCCATACTTGGAAAAAGGCTCTCCCTGTCCACCCTATCTAACCCTCTGATAATCTTGTATGTCTCCATTAAGTCACCTCTCAACCTTCTTCTCTCTAACGAGAACAGCCTAAGGCCCTCAGCCTTTCCTCGTAAGACATTCCTTCCATACCAGGCAACATCCTAGTAAATCTCCTCTGCACCCTTTCCAAAGCTTCCACATCCTTCTTATAATGTGGCAACCAGAACTGTACACAATACTCCAAGTGTGGCCGTACCAGAGCTTTGTACAGCTGCAGCATAACCTCCTGGTTCCGGAACTCAATCCCTCTATTAATAAAAGCTAAAACATTGTATGCCTTCTTAACAACCTTGTCAACCTGGATGGCAACTTTCAAGGATCTGTGTACATGGACACCAAGATCTCTCTGCTCACCTACACTACCAAGAATCTTACCATTAGCCCAGTACTTTGCATTCTGATTACTCCAGCCAAAGTGTATCACCTCACACTTGTCCACATTAAATTCCATTTGCCACCTCTCAGCCCAGCTCTGCATCCTATCTATGTCTCTCTACAACCTACAACATCCTTTGTCACTCTCCACAACTCCACCGACCTTAGTGATGTTCGCAAATTTACTAACCCACACTTCTACGCCCTCATCCAGGTCATTTATAAAAATGACGAACAGCAGTGGACCCAACACTGACCCTTGCAGTACGTCGCTAGTAACTGGACACCAAGATGAACATGTTCCATTAACTACAACCCTCTGTTTTCTTTCAGCAAGCCAATTACTGATCCAAACTGCTATGTCTCCCACAATCCCATTCCTCCGCATTTTGTATAATAGCCTACTGTGGGGAACCTTATTGAATGCCTTGCTGAAATCCCTATACACCACATCAACTGGTTTACCCCCATCTACCTGTTTAGTCACTTTGTCAAAAAAGTCAATAAGATTCATTAGGCACGACCTACCCGTCACAAAACCATGGTGACTGTCCCTGATCAGATTATTCTTTTCCAGATGGTTATAAATCCTATCTGTCATAACTTTTTCCAACACTTCACCAACAACTGAAGTGAGACTCACTGGTCTGTAATTACCAGGGTTGTCTCTACTACCCTTTTTGAACAAGGGAACCACATTTGCTATCCTCCAGTCCTCAGGCACTATTCCTGTAGACAATGATGCTTTGAAGATCAATGCCAAAGGCTCAGCAATCTCTTCCCTTGCTTCCCAGAGGATCCTAGGAGAGATCCCATCCGGCCCAGGGTACTTGTCTATTTTCACACTCTGCAGTATTTCTAATACCTCTTCCTTGTGAACCTCAATCTCTTCTAGTCTAGATGCAAGTATCTCTGTATCTTCCTCGCCAACATTTTCATTTTCTATAGTGAACACTGTTGAAAAATATTTAATTAGTGCTTTCCCTATCTCCTCTGACTCACCACACAACCTCCCACTATTAGCCTTGATAATATCTACACAATGTTCCATCAGCTTCTTGGACTAAACTACCAACAATTCTATTTTCAGTCTGGAAAAGATTACATCCTTGCAACTGTCACTTCCCCAAATCTCCCTTTGCTCAGAGATTTAGCAACACATCAAACATGACAACCAATACTGGCACGATGACTCCAATTTACAGTTTTTTTTAAAAAATTAACCCGTTTTATAAATTAACCTATTCAGAAATGTTATTACACACCTCAGGAGCAGATGGGACCAGAACCTGGCCTCCTGGCTCAAAAGTATGGAAACTTCCACTTTGCTACAAGGGCTCTTTTCCAATTGTACTTGGTATTCCCAGGCAGTCTCCAATCCAAGTTCTAACCAGGCCTCAATCTGCTTAGTTTTTGAGATTGGACGTTTTCAGTCTAGTATGTTTTTGTTTGTCGACAGATGATAGTTCACTGGCCAGTGGTTCATGCCATGTGTATGAAGTTGGGAGTTACACATATCATCTAGAAAGTCCTAGATGGTAAGTGCTATTTCTATATTTTCATGCAACACCAATGAAGGAAAGGATTACCATTCCCCAGTACAACTCATGCTTACAAACTAAGTATGAATGATCTTGCCCAGTAACTAAATGACCAACCATTCCGAGACACGGGACATTCTTCTACAAAGACAAATGAGAATTTAAGACATGATGAGGCTCTCTTCTCTTTCGGAGTTCAATGAGTCTTTGAAATATTCTTCCTGGTAAGGTAGAGGTAGCAGACTCCTTAAATATTTTTAAGGCAAAAGTAGATAGATTCCTATTAAGCAAGGGGTTTAAAGGTTATCGGGGGTAGACAGAAATAATAGGCTGAGGTTCCAATCAGATGGTCTTACTGGATTGTGGACAAGGTTCAAGGGGCTGATTGGCCTTTCCTGCTTCTGATTCATATGTTCACATGTTTCCTTGGCATCCTTCTGTCCTTCTTCAATCTCTCCATGTTTTGTCTTTTAATTATTTCCCTTGATATTTCAGCCCTTTCCTCTCCCATCCTGATCAATGTTTCCAGCCTCAGCGTTACTCCACCTTTCACGCCATCCACCCGGTGATTCTCCTTCCCCAGCCCAGCTTGTCTTCCCACTCTAAATGTATAGTCCCCAAGCCTCAATGTGCCCTTTGCCTTTATCACTGTGATTCTCCCCTCTGTATCCTAGTCTGCTTTCCCCAGTCCCCAGTAATATTCAAATATCCCTGATAAGAATGTTATTTAGGTTCCATTCCCTACTGTTCCTTTCTAGTTACTTTTCCTAGCCATCTGTGCAAAGAGATGTTATTACACACTGGTGGATCAGATGGGATTTGAACCCAAACCTCCTAAATCAGAGGTAGGGATATGACCACTGTGCCACAACAGCCTCTACTGTTGTTTTCTACCAAATAAATGGGGAGGCAATAGCCTAGTTGTATTATTGCGAGACTATTAATGCAGAAAGGTGAAAGTGAAGACTGCAGATGCTGGAGATTAGAGTCAAGATTAGCACAGTAGGTTAGGCAGCATCTGAGGAGCAGGAAAAACGATATTTCGGGCAGGAGCCCTTCATCAGGATGAAGGGCTCCTGCCCAAAACATTGATTGTCCTGCTCCTCGGATGCTGCCTGACCTGCTGTGCTTTTCCAGCACCTCTCTAATCTTGACTATTAATCCAGAAACTCAGCCCATGTCCTGGGGACCAGAGTTCAAATACTGCCATAGTAGATGACAGAATTTGAATTTAATTTCTTAAAAAAATTAAGAATCTGCTGATGACCATGCAGCCATTGTTGATCGTCAGAAAAAAAACTCATCTGATTCACTAATGTCCTTTGGGGGAGGAAACTGGCATCCTCTCCTGATCTGGCCTAAATGTAAGTCCAGATCCACAACAATGTGGTTGACTTTTAACTACCCTCTGGGCAATAAATGTTGGCACTACCAGTGATGCCCACATCTGTGAATGAATAAATAAGTAAAAAATAAAGCTTTGTCTCAATGTTTTGAGTTTGGCCCCCTCTTTTGAGTTAAGCCCCATTTTGCCTGTCCCATTCAGGTTTTCTAGTGTCAGCCAGTTATGGCTATCTCATTTAGGCAGTCTTGTTGACCCGATCAGG
Organism: Hemiscyllium ocellatum; assembly: GCF_020745735.1. Taxonomy (NCBI): domain Eukaryota; kingdom Metazoa; phylum Chordata; class Chondrichthyes; order Orectolobiformes; family Hemiscylliidae; genus Hemiscyllium; species Hemiscyllium ocellatum. Next base: position 102,607,503 of record NC_083401.1, read on the forward strand.
CTTCCTTTCCATTGTGTTTGCTCAAAGAAATGGTTTTGGTTAGAAAGAAACCAAGTTACTGGTGTAACTGAACCTCCAGGAACAGGGAGCCACACTGAGGGAGGCAACTAAGAAGGGCAGCTGGAGCAGTTGAAGGAGAGGATGTTTTTGTCAGAAGAAGTCTGGTGGGGAAAAGGATCAGACAAAATATTTCTTCCACCAGATATAAACCACAGGCTTAATTCCATGTAAATACTGCATCTTCTTATTTAACCTTAATTTCCTTCAAGTCTGTACTGCCTAGATAACAGAGGAATAAAGAATTCCTGCTATTCCCTACCAGATACAAGTCTCATATGTACATTTATAGTTGGGGTTGTGAATGCAGGGGTTTCCCACTTGTAACCAACAAAATTTTGCAGGTGAATGTGATTCTTGTTGGGCTCAGTATTAATGTTTATTCATGACATGCTATTGAATTTAAAATGGTAGCACACCATGAGGCATCTGAATTCTTACCTCCTGATCACCCTTCCTAAAGCGTGGACTAGCCCAAAAAACTGTACCCTAGGAGTCATCTCAGCACATCTTGTGCTGGATCCAGAAATATCGTAGGTGATTGAACTGAACTGCAACAGTCTCCGAATAGTACTTGAATTTTCAATTGGATTTCTAGAATAAAATCTTCGACGTTGAAATTTCCAGTTGTACAAGAGAATATTTATAGACAATAGCAACACTCCAGCCAAGCAGCCTTCCTGATAGATTAATCCACTGTATGTGCTTTTTTGTGTAACTATATTGATGATGAGCTGTTTCCCCTTCACTCAGGAAGTCTGAGATGTTAAGGTAGTGTACACTTTTAAATATATGTTGTCAGGAATGGTATATGGGATCATGAAGGCTTTTCATCACATGGCTTGCCAGAAGTTGCTCCCATTCTTACAACTCACCATTGGTATATTTAGGATGTTATTGTATGTTGAAACTCAACCAGTTTGGCCATTTTATGAATGCATCTTTCTTGTTGTTAAGTCCTGCATCCTGGAGCTTTTGGCCTGGAAGCAGAGACAATTCACTTCACCAGAAGAGTTTCTGTGCATCCAAATTACTGGCCAAGTTTTAATGATCCAGGTTTCCAGATTTTGCTTTTATATTGATGGATATTATAACTGGGTTGTCAAAATATTTCAGTTCCTTCTCAGTCTGAAAATTGTGAAGAGAAGCTGACTAAAGTGAATCTTTTTTGAGCATGAGCCCTTCTTCAGGAATCTGAAGGGTGGCTCATGCCCGAAACGTCAATTCTCCTGCTCCTTGGATGCTGCCTGCCCTGCTGCACTTTTCCAGCAACACATTTTCAGCTCTGATCTCCAGCATCTGCAGTCCTCACATTATCCGAAAGTGAATCTTTCCTTTACACAGCTTTGGTATAATTATCCTCGAATAGCCTTGTGATAGAACAACTGACAGAAAAATGATAACCAACAGTTGATGCTAGCAACAAAAATAAAGCAAAGTTAAAAGATCTCTGAGCAGACTGATGAGTAATTGAAGACTTGTTGAAGTCTATTTGACTGCTGTAAATTGTGATAATAGAATTCTTCATTTTTCTTAATCTGGTCATTAAAGATATGATTCATCATGAATGAGGCATCGCATTGCAAGTCTTCAAGGTTAATTGCTGTAGTTGTTGCTCATCTATCATCCACGATCACATTCCTTTAGTTTCAATGTTATTTGTAACAGTAGAGTTTCTTTATTCTGGTGTATAATTCTATTTTGGGAATTACTTGCATTATTATTTGGGCATTACTTACTCCTGCATCTGCATCAAATTTTGAAATAAATTGGTTCTAATCATTCTATGCTTGCATGCAAATTGAGAAGGTATGGTGCTATTCTGCAGCTAATAGCTTATAAAATTTAAAGTCATGAGAAAACTAACAGTTGCATCTAAAAAAGAATCAGCCAGAGCTAAATCTGGGGAACTTTCCCTGTATAGGAACAGAACATGTCCTCCTACACTTCAGGCTCAGCTAATATCAGGCCTCGGGCCTCATATATATATTTTCATTATTGTCTTGTTCAGAGATGTTATTACACATCTGTAAAGCTGATGGGACTTGAATTCCAGTCTCCTGGCTCAAAAGTAGGGACACTACCACTGTGCAACAAGAGCCTTTCAGATCTCATTTATACAACAGTCGCAAACTGCAGGTACTTGTTGGATGCCTCCAGGAAGCCTGACTGTCATTGGGATTTTAATTTTGGGCATTTGCATCAGTGGTAGTGGATCTCAAATAGGTCCTGGTAGAAGAGGAATGATAGAAAGAGATGGATGGCAAACAGAATGGAATAGGGAGGAGTGGGGTGTTGGTGACTGAGCAAGAGAGGATGAATAGAGGAAATGGGTAATGATCAGGAGGGAATGTGTAGTAGTAGGAAGGCAGGGCAAGCAGAGAACAGTAGGAGGACTCAGCAATTGGAGAATAAGGCACTCGTGATTGGATAACAAAAGGGGCAATGAATAGAAGAGCCAGAGTCAGTGACAGGGCTAGGAAGGTGACAGAGAAGAGAAGAGGGAGGAATCAGTATAGGGAGGAAAAGGAGGTGGAAATTGCAGAATGGATAGGTCAGAGCTCAAAACAGAAAGACAGCAGCACTGACAAGAGAGAAAAACAGCTATCCAGGGATGAAAGACGCTGCAGTGAGAAGAGGGGGGAGGTACTGATCCGAAGAGGGAAACAAATTCAGAAGGGGGTTGTGTGGAATGTGACCATTGTCCTTGAAACTGTAGTGGAGTGGAGAGAAACATAAATTTCTATTATAGACCACATTTTATTGGGGCCAGTTGCTTGCAAGACAACCAAAAAATCTGGAAACATATCTTGAGTTTCTTATTTGTGTACGTAGAGGCCTTGTGGAAAGTCACTGCGCATGCTATCCACCATATTTGATAGTCTCTACTCATTTACTTATTGTAAGTCAAGCAGAGCATTGTCAGATTAAGCTTTATTTAAGTATTTGTCATTTACATAAATTTTCATTCAGGTGTTTACATAATGTTTTGTCATCAATAAAAGGATAATTATTGCAAGAAATGTTAAGTTTTTTAAGCCAGAGGAATCTTACATCCCTGGTGCACATTAGATTAATTTTTTTCTAATTATCATGTAGAACATCATAAGTTGCTTAGCAATGACCACTTCTATTTGCAAAAGTAGAAATATGTTCTAAAAGAATACATATATAATCCCACTTGAAATAAAAGCAGAACATACATCATAAATGTGTTTAGAATATTGTTACAAACATTGGCTTTGGGATGTTGTCTTGAACACTGACGCATTTAGTTTTTCATGAAGTTAAATGCAAAAAAAGACTGATGGTATTTATAGTGTGAAATAGGAGTCTCTAATATGTACACATAAATAATTGATTCTCTGCCACCTTCTTGAAGGCAATTCAGGCTGGGTAACAATGTCGGCATAGTCTCAAGAACATTTTTTTTTAATTGTAGATAAGCAAAAAAAATGATCCTGACTTCCAAAATTGCTATAATGTGGATGAGGGAATTTGAAATCTGAATGATTACAATATTGCAATTTGACTACTCTGTGAAAAATACTCTATCATCCAAATTAAAATCCCTTTTGGCAACTGAGATCTTACATGACGTGATGTTGGTTGTTCTTGTCTGTGCAAGTGTAAGACCATAATGTGAATGTGTCCATGGTTCCAACGTAGTGAATTTCCTCTCTGGCTCATTTCGGTGGAAACTGTAGAAATCCTGGGAAAATAGGATACGTGCCATGAAACTTTCTCCAAAGTTAGGACAGAAGAGAGGAAGATCACCCCATAATAATCTGAATCTATACAGGAAACTAATCGGGTTTTAATTAGAATGTTGCATTCAATTTTGAGAAAGGATACATTAAGATATATTAACAATGAAAAGTTGTGAAATACGCTCACTAGGGGAATAATGAAGGAATATGACAGCACCTTGAAAAATCTAGGACTATATTCACTAATATAGTGTATTGACTAATATAAATGTTTAGCTGTTTAAATGGGAAGTGATAGTGAAGGAACTCAATGTTCAGAAAGCAAATAGGTTACCCCCTTGATGAAGGACGTTGATTCTCTGTGAAATTAAAACAGGTAAAGTGCTTATATTATGTGTATAATCTCTTTCACAGTGCTTCCCTCCTCCATTAATTCACAGCAACTCCAGCTTTCTGTACTGCCCTCCCTTATGCCCAGTCCCAAAAAGAGCTATGATTGTGGTGAAAATGTTTTGAAGACAGAAAAAAAAAGCAGCTGCAAAAGGTTCCCACTAGAAGCCAGGAATCAGTTGATTTTAAAGACTTTTATATTTTTGGCACACTCCCTGAATGTCAACAGTGCAGTTTAATCATAAGAGATTGCACAGTTAAGAGCTGATAAGGAGGGATTTCATCTCTAAAACAACAGTGAATCTGTGGAATAGTTTACCAAATAGTGCTGTAGAGGCTGGGTAATTAAGTATATTTAAGGCGGAGAAAGACAGATCTTTAATTCATAAGGGAATCAAGCATTATGTAGAAAAGGCAGAGAAGCAGATCAGTCATGATCTCATTGAGTGGCAGAGCAGGCTTGGTGAGCTGAAAGATCTACTTCTCCTCCTATGTCTTATGGTCTTAATATGGATCATATAAGCACCTGGCATGGGATGAGCATAAGGACCATGATCTTCTGTATTGAATTCTGAGGTGTCTGCTTTAGGTCTTAGTTTTCAATATTTTTGCAGCACAGTCTAAAAGTTCATAATGGGACATAAATTTGTCTGAAGATCTTGACTAAAGTTTCTTGAAATTAAATATCAGCCCCAATTTTTATTCCCAGTTTGAGAGCATAGAGTCAGCAACCTGAAACAGCAACCCTGATTTTTAAAAATGGCCACCCACGTTTTGGATTTTAAGTCTGGCATGCAGTCAGGCCAGATGATCGTGGAGGATGCTAAGAGACTGCCCAGTTTCGAAGGAGGGCAGGACAGAAAACCTGCTTGGGGTTTCTGCCACTATAGATAATGATTACAAATAATGGTTTAAAGAGGAATATCCCTTCTGCTCTCACCCCTTTATCCCACTCACTCTCTAAACTATGCCTCTCCAGCCATCCTTGTAGTCCCTCACATTTCCTGAGTCCCTGACATCAAACTCCCAGCACTCCATGCATTCTCAAACCCCTTACACCAAACTATGAAACTGTAGTTGCCCCATATCCCCCCAATGTGAACCTAATCTATTCCCATATCTCCTCACATACCCAATGTTACTCTATGCACCTGCTGTGAACACCCAAGGCCCATCATAATTCCTCCTTCACCCTATACTCATGCCTCATGGTCCATCATGAGTTAAATGCCCCCAATCATCTCATGATCACTGCCACTTTGTCAAGAGCAACTAGGGATGTTAAATAGATACTGGTCTAGCTACCGATGCCCACCAGTCATGTCTGAATAAAAGAGAAGAAAATCCTTTAAATCCTTCCCTCTCAATACCAACTTTGTTATGATCCAAATTGATATTGATCAAGAGGCATCATGGCAGAAAATAAAGTTTCCAACCCATTGGTTAAGGCATCAATGAAAAGAAAATACATATTCTGATTGACACAAATCTCTTTAATGTAGTGAAATTAGAAGAACAAATCCCTTATGAAGAAAACATTTCCCTAAAGTATTCAATGTAAGCAAACATTTTGTTTGCGGTTAACACCTTATGTCAATAACCATTTCCTTCTCAAGGGCAACTAAGGTCATGCATTAAATGCTGGCCAACCACCAACATGCGAATCACAGGAGTCAATTTTTTTAAAAAATTGAAAACATTATGTCAATAAGCATTTCCATTCAATATGTGTGTGGAGTATCGATAGGCAACCAGTCGTAAAAATCCATCACGTCACACAAATTCTATAACGGATAAGCAGATACTCCCAAATATAGAATTCCTACATTGTGGAAGCAAGCTATTCAGCCCATCAAATCCAACTCAACCCTCTGAAGAGCACCCCACCCTGACCTAATCTCCTGTCCTATCTCCATAACCCTGCACTCATCCAATGGCTAATTTACCTACCTTGCACCTCCCTGGGCTGTGGGAGGAAACTAGAGCACCCAGAGGAAACTCACACAGACAGGAGCAATGCGCAAACTCCACGCGGACAGTCATCTGAGAGTGGAATTGAATGCAAGTTCCCAGTGCTGTGAGGCAGCAGTGCTATATGACCACTGTACCACTTCATATCTTGCAGTGTGTTTTTTCAACTTCTCATTTTTGGATAGTTTCTTGACAACTTTTTAAATCTTAAAGCATATATGCATTTTTTGATACACTGGCTTTTTCATAATCCCAAAGGCTCTAAATGGTGCCCCAGTACCAAAGGTATACATTTAAGAGGGTCCTCTCTTGCCCATCTGTTACAATTTCTACTCCTCTTCATTTTCACACATGCCTCATGGCAGTCTATGCAACATAACGTCCTCTGCTCAAGCCTATGGTTCCCATATTGCTTTGCCAATTCAGCACCTGCTTCACTACACAATCTTTCCCCCTTCACTGACCATACCAACTTATTGAGTGTTCTGAAAATGCATAGCTTCAGCAAAACACAGTGAGCTCAACACCATACAGGGCAGTCTGCTTGATTGGCAGCTCATCTAAAACTTTCAACGTTCATTCCATTTACCAACAATGCTCAGTAGCAGTAGGGAATACCATCTGCAGGATGCACTGCAACAACTCACCAGGGGTTTTTAAAACATTTTTCTAAATCCATAACTGTACCACCTAGAAGAACAAAGGTAATAGATGCATAGGAATACTTCAGCATGCCAGTTCCCCTTCAAATCACACATCATCCTGATTTAGAACTATATTTGAAGAATTAAAGTTGTGGAAGTTCCTTCCTAACACACTGTGGATGACCCTACACCCCAACAAATGCAGCAGTTCAAGAGGCAGATCACCATCAGGCTATCAAGGACATTTATGGATGGTTAATAAACGTTGGTGTATCTAATGATACCAGATCACAAGAATGATTTTCTTTTTAAAATCCACAAGTACCTGTGTACAGAAGAGAAGATATATATTACTTATTTCCACAATGCAGACTACACTGTATTGTAAAAAGTATTGTCAGTCACAATGCCTTTTATTCATTCAAAGGATGTGGCATATCATATATATGATATATACAATTAGGATGGTGTGTGGCTTGAGGGGGAACTTTAAGGAGAACATGGGCAGTGTTCCCATGCATCTGCTGCCCTTGTCCTTCTACATGGTTAATGCTACTGTCAAACAGGTTGCTATATCCTGAATTAACATTGAGCTTCTTGAGTGTGGTTGGGCTGCACTCATCCAGGCAAGTGGAGATGATTCCATCATAATTCTGTCTTATAAAAGGTGGACACATTTTGAGGAATCAGATTGTGAATTGCTATCTTCAGAATCCTTCAGCCACAGTATTTACATAGCTGGTCCAGTTCAATCTCCAATCAATGGAAACCCCTGCATTTTGAAATGTCTACACATTTCTTGGCAGGTTAACATCTCTTGACACTTGCTGACAAGGTGTAACTTGCTAATACTTGTTGACAGGTCTTGACAAGTTGGACAGTTCCAAAGGGTTTGTGTGCCCTTTTTGAACAATCTTCTCTACGTTTAGTTGTCCCAAAGCCTTTTCTGCAATTATAAAGAACCCTGGCCTGACCCCCAAAAGGATACCAGACACCTTCTCACAAAGGATCTATTCTATTTATTGCCAAGGAGTCCTAAAACCATATCTATGGGAGTACGTCAGTTCTCCAAAGGTGTAGTCTATTCTTCCAAAAGTAGTGCACAGAAAACCTAATCTTATCTGGTCTAATCACCATGCCCTGAGGTCCGTACACCAGAGATTCCAAAATTCCATTGCAGTGAAGCCAACTGATAGATAAATTAACCAGCCATCTCTGGGAGCCATGTGTGCATGAACCGTGGCCAGCCTTCAATTTCACCACTGCAAAAGTGAGAGCCTTGGATTTTGAGTGGGACTTGTGTGTCCTCTCAAATTCCAGCATTTCTGCTGTCACAGAGACACTCTCCAACATGTCAAAAAAAAATTGTGTTCAACATTTGTTTAAAACTGGCACCAGCCAGGAATACAGCAACACAAAAGGATGCACATTACTTTCAATTTAACCATGAATTTCTGTCAAGTGTGCGGGTTTAGCAACAGTTTGACGGGAGCATTCCAAATACAAGACTTCTAATTATATAAGGAGGTTTAAGTGCTTTGTCCAGTTTTTGTCTAAATTAATCGAAATATTGATTAAATGTGATACTTTTTGCATCTTTAAAACATAGAGAACCCAATCTAAGCATAAAACTTCTCGCTACGATTTACTAGATTACAACTGTATAATTAATTTTATTAATGCAGTCAAAGTAATCTAATTTATTATTTTAAGCTTTAACCACTTATGTTTCAAATGAACAGGGATAGAGCAGCAAGATAGCGGTGAGGTTGGAGATTAGCCACAATTTTATTGAATGTTGGAGAAGGCTCAAAGGCTGAATGGCCAACACCAGCTCCTATTTCCTGCATTGTAATATCTAGTTTTAACATTTCTCTCACTCCCAATGTACAAGCTCACTTTAGGCCAGCAACATCAACCCTTTCTACCCTACCTCCACATTTCCCTTCAAAAACAATGGCAACTTTCATTATAACCCTTTTTGCCAACACTATCATCGCCAATAGTTCTCCCTCATTACTTGTCCCTCTTCACCAACATGACTGCTACTAAACTCTAGTTTTCATGAATAAATTCAATAACACTTCTTCGAAGTTAATGTGCATTGTCATTACAAGAGATAGTCCTTTCACCAAATGTGGAATAATGATTAGAGGTCATGCATTATTGATCAGATGAACATCTTCTACATTATCATGAATTACACAACTCCAAAACTCATTACAAATTTCTCAATATAGCACTAATGGTTTCAAATTTGGTTAGATTTGTTTCATTTTGAACTTAACAAGTGCCACAAACTCAGTGACTTAGTTCAATAGCTATTTTGACTTGTAGTATTTCATATTGGTAACAAGTAAAATTTGAACTTTGGATTCTTTCATAGAAATAAGAACTAGCTGGGTTTTTTCAGAATTTCCTTAGTTTTACAATTCATGCTTTTCATGTAACCACCAAGAAACATATATTTTTCATCACAATAAACGTGTGTGCTTAAGACACAAAACATCTTATTTAATCTTCTGTTTCTTGTCTTCCCACACTAGCTGAGGTTCTCTTGAAGGTCCCAACTTCTCAGCCTCACCCCTCAGCTTAAAGAGCAGTCCTACAGTCCTTTGGGACTCTGGTGACTTATATTTTGGATCAAAATACTCAGTGAACTCAAATCTAAACCATTTTGGTGGAAGAAAATTTCATGAGTTGTTTCACTCAAATCCTTACAATGTTCAATAAAATTACAATCTTGCTAAAAACTAATTGAAGTTTAAACTGGCATGAAGAAGGGAAAGCTGTTGTCTAGCTTTCTTCACTTAAGTGGAGGTAGGTTGGATCAAACAGCATATATTAAATGTCATTGGCGCAGGCTTCTGCTCGGTGAAGTTAAATTGAGTTCAGCAGGTGGTTGATTTTGCTGTCTCCAGATACGGAGTTATGACCGTAATAAACCACAAGTATGCACACAATGTAAGCTTGCAGCAAAGATCTTCAAACACCTTCAACAAAGAACACAATAAGCACTTCCACTCTGTTTTAATGCAGGAGAAGATGGCAACAAATGATGAAGATTTCAAGGACAAGAGAGAATCGCACTAGACTACAAACATTGACATTAATGAGGGAACCATTGACACCAGGAGAAGAATAAGGCATATAGCATTGAAGCTGGAGAGAGACAAATCAGAATGCTTGATCAGCTTTCTATTCTTTTCTATCCTGCTTACTCTTTTAACCACACTTATAACTCTGAATCAGTTCTTGCAATAATTGGAAAAACATACAGGAATTGTATAAGCATGCAGGGAGAGAAACAGGAACTGTGCTTTACCAAGAATATGTGAGCATGGGTAGGTGCCCATGGGAAATTTGGCCCACTAAACAGCTCAAGCAGTAACTTGAACCTTAGTGCTGGTGAAAAGGAATGCAGAATTGAGGAAGTCTATAACACATTTGCTGGAAATAACAATTGCTGGATGTATTAGGGATTCTGTCAGGAAGTTTCTGCAATATTTCTGATGTGGGGGAGTCAATTATGAATTTATATGCTTCTGGAGGATGGTATTGAAGCACTGTGTATTTCACCATGCAGTTCAAACTGTGGCTGGGTCTCCTCTTTGGGAATCTGTGGAAGTATCCCATAGATGCTCATACGGGCACCATGCAGGCTAGGCGTTCCAACATCTCTACTTAAAGTGCATTGTGAAACCAAATGGAAAGCTGTGCATGAGAATAAAATGGTTTGCTTTCTCTCAGGATGAATCTAAGATTCTGAATATTTGCCATCCCTTCAACCTATGCCCAGCTTTGTGTGAGAAAGCTAATTAGATCAAATTGGTTGCCAATTTACAAATTGTTGTCCTATTCAATGAGACCATTTAAACTTGAGTTCTGAGAGCTTTTGATTGAGCAGTCCATTTAAGCCATAGATCTCACAGTAGCACAGCTTGACTGCAAAAGGTAGGTTTCTCTCAGGAGACATTAAGAAGAATGCCAAAAGTAGGCATTGTCCATAATTAGCCATCCAGTGGAGCAGAGTGGAGAAGTGTAGGATTAGTGCAGAATAAAGTTATCATCATAGCTGCCAAAAAAAAGGTATCCTGCTCGATATACTGCTGTATATCATTAATTGCACGTAAGTGTTTAAAATCTGATTGAAGATTTGTAGCTCGGGTATCCGTTGTTGTGGTTCTGCTCGCCGAGCTGGAAGTTTTTGCTGCAAACGTTTCGTTCCCTGGCTAGGGAACATCATCAGTGCTGTTGGAGCCTCGTGTGAAGAGCTGTTTGATGTTTCTTCCGGTATTTATATTGGTTTGTTCTTGCAGCTTCCGGGTGTCAGTTTCAGCTGTAGTGATTTGTATATGGTGTCCATCAACAGACACATTGACCTGGACACCATATACAAACCACTACAGCTGAAACTGACACCCGGAAACGGCAAGAACATCCATCAACAGACACATCAACCTGGACCCCACATACAAATCACTGCAGCTGAAACTGACACCCGGAAGCGGCAAGAACAAACCAATATAAATACCGGAAGAAACATCAAAACAGTGCTTCACATGAGGCTCCAACAGCACTGATGATGTTCCCTAGCCAGGGAACAAAACGTTTGCAGCAAAAACTTCCAGCTCGGCGAGCAGAACCACAACAATTAATTGCACATTAATAGAGTAGAAATCCTGGTGATCCTTGAGGACAGTGGGATCATTTTAAGTGGGTTAAGCTACTCTGGCAAGCCTTTTAAAATTGTCTAAACTAAAACAAGAAAAATATCTGCCAAGCTTTTGAAGCATTTTATCTCAGAGCAGATAAAGATCACACTAATTTCTGCTGGAGGTACTGGAAGTGCAAGATAGCAGCTAACCACCGCCTTGTCAAGTTTATGTAATGGGCCAACAGCATTGTTCACTTCCCATGTATGAATAATTCTAAAAAAGAGCTTGTTTCGCATGTTGTTTTTCAAGGGAAACATGCCATAGCAATGGAGGTTGGGACAGAAACTATACAAGAATCTTACTTACATCATTCTTCTCATAAACGTCAAATAATTGAACCTCAGTCGGTTGTTTGCAGTTGATACTCTTGAATCATATTGGTCTGACTACGATATTTTGCATAAAATTAGAATGATAGTGAGATGAATATCAGCCTCAAAATACTATGTAACAAAGCAGGTCATCATTTAACACCTACCCAATCAGTAAATCACAAGTGTGATAGTATTTGCTTTGCTTAAATTTTTAAACACTAAACAAAACCACAATTTGTTTCTCGGAAGTAGTAGGGAATAAATGTGGAGAGCTATTCATGATTCTGGATGCCAGGGGAGTGATTAATAATCAGCCAAAAACAAGCTATAAATATTTCCAAAAACACATGGTAATGAGAAAGCAGCATTTTGCTTAGCAACTGTAAGATATTGGCTCTACCGTTAGTAGTAACTAAAACTGAACAAGGCACATGACTGTACATATTAATATCAACAAATAATTGTCCTCCTTATCACTTACTGTATCTAATTCCAGGCATTTCTAATTAAAGATGGCAGCGGAATAGCAATGCAGCGTGCGGGCTCCTGCGTGGAGCTAATCTGTTCTCTCTGCTTGTGCTTTTCTTTCTTCTTCCACTGCTCTTTTCACCTTACTTTAATCTACTTAACTTCTGTGGATAGCGGGTGTATGTAGCACAGAGGAAACTGAGACAGTGTGGCGGCGAGAAGGTACTTGGCATCTGTGGCAGCGACAAGAACAGGTAGCTCCAGGCCGTGGGCGGCATGGTGGCACAGTGGTTAGCACTGCTGCCTCACAGCGCCAGAGACCTGGATTCAATTCCCGCCTCAGGTGACTGACTGTGTGGAGTTTGCACGTTCTCCCCGTGTCTGCGTGGGCACTCTCCGGGTACTTCGGTTTCCTCCCACATTCCAAAGATGTGCGGGTCAGGTAAATTGGCCATGCTAAATTGCCCAATGTAGGGGTATGGGTGGGTTACGCTTCGGCAGGTCGGTGTGGACTTGTTGGGCCGAAGGGCCTGTTTCCACACAGTAAGTAATCTAATCTAATCTCTCAGCACCTGAAGAGACATCGAGTATGGGGAAGATTGGGCCAGTGCAGGGAGAAGGATCCAGTGCAGGGAGAGGAATTCTGGATTAGAGTGGTGCTGGAAAAGCACAGCAGTTCAGGCAGCATCCAAGGAGCAGGAAAATCGATGTTTCGGGCAAAAGCCCTTCATCAGGAATACAGGGAGAGGAAGCCTATTGCAGCAGCGGAGCACAGTGCAGAAGATATCGAGCACTTTTGGGGCCAGCATGACTAAGCACTGAAGGACTATAAGGTTGAACTTTTAACTTTATTTTTTTTCTCTACTTTGTACCTAGATAGGTTTGTACTTAAGATAGCACCAGGAATTGAGACTTCCTACATTTTTCATTGTACTCTTGTATCTCTGTACTTGAGTATGTGTGACATAAAAACTAATTCTATCTGAACACTAGCTTTCTTCAGTTCATACACCAGGACATTCTGATCCCTCTACACTGAAGCATTTTGAAGTTTCTTTCCATTTAGATAGTGTGTTTTTTTTTATGCTTCTGACCAACTAGAGGGCATAGCTTTATAGTGAGAGGGGCAAGAGTTAAAAGTGACGTGAGCAGCAACTTTTTCACACAGAGGGTGGTGCAGGTATGGGATGGGCTGCCAGAGGAGGTGGTGAACATGGGTACAGTTACAACATTTAAGGGCATCTGGATGGGTATGTGAATAGGAAGGGTTTAGAGAGAAATGGGCCAAATGCTGGCAAATGGAACCAAATCAGTTTAGGATATTTGGTCAGCATGGATGAGTTGGACTGAAGGGTCTGTTTCCATGCTGTATGACTGTATCTACAAATAATTATTATACCACTAATGTAGGCACATTTGTCAGGTCTTCTTTTGCTCATTTTCCATTTTAGGAAGGGAAAGACAGATAAATAGTACTGAAGGTGCTTTGGGGTTAACTATATTGGCAATTTTTTTTATGCTGATGTGGAATTTTCAGGCATATGGTTTTCCTTGCTTTAAATGAATGAATATCTAAACTGTTGGTAAACAAGATTATGGATGAAACTTCCTTTCTCTAGTGTGACATGAGTAATGGTGGAAAGGTGCACTGAGAACTAAAAATTTCCAATATATAAATCACTGCAGGTACTTATTGCTGCAGCTTGTCCCAACCATCATACAGCTGCTTCTTTAGAATGACATCGCTGCATGTTCAATGCCCAACATCCTCCATGACCTCCCATCCACACAAATCAGCATCAGCTAATCCCCAGCCTCACCACATCCTCACGCCTCCTGTCAGAATATGTCAAACTCCACTTCCGCTCTTCAACACTTTCTTTGAAACTCAGAGTCATGAATGGCTTACATGCTTCTGCCAGATCACTTTGTACATGAGGGCACATGTGGCTTCTATGTAGGATGCATGTTACGGCTGATTCCTAGCTTGATGTCTTGCTCATTCACTTTGCACTCTCAATGAGCTTGCGGGCCTCTCTAAACTTCACATTACTTCCCCAATACAGACTGACTGAATTCAGCACTGGTTTACAGGCTGCGAGGATCTGTGTGGCTCAAATAAAAACAAAATACTGCAGATGTTGGATTCTGTTTCTCGCTCTACAGATGACATTAGACCTATTGAGTTCCTCCAACATTTTCTGTTTGTTTCTGTGTGGCTCATATTGCTTTCTTAGTGAATAGGGTCTTTAGTGCTCTGTTACAGACAAATAGGCTCTGTGATTTGGATTGTGCTTTAGAACAGAGGGTGAAGTAGGCAGCTTGTGACAATGGAGAGGCTGAACATCCAATTTATCCCTCAGATTGGTGATGGGCATGTGGCTATGACACTGTGCAATGTCAAATCTGACCTACAGCATGTGCCAACAGCTTAGGATTCAAATACACTGTACAAGCTTCAAGGAGAGGCAATGGTCCTATGGTATTATTAATCCAGGGACTCAGGTAAGGAACTGCAGACCTGGGTCTGAATCCTATCATGGCAGGTGGTCGAATTTGAATTCAATAAACATTTGGAATTGAGAATCCAATAATGACCATGCCAAATTTTGGGGGGAAAACCTATTTTGGTTCACTTAATGCCCTTTAGGCATGGTAAGTCTTGTCCCTGCCTCCATGTGATTTCAGACCCACAATAATGTGATTGACTCTTAACTGGCATCTGGGTAATTATGAATGGGCAATGAATGTTTGTCCAGCAAGTAACGCCCACATCCTGTGAATAAATTAAAAAGTGCAAGTCAGAAGAGATCTGTCCTTAGTGGGGTGGAGGGGAACTGCATTGTGCAAGTGTGGCACTGGAAAATGCACAGCAAGTTAAGCAGCATCTGAAGAGCAGGAGAGTTAATGTTTTGGGCATAAGCCCGAACTAGTCAGTAAAGGTGGCAGCATGACAGTTAATTAAGGGGATCAATTTATCACAGTACAGGACTTTAGACACCTGTCATTGCAGTCCAGAAACTGGGCCACAATGAGTGCTACAGGCAAAGTGAGACCAGTCCAAGGAGTACAAATGGGGAGTTGGATTGTGGGAGAGGCAGCAGCCCACAGTGCACTGGGTTAATGTCTGCTACGATGATACAAAAGGAGGGATTGAGTATGATGGAGGTGAATGTAAGGGCAGTTAGCATTGATGCATGAGCAGAAGAGATGATGAAGTGTTCCTTTTGAGCCAGTGTAGTATTTTGGGAGAATGAGCTATGTGAAAGCCATTGAATGGGAATGACGCTTGCAATAGTGAGAATTATAATCCATGAATCTTGGTGAGCTGTGTGTGTAGTGGCAGATTAAAGTGAATGCTGGCCCTATGAATATGAAGTTAGAGCAGTCAGTATGAGGAGAGATAATGTTGGCATATATCCTTGTGGAGTACAGAAGATATTGACCTCCTTTCTACATGTGGGGCATTCTATTTAACCCAGGGCATAACACCAGCCCAGGCTGCAATATGTGTCTGGGCTGGCTGTGGCTTAACTTGGCCTGTGGATAAAAGGATTGCCCACCTCTCCATTTACCCATCCACCAAAACCTGCGAAGTGGGAAGTGAGTTTTTCTTCCTCTTGAACCACATATACCAATGCCCAAACATCACAGAATGAGGATTACCTCCTGGCTTGAAGCATCTGAAGCAGTGTGTAGCAAAATTTGAAAATGGATCAGAGACATGGAAGTTTTCATTTATTTATTCATGGGATGTAGGCATCAGTGGCTGGCCAACACATATTACCCATCCCTAACAGCCCTTGAGAAGGTAGTGAGGCATCTTTCTTGAACTGCTGCAGTCCATTTACCGTAGGTAGATCCATAATGCTATTAAAAAGCAGGATTTTCATCCAGTAATAGTCAAGGAACGGTGATATATTTCTAAGTCAGGATGGTGAGTGGCTTGGAGGCAAATTTGCAGGTGGTGGTGTTTTCATTGATCTGCTGCCTTGTTGGTCTAGATGGAAGCGGTCATGGGTTTGGAAGATGCTGTCCAGGGATCTTTGGTGAATTTCGGCAGTCCACCTTGTACATAGTACAGACTGCTGCTACTGAGTATCAGTGGTGGAGGGAGTGGATGTTTGTGGATGTGGTGCCAATCAAGTGGGCTGCTTATTCCTGGATGGTGTCAAGCTTCTTGAATGTTGTTGGAGCTGCACCCATCTAGGAAAGTGGGAAGTATACACTTGGCTTGTGTCTTGTAGATGGGACAGGCTTTGGGGAGTCAGGAGGTGAGTTACTCACCACAGTATTCCTGGTCTCTGACTTGCTCTTGTAACTATTACATTCATATGGCAAATACAATTTAGCTTCTGATCAATGGTAGCCCCAACAATGTTAATAGTGGGATATTCAGTGATGGTAATGCCATTGAATGCCAAAGGGCAGTAGTTAGATTATCTCTTATTAGATATGGTCATTGCCTGGCATTTGTATGCCACAAATGTTATTTTCTCTTGTCAGCTCAAGCCTGTTGTCCATGCCTTGTTGCATTTGAACATAGGCTGCTTCAGTATCTGAGGAATTATAGATGGTGCTGAACATCCCTAACAGCCCATGAGAAACATTCCCACTTCTGACCTTATGGTAAAATGAAAGTCATTGACGAAGCAACTGAAGATGGTTAGGCCGAGGACAAGAGCCTGAGAAACTCCTGTAGTGATGTTCTGGAGGTGAGATGCCTGACATCCAACAACCACTATCAGCTTTCTACGTGCCAGGTATGACTCCAACCTGTCAAGTTTGCCCCTGATTCCCATTGATTCCAGTTTTGCTAGGGCTCCTTGATGCCACACTCAGTCGAGTGCAGCCTTGATGTCAAAGGCTGTCACGTTCACCTCACCTCTGGAATTCAGCCTTTTGTCCATATTTGAACCAAGGCCTAAATGAGGTCAGCAGCTGTATGGCCTTGGTGAAACCCAAACTGGGCATCACCGAGCAGGTTATTGCTGAGCAGGTACTGCTTGATAGCTCTTTTGGTGAGAACTTCCATCATGTTACTGATGATTGAGAGTAGACTGATAGAGTAGTAATTGGCCAGATTGGATTTGTCCTAATTTTTGTTGACTGGACATACTTGGGAAATTTTCCACATTATGAGGGAGATGCCAGTGTTGTAACTGGGCTGGAACAGAACAGACTGGATGCCAAGTATTTTACTGCAAACAGGAAAATTGAACCAAAGATGCTTATCAAGAGGAAAATCAGTAAACACAATGGTAAATTTAATTGGCAGGGTGACTAGAGCAGATAAGAGTCATTGTGATCTTGACCAATCATGTGAAATCGATTACATCATTTCACCGTCTCTCCAAATTTTTGAAAAGCAGATGAGCTATGTAATAGGATCATCTAACACACACATAGACATACACACACACAGTCTCTCTCTCTCTCTTAAATCTTTCTTTACCTTTCTGTCATTGGCATTTTCGGCTTTATCTCTAACCTCCCTTACCTCCTGAATGAATCAGTGTATTTCAGCTCCATAGCTATTGCTACTGTAACTTCCTGCTTGAATGCCTCCAATTTTGTTTCGTTTCTTGTCCAGTAACAAGAGAACCTAACCAAAGTTATAAATGATATTTTCTTTCAATAGGTATGGTACTGTGTCATTTCCAGTCTCTTGAATCTATTCCAGATTTACAGCAAAAGAGGCATTACTTCACTGAGATTTTATTAGACTGTATGAGTTTCCCCTTTGGCTGGATTATAGATTTGCCATCTCCTTTTCAATTGAGTAAGAATTTGCATAATCAAATCTGTTACTGTGTTATGTTATCAATATTTTTTCTTGCTTATATTATGTGTGCGATGATGCTGTCACTTTAACAAGGTTATTTTGTCTTTGAGTTTTTTTTTTAAGAGGTTGGAAATGCAGAGGTAGTTCGAGAGGGTTTAAACTAGTATGGCGGGGGGTGGGATCCTGAGCTGTGCACCAGAGGTGAGAGTTGATGCAGATGAGGCAATAGCAAGAGTGGGAAGGATTTTCCTGACAAGGAACCAAGGTATCAGTTAAAGTGTGTTTGCTTTAATGCAAGGAATATCACGAATAAAAGTGACAAACTTAGAGCATGGATCAGTATCTGGTGCTATGATGTTGTGGCCATAACAGAGACATGGGTTTCTCAGGGGCAGGAATGGTTGCTGGATGTTCCAGGGTTTAGAGCATTTAAATAGAATAGGGAGGGGGGAAAAAGAGGAGGGGGTGTAGCACTACTAATCAGAGAGGGTATCACAGCTACAGAAGCTTCCATTGTCGAGGAAGATCTGCCTACTGAGTCAGTATGGGTGGAAATTAGGAACAGCAAGGGAGCAGTCACCTCATTAGGGGTTTACTACAGGCCCTCCAATAGCAGCAGGAAGATGGAAGAAAGCACAAGTCGGCAGATTTTGGAAAAGTGTGGACGTAGTAGGGTTGTTTTAATGGGTGACTTTAACTTTCCCAATATTGTTTGGAACCTCCTTCGAGCAGAAGATTTGAATGGAGTTGTTTTTGTAAGGTGTGTTCAGGAGGGTTTCCTAACTCAGTACATTGACAGGCCGATGAGGGGAGAGGCCATTCTAGATTTGGTGCTCAGAAACGAGCCAGGGCAGGTATCAGATCTTGTGGTGGGAGAGCATTTTGGTGATAGTGACCACAACTGCCTCACATTCTACATAGCTATGGAGAAGGAGAGGATTAGGCAAAATGGGAGGATATTTAATTGGGGAAGAGGAAACTATGACACGATTAGACATGAGTTGGGAAGCATGGATTGGGAGCAATTGTTCCATGGTAAAGGCACTATAGACATGTGGAGACTGTTTAAGGAACAGTTGTTGCAAGTGATGAATAAATATGTCCCTCTGAGACAGGCAAGAAGTGATAAGATAAAGGAACCTTAGATGACGAGAGCGGTAGAGCTTCTTGTCCAAAGGAAGAAGGTAGCTTACATAAGGTGGAGGAAGCTAGGGTCAAGCTCAGCTCTACAGGATTATAGTCAGGCGAGGAAGGAGCTCAAAAATGGTCTGAGAAGTGCCAGGAGGGGGCACGAGAAAGGCTTGGCAGAACGGATTAGGGAGAATACAAAGGCATTTTACATTTATGTGAGGAATAAGAGAATGGCCAAAGAAAGAGTAGGGCTGATCAGGGATAGCATAGGGAATCTGTGTGTGGAGTCTGATGAGGTAGTGGAAGCCTAAATGAATTTTTTGCTTCTGTCTTTACGAAACAAACAAACTTTGTCGTGAATGAAACCTTTGAAGAGTAGGTGTGCATGCTGGAATGGATAGAGATAGAGGAAGCTGATGTGAAAATTTTGTCAAACATTAAGATTGACAAGTCGTCAGGCCCGGACCAGATTTGTCCTCAGCTGCTTTGGGAAACGAGAAATGTAATTGCTTCGCCACTTGCAAAGATCTTTTCATCCTCGCTCTCCACTGGAGTCATACCTGAGGACTGGAGAGAGGCAAATGTAATTCCTCTCTTCAAGAAAGGAAGTAGGGAAATCCCCGGCAATTACGGACCAGTAAGTCTCACATCTGTCGTCTGCAAGGTGTTAGAGAGGATTCTGAGGGATAGGATTTATGACCATCTGGAAGAGCATGGCTTGATTAAATGCAGTCAACATGGCTTTGTGAGGGGCAGGTCATGCCTCACAAACCTTATTGAGTTCTTTGAGGATGTGACTAGAAAAGTTGATGAGGGTCGAGCTGTGGATGTGGTGTATATGGACTTCAGCAAGGCATTTGATAAGGTTCCCCATGGTACGCTCTTTCAAAAGGTCAGGAGGAATGGGATTCAGGGGAACATAGCTGTCTGGATACAGAATTGGCTGGCCAACAGAAGACAGCGAGTGGTAGGAGAAGGAAAATATTCTGCCTGGAAGTCAGTGGTAAGTGGTGTTCCACAGCGCTCTGTCTTTGGGTCTCTACTCTTTGTAATTTTTAATGACTTGGATGAGGGGAATGAAGGATGGGTCAGCAAGTTTGCAGATGACACAAAGGTTGGAGGTTTTGTTGACAGTATAGAGGGCTGTTGTAGGCTGCAGCGGGACATTGACAGGATGCAGAGATGGGCTGAGAGGTGGCAGATGGAGTTCAACCTGGATAAATGCGAGGTGATGCATTTTGGTAGGTCGAATTTGAAAGCTGAGTACAGGATTAAGGATAGGATTCTTGGTAGTGTGGAGGAACAGCGGGATCTTGGTGTGCAGGTACATAGATCCCTTAAAATTGCCACCCAAGTGGACGGGGGTTGTTAAGAAAGCATATGGTGTTTTGGCTTTCATTAACAGGGGGATTGAGTTTAAGAGCCGTGAGATCTTGTTACAGCTCTATAAAACTTTGGTTAGACCGCACTTGGAATACTGCGTCTACTTCTGGTCGCCTTATTATAAGAAAGACGTGCTCTGGAGAGGGTTCAGAAGAGGTTTACCAGGATGCTGCCTGGACTGGAGGGCTTATCTTATGTGGAAAGGTGGACTGAGCTCGGACTTTTTTCATTGGAGAAAAGGAGGAGAAGAGGGGACCTAATTGAGGTATACAAGATAATGAGAGGCATAGATAGAGTCGATAGCCAGAGACTATTTCCCAGGGCTGAAATGACTAATACGGGGGTCATAGTTTTAAGCTGGTTGGAGGAAAGTATAGAGGGGATGTCAGAGGCAGGTTCTTTACACAGACAGTTGTGAGAGCATGGAATGCGTTGCCAGCAGCAGTTGTGGAGGCAGGGTCATTGGGGACATTTAAGAGACTGCTGGACATGCACATGGTCACAGAAATTTGAGGGTGCATACATGAGGATCAGTGGTCGACACAACATCGTGGGCTGAAGGGCCTGTTCTGTGCTGTACTGTTCTATGTTCTATGTTCTAGGTGCCGAAATGTCTCAGAAGGAGCGGAGTTTAACAGTGGCAAGGGAGTGGTCAGTTCTCAGAGTTTAGTTTGGTTTAATTGTAGCAGAGAAGCTGCTACAGTTTAATAACATTCCATGCTTCAGCAGATAACTCTTGACTCTGGATTAGTGGTGCTGGAAAAGCACAGCAGTTCAGACAGCATCCGAGGAGCAGGAAAATCGATGTTTCGGGCAAAGGCCCTTCATATTCTCCTCTCTCTACAAGAATCTCAGGGAGTCCCTCTCCCACTGCAACTCCCAGGTCATTTCCTCTGCCCTGAAAGCTGTATTCCTAATGAAGGGCTTTTGCCCAAAACGTCGATTTTACTGCTCCTCGGATGCTGTCTGAACTGCTGTGCTCTTCCAGCATCACTAATCCAGAATCTGGTTTCCAGCATCTGCAGTCATTGTTTTTACCTTGATACCTCATGATTGGCTTCTCTCTCTGAAGTCTCTCCTGCCTGTAAGAACACATGTTTGAATTTACCTTCTGACAAAGGGTGTATTTATGGGATGCTACAGGAATTGGAACAGCTCCTTAGTTAAGTTGCGGTATTGAGTCGATTGAGTTTTCAAATAAGTTATTCTAAATTCTATTTTCTTTTGTTTGTCTTTCAACTGTAATGTTTAAATAAATTCTATTTTGTTGTTTGGCCAGCTCACACCTGGAATATCCACTTCCCATCTGCCTTTAAAATAAGAAAACATTCCGGTCTGGCTACCTTCTTGAAATATTTTGAGGGGGTCTGGCCTAGTCAACAACAAGTGTCTGTACACAGATAGGTCTCTGTTATGACAATCTTGGGAGGATAAGATTAAAGTTTTGTCAAAGTGAATATTGTCATCTACTCTTCCCATGTTTTTGGTTCCTACTACTTTTATCTCTTTCATTGGTCATGTCAAGAAAGACTGCTATTTACAAGAAAATAAAATGCATAAAGTACATAGGATATATTCCCAAGGTATCAAGCTATTTTATTAAAACATTTATAATGTATGCTTCACCTGTAAAACAATTCACCAGTTGCTGGCATTTGTCTATTTGTATACTCTAATATCCCTCAATTGTATTATCCCGAAGGCCAGTGTCAACTTTCACATCTACCTTGATGATGGACAACTCAACATCTCCAAGGTCTTATTGACCACTCTGTTGTCTCAGTATCATTAAGATATTTGTTAACATACAGTTTTGAATCTCAATTTTATTCAACTCAACAATAGAAATATCAAAGCTATTTCTCTGCACCCACTATAAACTTCAATCCCTAGCCATTGATTTCACACTATTAACAATACATATAAATGACTTATGTGAGGAACCAATCCAAGAGGACTTGAGTTCAGAAGTAGGGATATCCAATCATTTATGTAAATGATAAAAAAATAAAGGAACCAGCACCGATCCTTGTGGCACTCCACTGGTCACAGGCCTCCAGTCTAAAAACCAACCCTCCACCACCACCCTCCATCTTCTACCTTTAAGCCAGTTCTCCCTGTATTCCGTGAGAAGTAACCTTGCTCATCAGTCTCCCATGGGGAACCCTGTCGAACAGCTTACAGAAGTTCATATAGATCACATCTACTGCTCTGCCCTCATCAACCCACTATATTACTTCCTCAAAAAACCCAATCAAGTTTGTGAGACATGATTTCCCATGCACAAAACTATGTTGACGATCCCTAATCAGCCCTTGCCTTTCCAAATACATGTACACCCTGTCCCTCAGGATTCCCTCCAACAACTTGCCCACCACCAACATCAGGCTAATTGGTTTCAAGACATCCAGCACTTTCTCCTCTGTAATATGGAAATTTTGCAAGATGTCACCACCTATTTCCTTACAGTCTATATCTTCCATATCCTTTTCCATAGTAAATACGGACGCAAAATACTAATTTCTTATCTCTCCCATTTTCTGCAGCTCCACATAAAGGCCACCTTGCTGATCTTTGAGGGGCCTTATTCTCTCCCTAGTTACCCTTTTGTCCTTAATGTATTTGTAAAAACCCTTTGGATTCTCCTTAATTCTATTTGCCAAAGCTATCTCATGTCCCCTTTCTGCCCTCCTCATTTCCCTCTTAAATATACTCCTACTTCCTTTATACTTTTCTAAGGATTCACTCGATCTATCCTGTCTATACCTGACATATGCTTCCTTCTTTTTCTTTACCAAACCCTCAATTTCTTTAGTCATCCAGCATTCCCTATACCCACCAGCCTTTCCTTTCACCCTGACAGGAATATACTTTCTCTGGATTCTCGTTATCCCATTTCTGAAGGCTTCCCATTTTCCAGCCAACCCTTTACCTGCGAACATCTGCCCCCAATCAGCTTTCGAAAGTTCTTGCCTAATACTGTCAAAATTGGCCTTTCTCCAATTTAGAACATCAACTTTTAGATCTGGTCTATCCTTTTCCATCACTATTTTAAAAATGAATAGAATTATGGTTGCCGGCCCCAAAGTGCTCCCCCACTAACACCTCAGTCACCTGCCCTGCCTTATTTCCCAAGAGTAGATTAGAGTGGTGCTGGAAAAGCACAGCAGTTCAGGTAGCATCTAAAAAGCAGAAAAATCGATGTTTGATGAAGGGCTTTTGCCCAAAACGTCGATATTCCTACTCCTCGGATGTTGCCTGACCTGCTGTGCTTTTCCAGCACCACTCTAATCTAGAATCTGGTTTCCAGCATCTGCAGTCCTTATTTTTACCTTATTTCCCAAGAGTATGTCAAGTTTTGCACCTTCTCTAGTAGGTACATCCACATATTGAATCAGAAAATTGTCTCGTCCACACTTAAATCCCTCTCCATCTAAACCCTTAATATTATGGCAGTCCCAGTCTTATGTTTGGAAAGTTAAAATCCCCTACCATAACTACCCTATTATTCTTACAGATAGCTGAGATCTCCCTCTGACTATTAGGGGGTCTATAATACAATCCCAATAATCCCCTCCCCCCCAACTTACTAGTTTAAATCCTCCCGAGCAGCTCTAGCAAATTTTCCTGCCAGTATATTAGACCCCTTCCAATTTAGGTGCAATCCATCCTTCTTGTACAGGTCACATTTACCCCAAGAGAGATTCCAATGATCCAGAAATGTGAATCCTTCCCCCATACACCAGCTCCTTAGCCATGCATTCATCTGCTCTATCCTCCTATTCCTGCCCTCACTAGCTCGTAGCACCGGGAGTAATCCAGATATTACTACTCTCAATGACTCTCCCTTCAGAATCTCAACCTTTTCCCTTCCTATGTCGTTGGTTCCAATGTGGACAATAACCTCTTGCTGGCCCCTCGCCCCTGTGAGAACATTCTGCACCCTCTGAGACATCCTTGATCCTGGCACCAGGGAAGCAACACACCATTCTGCTTTTTCGCTGCTGGCCACAGAAACATCTGTCTGTACCTCGGACTAGAGAATCCCCTAACACAATTGATCTCTTGGAACCTAATGTTCCCCTCGTTGCATTAGAGCCAGTCTCAATACCAGAAACTTGGCTGTTCATGCTACGTTCCCCTGAGAATCCATCATCCCCTACATTTTCCAAAACAGCATAACTGTTTGAAATAGGTATATCCACAAAAGACTCCTGCACTAGCTGCCTACCTCTCATACCTTTCCTGGAGTTAACGCACCTATGTGACTGTATCTAAGACTTTCCCCCATTCCTATAACTGCCATCCATCGCATATTGTTGCTGTGGCAAATTCTTCATTGCTTCTAACTGTCTCTCCGACCAATCCATTCAATCTGATAAGATTCACAGTCAGCAGCATTTATGGCAGATATAATCCGCAGTAACCCTTAAACTCTCTTTAAACTCCCACACCCGACAAGAAGTACATATCACTCTATTAAAGGCCATTTTTACTCCTTCACAATCTACAGACCCTGAAAATAACACCGTCTTATTCCTCTACAAACACTGCCCCAGTTTAAATTAATAGTTATGGCTTATATTTTAAATTTAATCAAGGAACATATCTCCAAAAACATATAATCAAGAAAGAACCTACTCTACTCACTACTGCAGATTCTCTGAAGGCCACACTTAAAACAACAATTAACTTATCAGATTCTGTGCTGTGAACTTTGCCCAACAATTCTTCCAAGATCAGTTGTGAATTTCACTGTTTGATAATTTTCCCAGATGCACTCCGATGCCCAGTGATACACAAATTCAAACATCAAAGGCAGTAACTGTGCAGTTTCTCTCTCTCTCTCCCCTGCAATGACCTCACCATGTGCTTTCTTTGTTTGTTCTTCTCCCTTCTAAAACTGCTGTTGTTTTGACTTTTTTCTTTCTGAAGTTCCAGAACAATGCAAAGCATATAAAACAGTAATTGCTGCTCCTGCAATTCGAGGAAATCACCTCCAGCAACTAAAGTACCTCAAAAAAGGAGCAACTGTTACAGCCAGAACTTTTTCCTGTCCTCCATCTTGGATTATCCAGAAACCTTAAATATAAAAAAGAGATTTTTGATTGGGTTGGAGTGTGGGGAGAAAGCAGGAATTTGGCATTGGGATTGAAGGTCAGCCATGATCATATTGAATTATGGACCAGGGGCTCCCCTGTTCCTTTTTTCTATGCGAGTTATAAACTCTTTCAAAACATTGTCTCATATTGGCCAAATTTACTCACACCTCTAATACATTGTTTAAATTGAAATTCATACCATATCAGTCATGTTTAGCTTCAACTCTTGGATGGCAATATACGAGTATTGGCACGGATAGAGGATTCACTGACTGGCAGAAGGCAAAAAGTGGGGGTAAAACCAGTCTTTTTGAGGATGGCAGCTGGTGACTAGTGGAGTTCTGTAGGGGTCACTGTTACGACCACAATTACTCATGTTATACACTAACAATCTGGATGAAGGAACTGAAGGCATTGCTGCTAAGTTTGCAGTTGACACAAAGATGTAGGGATAGGTAGGGTTGAGGAGGTGGGGAGGTTACAGAAGGACTTGGACAGCCAAGGGAAGGTTCTGCACTTTGTTGGGAAAAATAAAAGCATTGACTATTTTCTAAATGGGGGAAGGCTTTGGAAATCTGAAGCACAAAGGGATTTAAGAGAATCATGAACTAGGATTCTTAACATAAACATGCAGGTTCAGTTGGCAGTTAAGAATGCAATGCTAACACTCATTTCAAGAGAGCTAGAATACAACAGCATGGATCTATTCCTGAGGCTGTATTTAGCTCTGGTTAGACTGCATTTGGAATATTTTGAGCAGTTTTGGACACCATATTGAAAGGAGTATGTGCTGACCTTACAGGGGTTCTGAGGATGATCCCAGGGTTGAAGCACTTGTCATATGAGGAGCAGTTGAGGACTCTGAGTCTACACTCGATGGAGCTTTTAAGGATGAGCCGGATCTCACAGAAACTTCCAGAATACTAAGAAGCCTAGATGCAGTAGATGTGGAGAAGATATTTCCACTAACAGGAGAGACTAGGATCCAAGGGCACATCCTCAGAGTGTAAGGATGATGTTTTAGAGTTGAGATGAGGAGGAATTTCTTCAGCTAGAGAGTGGTGAATCTTTGGAACTCATTGCCACAGAAGGCTGTGGAGGCCAGGTTATTGAGTGTATTTAAGACAGAAATAAATAGGTGCTTGATTGGTAAAGGGATCAAAGGCTAAAGAGAAAGGAAGGAGAATGAGCTTGAGAAGCATATTAGCCATGACCAAATGATGGAGCATATTCAATGGGACAAACAGCCTAATTCTGCTCCTATGTTATGTTCTTATGAAGTGGGTCAATCAGCAGAACTCATTTAATTGTCATCTGATTGATCTATTTCAATTTCTTTCCACCTGAAAGATCCAAAAACAAGTAATACAATTACATTTCAAACTTTAAATGATGTACTGGAGAAATTAAGGTACAGTTCTAAACCCCCTGTTGCCAATCAGACAGTTTTGAAACTTGATTAAGTACATGAGGATTTCAGAAATTCTTCAAGGTAGCCTTCAGAGATAATAAATGGTACTGCCCATATTCTTCTGTTCTTCATTGAACAACTATGTTTACTCTCCTTCATTAAGATGCTGGAAGGAGAAATACATACTTGTCAAAAGAATGGAAAATACATATTAAATTCCTCTTTCAAAAGGCAGCTTATTTATATGCATGTCAAAATACATTAGTGAACTTAAAAGGAGAAGGAATAAGCACTCATAATCCACAAATAATAAAGTCAATTCTGATGCATTTTTCAAGGAAGAAACCTTAGAAAAATCCTTATAAATAGATGTTAGGCCATCTGATAAACCATAATTAAGTCTTTTCTAGCTGGTGTGAAATATAATGTTATTCCTTGTAAATTGATATAATCTCTTTGCCTGACTCTATGGTAACACTCTTGTTACTGAATCACAAGTTATAGATTCAAGTCCTAGTTTAAGCCGAGGACTTCAGCATGTAAGGAGGCATGGTTAGTAAGTTTGTGGATGATACCAAATTTATGGCATATTCAACAGTGAAGAAGATTACAAAGGGATATTGACAATTGGGCCAAATGGCTGAGGAGTGGTAGGTGGAGTTCAATTTGGATAAATGCGAGGTATTGCATTTTGGTAAAACAAACAAGGGCAGGACTTACAGATCAAATAACAGAGCTTTGGGCAGTGTTGTTGAATAGAGAGACCTAAGGATTCAAATACATAGTTCTGTGAAAGTTGCATCACAGAAAGACAGGGTGGTTAAGAAGGCATTTAGCAGACTTGCCTTCATTGCTCAAACCATTGAGAAGTTGGGAATCTTAGTGAGGCCACTTTTGGAATATTGTGTGCAGTTCTGGTTGCCCAGCTAGAGGAAGGATAGAGAAGGTTCAGAAAAGATTTGCCAGGATTTTTCCAGAACTGGAGGGTTTGAATTCAAAAGGATATTTGGATAGACTGGAATTTTTTTCATTGGAGCATAGGAGGTTGAGGGGTACCTTATAGAGGTTTTAAAATCATGAAGGGCATGGATGAGGTTAATAGTAAAGGTCTTTTCCCTAAGGTGGGTAAGTTCAAAAATAGTGAGCATATTTTTAAGATGAGAGGAGAAAGATTTAAAAGGGACCTGAAGGGCAATGTTTTCACACCTTGAAATTTGTATGTGGAATGAACTGCCAGAGGAGGTAATAGATACAGGTACAGTTGACAGTTGGACAGGTATGAGCATAGCAAAGTTTTGGAGGAATATTGGCCAAACTCAGACAAATTGAACTGGTTTAGTTTGGGAAACTTGGTCAGCATGGACGAGTCAGACTAAAGGGTCTGTTTCTGTGCTGTATGACCATATGACTCTTTCTCAGTCATGAAGCAGTTCTGCATTATAAACTGTTTTTCAGATGAGATTTTAAAACAGTGGGCTGGCTGTTTAGATAAATATAAAACACCCCTGGATGTAAGTTTGCTCGCTGAGCTGGGAGGTTCGCTTTCAGACATTTCTTCATCATATAAGGTAGCATTATCAGTGAGCTTCCAGTGAAGCACTAGTGTTATGTCCCACTTTCTATTTGTGTGTTTAGGTTTCCTTGGGTTGATGCCATTTCCTGTGGTGATGTCATTTCCTGTTTTTTTCTCAGAGGTTGGTAAATTGGGTCCAAGTCAATGCGTTTGTTGATAAGAGTTCTAGTTGGAATGCCATGCTTCTAGGAATTCTCATGTCTCAACTATTTCCATGAAGAAGGGATTAACAGTTCAAACATCTTAGTTGTTTGAAGGATTTTGCTCTGTACAAACAGGATGTTGTATTTGCCTCTAAAATAACAGCAAGTGGACCTCTAAAATAACTAGTGGACAGCTCACCACATTTTCTAAGTGTTTTAATTCAAGTATTGATAAATTAAAAATGGTCTATGAAGTTAATTATATTTTCTCCTCATTATGTATCCATAGTGTGTCAGAGATGTAAAACCTTCCTTGGCATCTGTTCATGATTATATAAAAGAAAGTTAAAGGTTACTTTAATACTATTCTTGATTTTATTCCCATTTATTTTAATGTAAGCATCAATTTAATTGCCAGTTTAAATTTTTTTGACAAGAGCATTTTCTCATATCTGCTCCCTACATAATTCTGAGCATCGTTTTGTAATATTTTATGAGTTTCAGGTTACCTAATGCAGGTTTGTTGACAATTGTCTTATAAGGGAAGATCTAGCAACACGTATTTCCCTGTTGAGTGCCTCAACTCTGTATTTACATGGATTAAGTTACAAAAGACCTCTGGAGTTGAAAAAGAATTGGAAACGGCCTCAGCCATTATAATTAGAACATAAATATAAACCTACACAGTTGCTACCACTCAGAAAAATCATACTATGAGCATAGATTTGAATGAAGTATGAGGTAAGCAGCAAAAGCAAAAACATTTAAAGTTGGTTGAGTGCATAGCAACATTACTTTATCCA
This sequence comes from Hemiscyllium ocellatum, assembly GCF_020745735.1. Lineage (NCBI taxonomy): Eukaryota > Metazoa > Chordata > Chondrichthyes > Orectolobiformes > Hemiscylliidae > Hemiscyllium > Hemiscyllium ocellatum. The sequence goes on from NC_083401.1 coordinate 102,637,106, forward strand.
AGTTGTGTATATCCTTCAATATGACTGCAATACAAGTCTTAAAAATTAAAACAGCTTAAAAAAATCATAAAGCCTTAAAAATAAAGGAAGTGTTTACTTCTTGAAAGATTGTGTTGTAATAAATTCTGTGATTCATTATTTTTGGAAATCAGAGATTGTTAAATGCTGCATGTTCCCTTTCAACATAATATTCATCAAACACTTCATGATGTTTTTACTTGGATGAATTAACACAAAAAGCATTTCCAGATCAACACCTCCAATTGTTGGCATTTCAGCACTGTCATGTCTTTATTTACATGTTCTGCAGCTTCATTCAAGAAACTGGTTTGCGTATCATTCATCCCAGCACTGCTATTAAGGTCTTCATTCACCAAAGCAACAAGTTAGAACTCATTAACCCCATGGGAATTACTTTAACAAAGTCCTCAACTTCAACTAGGTCATTGCTTTTCTTGGCAGAAATTAAACGGCAGTTTATAAAGCAGTTGTGGCTGGGCATTACAGGATTACAGGTCAGTGAGGGAGAGACAGAAAGAAACCTATACAGCTAACTGACAGCAGTGAATTTGCACAGTTACTGCCTCGGCTGTTTGTGTTCATGTATCTCTGACCTCGGAGTGCATCTCGGAAAAATTAACAAACTGTGAAATGCACAGCTGACCTTGGAGGAACCTGTATGGGAGAGCTCAGCACAAGAACAGATAAGTGCTTAGTTTTTAACGTGTAATCTTGCTATAAGTCTACAGTAGTGAGTAGAGTGTGTTCTTTCTTCATTATATGTTTTATTGAAATCTGTCTCTTGATTAAATTTTAAAAATATAAACTGTAAGTATTAAGTTAGCCTGGAGCACTGTTTTTTTTGAGCAATAAGACAGTGCGACTTTCTGGGTCTGTAGATTGTGAAGGAGCAAAGATGGCCTTTAATAGAGTGGTAAGCTCTTCTGTCTGAGTTTAGGGAGATGAAACTGGTGCTATAGCCAAACAGATGGGTTAACTTCAGGAAAGGTTGGAGAGGTAGACGGATAGTGCAGGGGTCTCCTGTGGCTATTCCTATTTCAAACAAGTATGCTGTTTTGGAAAATGTAGGGGGTGATGGACTCTCAGGGGAATGTACCATGAACAGCCAAGTTTCTATTATCAAAACTGGCTGTAATGTAATAAGGGGTACGTCGGGTTCCAAGCAATCAATTGTCTTAGGGGACTCTCTAGTCCAAGGACAGACAGACATTTCTGCAGCCAGCAGCGAAAAAAACAGGTGTGTTGCTTTCCTGGTGCCAGGATCAAGGATGTCTCAGAGAGGGTGAGAATGTTCTCAAAGGGGAGAGAGACCAGCAGGAGGTCATTGTACACATTGGAACTAACAACATAAAAAGGGAATAGGATAAGATTCTGAAAGTAGAAGAGAGAAAGTTAGGCAGGAATTTAAAAAGGAGGTCCTCGAGGGTAGTAATATCTGGTTTACTCCCGATGCCATGAGCCACTAAGGATGGGAATAGGAGGATAGAGCAGATGAATGCATTGCGGAGGAGCTGATGCAGAAGAGAAAAGTTCACATTTTTGGATCACTGGAATCTCTTCTGGGGCAGACGTGACCTGTACAAGATTGCATCTGAATTGGAAGGGGACTAATATACTGGCAGGGAGATTTGCTAGAGCAGTTCAGGAGTATTTAAACTAGTAGGGTGGGGGGTGGGACTCAGGGAGACAGTGAGGAAAGAAATCAATCTGAGACTGGTACAGTTGGGAAAAGGAGCAAGTCAAACAGCCAAAGAAGGCAGGAACAAAGAAGAAAAACATGGTAGGACTGATAAATTAAACTGCATTTATTTCAATGCAAGAGGCCTAAAAGGGAAGACAAATGAGCTCAGGGCATGGTTAGGAACATGGGACTTGGATATCATAGCAATTATCGAAATGTGCTGTGAAATGTGGCTCAGGGCTGGACAGGACTGGAAGCTTAATGTTGCAGAATACAAATGCGACAGAAAGGATAGAAAGGGGGGCAAAAGACAAGGGGAAAAGATGTTTTTGATAAGGAAAACAGACAGTACTTACTGACAAGGGAATACGCTTCCCAAAACATACTAATAATACCCAGTCAACACAACTGTCCCAAAGCCCCAAGGGCAGTCTGATAAAACAGCATACCTAAGCCACAAAAAGGACAGGTCAGATGGAGAGACACCACCAAGGACCTCGCTCCCAGGACAGGAAGAATGGAAGCACCTTACTGTTTCAAAAGTGACATTTTCACCTTCCTGCAAAGAGAACTGCAATCCCCTGACCCACTGATACTGTCAGGATGTTGCATTGTATCGAGAATCAGGACATTTATCCAATAACTGTTTTCCAATTATCATCATTGTAACTAGATTACTCCATTTCCAAATATATTGTATCTTTTCCCATTTTAATTAACCCTATTGTACAAGATACCCACGAAAGCTGGCTTCATCCTCAGCTCGATGAAAAGAACCCTTGACCTACCTGTACAGACTGTCAGTTCTGTGTCAGCCTGGTCAATTTCTCTTCCAGCCATATTGTTTACAATAAACAGCTTGTCAATTTCACCCAATCTATTGAGAAGGCTCCTAAATTTACTGACTAAATTTTGAAAACAATTTGGCACACGCGTGGTCCAACTTGAGCCAGGACTCGTGTCACGATCCTGATGCAGGCAGGGGAGAGATGATCAGGCAGAGAAAGTATGGCAAGACAGATGGAGAAATCACCGATTCAATTTTCGCTTTAATACAGATACATAATCCTTTATCCAAAATCCTTGTGGCCAGTTGTTTTTTGGATTTTGGAAATGTTCAGATTTCAGAATAAATTATATTTTCACAGGAAATAAAAAAACTCTTACTGAACAGCAGACCCAGGTGTGACTAGAACAAGCACTGAGACACATCTGACACCTGCTTGTGCTGTGATACACTGCCATGTCACGTCTGAGTGGCATGGGTCGGGTGGGTGGAGAGTTGGGTCACTTATTTGCACGCCAAACAATCTTGTAATGAAGAAAAAAAACTTCATAAGAAAATCTTTGGATTTCGGAGCTTTTTGGATTTCAGAATTTTGGTTAAAGGATTGTGTACCTGTACTAAGAAAACCACAGATCGTGGGAAATTGACAGGGGCCCTGATGTTTTGTTTATCTGTCTTGTGTTTGTCCTGTATTCGTCTTGTCTGTTTGTCCTGATTGTTTCTGGGTTTGTCAGTGCATGAGGGTGTGGGACCCCTACCCTCGGGAGAAGGACAGTGCCGGGGACAAGTCTAACTTGTCTTGCTGAGTTGGCAGTTCGCGGACACCGACTCTCTCAAGGAAGTAACAAGCACCAGGGTAACCACTTACGCTTGGAGAGTAAGGTAGGGAATATACTGTTTATACAGGCCACCAGCCAATATTGTTTGGGAGCAGAATAGGGAAGATAGGTACAGCAACCCTTTGTGGCCTGAGTTTTGAAAAGTTTAAGGAAGTGGTTAGCACCACCCCTTGACTTAAAATCACAGAGTCCCGAAAACTCTTTGGGAAAAAGGACCCCTCCCAGTCCCCCTTCCCTCAGTACCCCATACTTACCTTGTTGCTGAGGAACTTGATCCTTGGGGGGGGGGGGGGGAGCAGTGAGTTAAGGTAGCTGTGTTACTGGCTTCACAGCTGCATCAGAGCAGCAGAGACAGAGACACAGAGAGAGAGAGAGAGAGAGAGAGAGAGAGATGGGGAGAGAGAAAACAGAGACAGTGCCAGTCACAATTCATGCTAGTGCTCAACAAGGTCCTTGTGCCCTGATGCACTTCTACACTGAATCTTGGAGATACTTTGACTCCTTGTGTTTGGCCTTGCATGCACATTTGCTTGCTGGGGATTGAATGTCTGTTTCAAACCCTGTAGCTCAAGATCCAGAGATGACTTGATTTATTTTGCATTTGGTGATCTACGATGATGTTTCTTTTAAGGAACCATTGGTGCTTATAAAATGAAAGTTCTGCGTAAGTTTTATTAATAAGGTTTTAACGCTCCCACCCTTCTTAGACACCATGACTGCCCCAATGGCACTCTAACTAGTCAAAGAATTGACTAAAGTAGATCAAAGCAGTTGCACTATAACTAAATTGGCATCAGACTGTACACTGCTTCTCTAGCAGAGTTTTTGGCAGTATGAATTTTAATGTAAAATAAACAATGATGTTGTATAATACAGTGTAAGTAACATTTTGGCATCCTAGACTGAGGTACAGAATGATTCTGGACAAGAATACACGTGAACGTTATATGGCTTAATTAAAATACAAAAGACAATTGTAAAACTGAGTCTAAAGACAGTTCTAAATCTCTCAAATCACCAATAGGTTTTCAGAAAATGATGTTGGCATAATTAAATTTGTTTTGGGGTCCACATAATTTTACGACTGCTGCATCTCATCAGGGAGTACAGATTACCCGTGGTAGAGCTACTATCTGACCCTGTCAACTTCAGGATAGGACCCAACACTGTCCCTAATACTGCAATAATTTCTGCTTCTTGCCCAGTGGCCCTCCTAGGTCAGCAGACATTGTGCAAGTTGGATGCCAGCATCCACTGCTCCCCTCATGGTCTCCATGCTGGAAATCCAAGACACACACTACTCCATGCTACGGGCAGTGATTTCCTGCAGCCCTGGAACCTCCGACCCTGCCAGCTCCAGCTGCGCCTGGTCATGCTCACACGCACTTAGAGTCCCCTCAGTTGAACTGGTGTTGAGCTTTCTCTTTTATAAGTGTAACCCCTCCACTTTGCATCCCTTAGTCAGGCCCCGAACCCCTGGTACAGGTTGCCGACTTGGGCAGGATGATTTTGTGTATGCTGCGCTGCTGGAACACTCCAAGCCATTTTTACCACACAAGCCCCAGGCACTGCCCCCTCCTACGAAACCCCCTGTTGCTGATGGACCTTCCAACATCACTGTGGTCACAGCACCCCAACCCCAAGTGATGACTGCCCCACCACACAAAGTGACACTCAGGCAGGGAGCCATCCTGCCGTCTATATGGCAATATCTACTGTCCCCAGCAGTAGCAGAAGGCATCAAGCCAGTGACTGACTCCCTCCTACAGCAGCGTATCCTAGTGCCAACAACCAGTTCCTGTAGTACACTCATCCTACCCATCCCGAAACCCAGAAGGCCAGAAAAGGTGGTGTTTTGTCCAGGAGCTGAGGGCTGTAAACACAATTCCCTGCTCCCCAGTGGTCCCAGACACTAATGCCATGCTCAGTAGTATCCCTGCTTCTGCCACCTCCCAATCAACCTCTGCTTTGCCTTTTTCTTTATCAAATTGTCCCCTGAGAGCCCGTACCTATTCACTTTTACATATACAGGCTGCCAGGGCACATGGCCCAGGCTTCCCCAGGGCTACACGGAGAGCCCCACAGTCTATGTCGCTGTAGTATACCGTACCCTCTCTACATTACACCTGCCACACAACAGCACCTTTCTGCAATACACAGATGATTTGTTACTGGCCTCCACCTCTGCTGAATTATGTATGCAGGACACTGTCACATTGCTCTGCTGTCTGGCAATAGATGGACACAGAGTCTTCATGGAGAAAGTGCAACCCTGCCAGTACAAAGTACAGATATTGGGGTACGAACTCTCACACGGCCTCAGGGCACTACCGAGAGGGAGAGTTGCAGCCACCATTCAGCTTCCCCCAGCCCAGCCACAAGAACTCAACTGCAGGATTTCCTGGGGATGGTGAATTATTGCAGGCACAGGATCCCAGACTACCGTGCCATTGACCAGCCCTTAAGGGAGGCATCCTCACCAAAGCAGCCTGCGAAAGTGACCCGGACACCAAAGATGAAACAGGCATTCACTGAATTAAAACAGTGACTGGTCTTTGCTCCTGCCCTGGGGGTTCCAGACTACACTCAGTCTTTCTATTTATACATCAACGAATCCAAGGGGTTTACATCCGGCATCTTAACACAGCTCCATGGGGATCTCCGGCATGCTGTTGCTTTTTACCCTGTACAGTTACCGTCTGTTGTAAGGGGAATGACGGCATGTTTCAAAGCTGTGGCAGCAGCCGCGGTATCATTAGAAAAGGCCACCCCTATTGTGTTGGATCACCTATGCACTGTTTGTTCCCCCATTCAGTCTCCCTGCTGCTCAAATCTGCAGTAACCCAACATTTCACTGCCACCCAGAGAACTAGCCACGAGGTCGCTTTACTGTCCAAAGCCAACCTGTTCCTACAACGTGCCCCGGCCCTGAACCCCGCCACCCTGCTCCCACTCACTCAGACCGCCATTACGGACGACCATGACTGTTTAGACCTTGTTCAGCAGGTCGTCACCCCGCGCCCTGACCTCTCTGAAACACTTTTAGACAACCCTGACCTCATACTCTATACAGATGGCTCCTCCTTCAGGCTCTCAGACCATTGCACACTAGCAGGGTATGTCGCCTGCTCTCCTTTCACAGTCCTAGAATAGCTGTGCTGCCAGAAGGCACATCCGCACAGGCTGTGGAGCTGTGGCAGTCACTAGGGCTTGTATCATTGCCAAAGGTCACACACAAACATTTATACTGACTCTAGATATGCCTTTGAGTTTATCCATGATTTTGGCACACTCTGGAAACAGACAGGCTTCATCACGTCAGCAGGTGGGCCACTGCAACATGCTGTGCTGATCTCTAACCTCCTGGAAGCAGTCCTGTTACCCTTGGCCCTAGCAATGTTCAAATGCACTGCTCATTACCTCTGCCACTGACCCTGTCACCCTCGGGAATGCCTCAGCTGACATAGCAGCCCAGGAAGCCTCACTGCACCCCACCACCTGTGTCCTGCAGACCCCCAAAATAGTGAAGACTCCAATATTACATTACATTGGAAACAGTGTGGAAACAGGCCCTTCAGCCCAACCAGTCCACACCGACCCTCTGAAAAGTAACCCAGACCCATTTCCCTCTGATTAATGCACCTAACACTACGGTCAATTTATCATGGCCAATCCACCTGACCTGCACATCCTTGTGACTGTGGGAGGAAGCCAAAGCACCCGGAGGAAACCCACACTGATACAGGGAGAATGTGCAAACTCCATACGAGCAGTCGCCCGAGGCTGGAATCGAATCTGGGACCCTGGTGCGGTGAGGCAGCAGTGCTAACCACTGAGCCACCGTATTGCCTGACCCTATGGAGGCAGTGTGAGTCGCCCAACAGGATGCTTCACAGCAGGCAAAGAACAGTTGGGCCCGCATTGGGGCCACACAGTCTCCCACGCTCAACCTGCTAGTACACTCCGATGGCCACATCATTTGCCCAAGAGCCCACCGACACACACTGGCCCTAGCAGCAGCATTGGCCACACGGGCAAGAGGGGCATGATACAAACTGTAAGGTGGTCCTGTTTTGCACCAGGATTCGCTGCAACTGCCCAAGCCCTGGTGTCACAGTGCCTCATCTGCCTGCAGAACAATGCAGGAAAGCCTGTTGCCAAATATGACCACCTGCCAGCTCCTGAAGGACCTTTCAGTCACTTACAGATCGACTTCACACACATGCTTCAAAAACAAGGCTACAAGCACGTCCTGGTCATCGTAGATATGTTCTCTAAATGGGTGGAAGGATTTCCCTCAAGAAAGGATGACGCCCGCACGGTAGTAAAAAGCCTCCTAAAGGATGTCATCCCCAGGTCTAGGGGTCCCCAGTAGCATTGAGACAGACAGAGGGTCTCACTTCACTGTGAGGCTCATGACTGGCATTAGCGAGGCACTAGGAATACCATAGTGACACCACATCCCCTACCAACCCCAGTCATCAGGCATGGTCAAACTGATGAAAGGCACCCTTAAGATCACATTGACCAAGATCACCCAGGAAACAGGACTGACCTGGCCAAACGCCTTGCCACTTGCCCTCTATACTATACATGCTCAGGCAAACCACATGACCAGGCTCACTCCTTTTGAAGTGCTTATGTGGCGACCTATGCCCACTGCTACCAGACCCTTGAAACTCTCCACAGATATAGCCCTTCTCCAGACACAAGAGGCTCTGCTAGATTATGTCCAGGCCCTTAGTAGGAGCATTAGTGTTACACACGATCATGTCAGGCATTGCCCACACCCCAATCTGCCCATTCATCTGTTCCGACCCGGGGATTATGTCATGACAAAATCACTGGAAAAGGACTTTCTCTCCCCTAGGTGGAAAGGCCCATGCCTGATCCTGATGACGACCCGGACAGGTGTGAAAGTGGAAGGACGGCCCCAATGGGCACATGCCACCTGCTGCAAGAGCGTTTCATTTCCGATGGACAGGGACCAGAATCAAGAAGATAGCACTCCGATCACCAAGGATGGATCTAGTTGCTCTGCCTGACCTGTCTGACCACCATACTGTGGCTTGCTAATGAACAGGGACAAGAGGCAAAACATTAAGGACAAAAGGGTAACTCGGGAGAGAATAGTGCCCCATAAAAATCAGCAAGGCAGCCTACGTGTGGAGCTGCAGGAGATGGGGCAGATACTAAACAAATATTTTGCATCAGTGTTTACTGTGGAGAAGGACATGGGAGGTTTAGCATGTGGGGATATAGATGGTGACATCTTGAAAAATGTCCATATTACAGAGGAGGAGGTGCTGGATGTCTTGAAATGCATAAACGTGGATAAATCCCCAGATCTGATCAGGTGCACCCTAGAACTCTGTGGGAGGCAAGGGAAGTGATTCCTGGGCCTCTTGCTGAAATACTTGTATCATCGATAGTCACAGTTGAGGTGCCAGAAGACTGGAGGTTGGCTAACGTGTTGCCACTATATAAGAAGGGTGGTAAGGACAAGCCAGGGAACTATAGACCAGTGAGCCTGACGTCGGTGGGGAGCAAGTTGTTGGAGGGAATCCTGAGGGACAGAATGTACATGTATTTGGAAAGGCAAGGACTGATTAGGGATAGTCAGCATGATGTTGTGTATGGGAAATCATGTCTCACAAACTTGGTTCAGTTTTTTGAAGAAGTAATAAAGAGGGCAGAGCAATAGAAGTGGTCTACTTGGATTTCAGTAAGGCATTCAACAAGGTTCCTCATGGGAGACTGGTTAGCAAAGTTAGATCTTATGGAATACGCTAGCCATTTGGATAGAGAACAGGCTCAAAGGTAGTAGACAGAGGGTGGTGGTGGAGGGTTGTTTTTCAGACTGGAGGCCTGTGACCAGTGCAGTGCCACAAGGATCGGTGCTGGGTCCACTGCTTTTCATCATTTATATAAATGATTTGGATGGGAACATAGGAAGTATAGTTAGTAAGTTTGCATATGACACCAAAATTGGAGGTGTAGTGGACAGCGAGGAGGGTTACCTCAGATTACAACAGGATCTTGATCAGATGGGCCAATGGGCTGAGAGGTGGCAGATGGAGTTTAATTCAGATAAGTGTGAGGTGCTGTATTTTGGGAATGTTGCTGAACAAAGAGATCTTGGAGTGCAGGTTCACAGCTCCTTGAAAGTGGAATCACAGGTAAATAGGATAATGAAGATGATGTTTGGTATGTTTTCCTTTACTGGTCAGAATATTGAGTACAGGAGTTGGGACATCATGTTGCGGCTGTACAGAACATTGGTTAGGCCACTTTTGGAATATTGCATGCAATTCTGGTCTCCTTCCTATCAGAAGGATGTTGTGAAACTTGAAAAGGTTCAGAAAAGCTTTACAAGAATGTTACCAGGGTTGGAGGATTTGAGCTATAGGGAGAGGTTGAATAGGCTGGGGTTGTTTTCCCTGGAGCGTTGGTGGCTGAGGGGTAACCTTATCGAGGTTTCTAAATCATGAGGTGCATGGTTAGGATAAATTGACAAGGTCTTTTCATGATGTGGGGGAGTCAAGAACTACTGGGCATAAGTTTAGGTGAGATGGGAAAGATATCAAAGGATCTAAGGGGCAATGTTTTCACACAGAGAGTGGTGCATGTATGGAATGAGCTGCCAGAAGAAGTGGTGGAGGCTGGTTGTATTACAGCATTTAAAAGGCATCTGGATGGGTATATGAATAGGAAGGGTTTAGAGGGATATGAGCTAAGAGCTGGCAAATGAGACTAGATTAGGTTGGGATATCTGGTCAGCATGAACGAGTTGGACCAAAGAGTCTGTTTCCATAGTGTACATCTCTATATGGGGGATGGGAACCAAAATTGTAGTTCGAATATAGAAAAGGTTGAGAGTAGGGAGATCTGAAATCAAGTTTCAGGGACGCAAGATGGCCCCGGCAAGCAAGAAGTTGGTTTGAGGTATGTCTACTTCAACACCAGGAGCATCCAGAATAAGGTGGGTGAACTTGTGGCATGGGTTGGTACCTGGGTCTTCGATGTTGTGGCCATTTCGGAGACATGGTTAGACCAGAGACAGGAATGGTTGTTGCAGGTTCCAGGATTTAGATGTTTCAGAAAGAACAGGGAAGATGGTAAAAGAGGGGGAGGTGTGGCAGTGTTGGTCAAGGACAGTAGTACAGTTGCAGAAAGGATGTTTGGGGACTTGTCGACTGAGATAGTATGGGCTGAAGTTCGAAACAGGAAAGGAGAGGTCACGCTGTTGCTAGTTTTCTATAGGCCTCCGAATAGTTCCAGAGATGTAGAGGAAAGGATAGCAAAGATGATTCTCGATAGGAGTAAGAGAGACAGGGTAGTTGTAATGGGGGACTTCAATTTTCCAAATATTGACTGGGAACACTATAGTACGAGTACTAAAGATGGGTCAGTTTTTGTCCAGTGTGTGCAGGAGGGCTTCCTGACACAGTATTTAGACAGACCAACAAGGGGCGAGGCCGCATGAGATTTGGTACTGGGTAATGAGCCCGGCCAGGTGTTAGACTTGGAAGTAGGTGAGCACTTTGGTGATAGCGATCACAATTCTGTTATGTTTACTTTAGTGATAGAAAGGGATATGTGTATATCACTGGGCAAGAGTTACAGCTAGGGGAAAAGCAATTATGATGCGATTAGACAAGATTTAGGAAGCATAAGAAGAAGGAAACTGCAGGGGATAGGCACATTAGAAATGTGGAACTTATTCAAGGAAAGACTACTGTGTATCCTAGATAAGTATGTACCTGTCAGGCAGGGAGGAAGCTGTAGAGCACGGGAGCTGTGGTTTATGAAGGAAGTGGAATCTCTGGTCAAGAGGAAGAAGAAGGCTTATGTTAAAATGAGATGTGAAGGCTCAGTTAGGGCACTTGAGAGTTACAAGGTATCCAGGAAAGACCTAAAGAGAGAGCTCAGAAGAGCCAGGAGGGGACATGAGAAGTTGTTGGCGGATAGGATCAGGATAAACCCTGAGGCTTTCTATAGGTATTTAAGGAATAAGAGAATGATGAGAGTAAGATTAGGGCCAATCAAGGATAGTAGTGGGAAGTTGTGTGTGGAGTCAGAGGAGATAGGGGAAGCGCTAAATGAATACTTTTCAACAGTATTCACTCGAGAAAACGGCAATGTTGTTGAGGAGATTACTGAGATACAGGTTACTAGACTAGGTGGGATTGAGGTTCACAAGGAGGAGGTATTCAAAATCCTGCAGAGTGTGAAAATAGATAAGTCCCCTGGGCCAGATGCGATTTATCCTAGGATCCTCTGGGAAGCCAGGGAGGAGATTGCCTAGCCTTTGGCATTGAACTTTAAAATCATCATTGTCTACAGGAATAATGCCTGAAGGCTGGGGGATAGCAAATGTGGTTCCCCTGTTCAAGAAGGGGAGTAGAGACAACCCTGGTAATTATAGACCAGTGAGCCTTACTTCAGTTGTTTGTAAAGTGTTGGAAAAGATTATAAGAGATAGGATTTATAATCTGCAGGAGAATCGATGTTTCGGGCATGAGCCCTTCCCAAAACGTCGATTCTCCTGCTCCTTGGATGCTGCCTGACCAGCTGCGCTTTTCCAGCAACACATTTTCAGCTCTGATTTCCAGCATCTGCAGTCCTCACTTTCTCCTATAGGATTTATAATCATCTAGAAAATAATAATTTGATTAGGGATAGTCAGCACGGTTTTGTGAAGGGTAGGCTGTGCCTCACAAACCTTATTGATTTCTTTGAGAAGGTGACCAAACAGGTAGATGAGAGTAAATCGGTTGATGTGGCGTATATGGATTTCAGCAAGGCGTTCGATAAGGTTCCCCACAGTAGGCTATTGTACAAAATGCGGAGGAATGGGAGATATAGCAGTTGGATCAGTAAATGGCTTGCTGAAAGCAGACAGAAGGTGGTGGTTATTGGGAAATGTTCATCCTGGAGTCCAGTTATCAGTGGTGTACCGCAAGGGTCAGTGTTGGGTCCACTGCTGTTCATCATTTTTATAAACGACCTGGATGAGGGTGTAGAGGGTGGGTTAATAAATTTGCAGATGACACTAAGGTCAGTGGAGTTGTGGATAGTGACAAAGGATGTTGTAGGTTACAGAGAGACATAGATAAGCTGCAGAGCTGGGCTGAGAGGTGGCAAATGGAGTTTAATGCGGACAAGTGTGAGGTGATTCACTTTGGTCGGAGTAACTGGAATGCAAAGTACTGGGCTAATGGTAAGATTCTTGGAAGTGTAGATGAGCAGAGAAATCTCGGTGTCCATGTACACAGATCCTTGAAAGTTGCCACCCAGGTTGACAAGGTTGTTAAGAAGGCATACAGTGTTTTAGCTTTTATTAATAGAGGGATCGTGTTCCGGAACCATGAGATTATGCTGCAGCTGTACAAAACTCTGGTGCGGCCGCACTTGGAGTATTGTGTACAGTTCTGGTCACCGCATTATAAGAAGGATGTGGAAGCTTTGGAAAGGGTGCAGAGAAGATTTACTGGGATGTTGTCTAGTATAGAGGGAAGGTCTTACGAGGAAAGGCTGAGGGACTTGAGGTTGTTTTCGTTAGAGAGAATAAGGTTGAGAGGTGACTTAATAGAGACATATAAGATAATCAGAGGGTTAGATAGGGTGGCCAGGGAGAGCCTTTTTCAAAGAATAGGGATGGTAAGCACGAGGGGGCATAGCTTTAAATTGAGAGGTGATAGATATAGGAGAGATGTCAGAGGTAGTTTCTTTACTCAGAGAGTCGTAAGGGTATGGAATGCTTTGCCTGCAATGGTAGTAGATTCGCCAACTTTAAGTACATTTAAGTCATCATTGGACAAGCATATGGACGTACATGGAATAGTGTAGGTTAGATGGGCTTCAGGTTGGTATGACAGGTCGGCGCAACATCGAGGTCCGAAGAGCCTGTACTGCGCTGTAATGTTGTATGTTCTATAACTCTAAGTCTCACCAAATAAGTGCAGAGAATCCAACATAGTGGGAATATTATGGGAACCAATTTCCTCAGTGAAATATAAAATAAAAAGCAACCTTGGCAGGACTTGCTGTTGATGTGTTGTGTGCCAGCTGGAAGTATCTCAGTTACTCAGAGAGGATCAAGAAACTTGATCTATTTATTTTACAGTCGTATACATGTCAAAGTGATTGCACAACATAATTGGAAACTATCCAGCACGCTTAGAGATGGACTATTTCAGGTGAAAAAAATTGCAGAAGTCAGAAAACATAAATTTAAACAATAAAAGCATAGAAACACACGTGATGATAGATAATGCTTCTTGTTGCAGAGAGTAGAAAGCTTCAAGGAACCCTGAATGCTCTGGTGAGATGTCACTTTGCATGATTTTTATGGGGTGATAGACCATTTAATGATTGGAGCAGAGATCACATTGAACAGGAGGTAAATGTCATTATAGCTAACATTTGATCTCCTTGATTTCTTGTACTGTTTTTGATCACCTGAGGAATTTTTATCTCTTATTGGCCATGAGTTTTTGTTTTTTTGCCTCTCCCAGGAGATTACACCTTTACAATGGTGGGGAGTGGCTAGGTGGATGTCGTAGTTATGGGAGAGGTTGCAAGGTGAGAAGGAGGCAGTGGTGATGATCATGGGAAGAAAATTTTAGTCATGACATGGGGTAGGCTTGACAGACTTAATACCACTTTTCTGCCCATTAATTTTATAAGTTGATGCCAAAAGTGATGCTTTGGTTCAAGGAATAAATGACTGAAATGGTGCTTATTCATCTGTCACATAGAAGATTGATTTCCATGGATTTCAATTTCTGTCTGTACCCTGCTGTTTTAACACAAAAAATAGCGATACATACTTAAAAATTGAACACTCACATGGAGAAAGCTAACGATCATAAGCACTCCTCACACATGATCCATCAACAGTGCTACCTTCTAAAGCCAGTTTATCATCCTGTCATTAAAAGGCTGCAGCCATTCCGTCGCTTTTAAGGCTACATTGCTTTAAGAACTGCCTATGTTAATAAAGACCAGGATGAAATTACATAATCAATTGCCATGTGCAATTCAGCAGAAGTAATCTCGAGTCCAGATGCATATACTTATCTGTAACTGTCACATGTAGTCTGAGCTGTTGACTCCACCTTTATAAAATTTTCAAGTGAACTGAATCCATGTTACTTATTTAATCTGTGTTACTCATCAATAACACAAGGGATAAACCATGGTGTTCAGCAATGTATTTGCTTAAAAGCAAGTGAATGAACCAAGCTTAAAACCAACAAAGGAATGCCTCAGACAAAACTTGAAGCTGTAACTATACAGCTACACCATGATCCCACTAAAATAGAACTACGAAAGGAACAGTGAGTTTTGAAAAAAAAAAATTAAAAAGCTTGAGTTGCAGCTGAAAACCACACAGGGAAAAATTTAAAAGTGAAAGAAACACAATGGCTGTATTGCTCAATCTGCACACAAAGTAATCTTATTGTAGCAGGACCACTATAAATCACCTACAGATCAAGAGCATTTGAACAAGAAAAGAGAATATCGGAAAGATGATTATTAAATTCCCTAACTTGAATGGGAAGGCCATAGACATCCTATCTAAACATATGTCTTTTTGAAAAAATGATGGAATTATAATCTTGAGTTTAGATTTAGCCATTTAAAATAAGTTTCTCAGAGTAACCATTTTGGACAGTCTGAAGAGATCAAGAATTCCTGCTATGCTATAGCAAATGCTGCAAAAAATAAACCTTTTGTAAAAGTAAGCTTCATAATTTACCAGCTAGAACTGATTTCTTGCAGGCAGCAACCACAAGAATTAATTGACCAGTTTGTCAGTGGGTGCCAGGACAAGCATTGTTATTTTTCAGAAGCTGAGCTATCTTAGCAAATAATGCAGCTGGCTATGACTTCAATGTCTATCAATGCTTTCCAAACAGTACAGATGGAGAAAAAGAAAAGTCATGACATTAACACATTTCTTAAAGATGGCAGAAAACCTGAAACCATTGTCATTGGACAACAAGATCCGCAAGAATTAAGTGCAATTACCAGCCTTGGCAAAGTAGCCAGAATTTAGAAAGCAAGGAATCTGTATGAGAAATGCAATCTGTTGTATGCATTGTGAATCTATTGTGTGTTACAAGATTTTTGCAAGTGATTTGCTGCAAAAGGACACTAGTTTCACCTATGTCAAGAAATCTGATTCCATGGATGCAACCAGATAGTACAATAGGATTCAACCAAACTGAAAGTAACTGTACTATGCTAACAGCTATAACATGGAGGGCACAAGGATCCAGCAAGCACATATATGGTTTAGCAGCAAGAATATTCAGAATGGAGGAACCTTCAACCAGAAGGTGAACAAGCATTCTACATTCTGAATGTGACTCATTCTATGTTGAAGCCAAGCAATTAGAAGATGTTGCCACTACTAACAACAAACACCCAAATACAAGTGGCAAATACATCCTCAAAACTAAAATTGACATAGAAGCCAATGTGAAAATACCACCAGGGAAAAAACCCAAAGGATATATATCGAAAGTTAAGGATACAAATTACAACCCCAAAACCAACTGCATATCATAGGATAGCAATCCTTGACAATAAAACATAGGTCCAGCATTTATGCCTGAAACCACATGAATTCTACCTGTTAGACCCAAGTGGACCAGCAATAGTAGGATCTTAATTGTGCATGGATTTCAACACTGTGACTATTCATGAGATTACCAATGTTCCAAACGCAAAGGAAGAGACCAAAAATATTTGAACTGAGTCGATGCAAGACTTATGACAATTGAAAGTAAACAGATTCAACACTAAAGGAAACATCAAAGATTATGCTGCATTGCATCCCAGAGAAGATGCAATTCTGTCTATTAACCCTCACAGAAGGTGTAATGTTCATTTACAAGAAAAGCTTCAGAGTACGCCATAGAGAGAAAGGTGGTCACTCCAGCTACTTGTATGTTCTTTGTGCATATCCAGACACAGCAGTCACACAGATGGCAGTGTCACAGATATAGAAGGCTATATTTAAATGGCAGTTGTATGTTCTAAAGTAAGTAGAGTGCCTCATAAAGCATCTCTTTGGCCACTGAGTGATAGCCAAGGTGATTATTTTAAAAATCTGAATAATTGCCTTCTAAAATATCTATCCTCTACCTTGATGAGATGGGAAAAAGTTGTTCAAACCTTCCAATGTGCTATTGTCTCTGTAGTGTTGGGGTCTCCATAAAAGTTGCATGTCCACAGAATGGAATTTAAAGCTATTTAAGTTAGTGTCCTTGTCGTGTTTCATTCAGTGAAAAGTCTATTGTAAAACAAACTGAATTGACAATATAATATTTGATAAAGCACATTGTAATGACATTACTAGAAAAAAAGGACATAGAAATACTGAAACAAAATCAAAATACAGTACAGCAGAAATTGGGAATAAAATTGAAAATACTAAAAATACTTAACCAGTCTGACAGCATCAGTGGAGAAAGAAACAGGGTTAACGTTTCAATTCTTTCTTGAAATGTTCACTCTGTTTCTTTTTCCTGAGATACTTGGCAACATTTTCTATTTTATTACTGAGGTACTGGGAAGATGCATTAAAAAAAAAGGATGATACCAGAATATATCAAAAAAGAGATTACATATTGGGTCACATTTCTCTTGAAAAAACCTGAGGGTAATCTAATAGGGATCTTTAAAATTATGTAATGTTTAATAGACTGGACACAGAGAAGATGTTGCCTTGTGAGCCATTAGAGGCCATTCATAAAAAAAACAGAGAAACTGAAAAAGCAGTATGAATGTGAAACCCAGTGAGAGTGATTCAAGGAAGTAATTAGGGGGAAGGCGCACAAGTATTTTATGGAAAAAGAAACCGTGTGCTATAAATTGAAAAATCATGGTGTTAGGTGCCAAATTTTGATGACTATACAGGTAAACCAAGTATTCATAATTCAAAGTTATTGACAATTATTAAAATAAAAAAGGAAAATATAACAAAAGGACAGTACATGTACATATATTTAAGAATCTAAGCAATTACAACACTTTGCAGAATTCAGTTGATTTACAGAATAAAAATGGAAGATCTACTAAACTTTATTTTGTATTAAAGTCCATACATCATATATTATTAGGGTGAGTTAATTAAAATCTCAATAATTTACATACCATTCATTAGTTTTATAAACTAGAGGATTGGAGTGTCTCCGAGTCTGACATCTCTATATCTCAATTTCTTTCTAAGGGCTTTGCATATTTACATGAACGTTGTTAAAAATAGTGACAATGGGATTCAAGAATTTTCTAGCAAAGTCTAGCAGTGGGTCAATGATCTTGGGGCAGAAGTCCCAGAGATACCCTCTGATCAATGGCCAGCAGCTCTTTCACTCGGCAGTGTCATCATTAGGGTGGTGACTGCTGCAGGAAAGACACCCATCTCAAGCCTGGCTTTTTGTTGGATCTCTGGACTCCAATGTGACGATAGGAAGTGGTCCGTTAACTGGGAGCAGGACACAGGAAATGGGGTTTAGGGTTTATCAGCAATGGTAGGTGATAACTTGCAATAAATTTCTTTACAGATGTCAAATCCCTCAATGAATAAATTGTGAGAAGAGAATGTTCAATGAGTCCTGGGTGTCTTTGGGCAGGTACAGAGACATTAAAGAAGGTAAACTCTATGTTGGATTTGATAGCAAGAGGAATCAAGTAAAGAGGAAAGAGATGCCTTGCCACAATTATATAAGATATTGGTGAGGTCAGACCTGGAATATTGTGTCTGTTTTGGCCTCTTCATCTGAGGAAGAGTGTTCTTTCTATAGAGGAAGTGTAGCAGATTCTGGGATGGCAGGATTGATATAGGATGGTTAGGATTGTATTCACTGGAGTTTAAAAGACTGAGCAAGATTTCAGAGAAATCTATAAAATTCTAACGGACTGGACAGGTTAGATGCATGAAGAATGTTCCTGATTGAATCCAGAAGCAGGGGTCATAGTTTAAGGATAGGGGGTAAACCTTTTATAATTGAAATGAGAAAAATTTCTTCAACCAGAGTGGTGAACTTGTGAAATTCACTATCACAGAAAGTGGTTGAGGGTAAAACGTTATAGATTTTCAAGAAGTAGATAGATATAGTTCTTGTAGCTAAAGGGATTGAGGAATCACGGGATATGGGGAGGGCACGATTAGTAGATGATATAACCTTGATATTTTTGAATGATACAGCAGGTTTGAGGAGTTGAATGGGCTCCTTCTGTACCTATCTTCTATGTGACTTGGGACAACTTGGGAATGCCATGCCAGACAGCACTGCAGACACCTTCAGGGAGGCACCTCACCATCACCCTCTTAAGAGGAGTTCGGGATGTGCAGGAAATGCTAGTAATGGCATGAGTGAGAGAAACTCCCCTCCACAAAAAAAGGTTGATACTAATTCATTATTTTAGCCAAGACTATTAAGAGATACGGAATTAGAATTTGAATTAGGAAGCATATCGTCCCTGATCTCATTAAATGGGTGGGAAAAACTCGGAAGGATATAGGGTTTTTTCCTGATCGGATGTGCTTTCCATTTAATCTCTTGCGGTTTAGTGTGTTAACTACAGAACCTCATTAAAAACTCCACAGGGATATTTATTTTCAGTAATTAATAATACGACTGTAAGTATTGTATTTCATGCAGTTAATATCAAACACACCTTTCAATGAAGCGCTATTGCTCTGTTTGCAAACATTAATTGGAAATTCACACGCTCTCAAATTCGTGCCGAGAGCGAGAAGCTTCCAACAGGCGCGGGGTGTCCCTGCAGACTCCTCCATTGAGGACATATCGGGGTGGGAGAGGACAGCCCTGAAAATAATGTCGCACTGTCGAGCTCATTCTCCATTGTCCGAATACAATAGTGGGTTTTGCACAGTCCGTCCGAGAGGTTGCATTGTCTTTTGAGTGACAGTGACTGCGCCATGGAACGTTGCCCGGGCCGCGCGCGGAGGTGGAACACTCCAACCCCGGGAGTGGGTGTGTGTGTGTGGGGGTGGGGGGAGGAGCTGGAGTCGGCGCTGGGCTGGGGCGTTGTGCGGCTGCGCGTCCTCTGGGACCTGTCAGTCAGAGACCGAGGCGGCGAGCCGGTTTGGTGAAGCCAGCAGCCGCTTTGCTGAGACTGAACCCCCTTGCCGTCCTTCACTGCACGGAGTTTCAGTTCCGCGTTGCGATGTACTGACTTATTCTAGGAAGATGCCGCCGGTTCGAAAGACAGTGGCAGAGCTCCGCTCTCGAGCGGAAGGTAAGAAGGACTCTTTGCCCCCCAGACCACCCAGCAGAGGGTTTAATTACACCTGTCCATATGTGACCTCCCGGACACCCTTACACTCCGCAGCGTTCAAACTTCGCTGCCATTTCTCGCATTGACATACCGCCCAAGATTTCAAGGAAGCCCATTTGAAACGCTTTGCGGCTTCCTTTCTTTTTTAAAAAAAAATAGCTTTCATCAGTTCACCCTGGCAAAGTAATAGCTGAAAGGAAATCTGTTCAGGTTTTGCTGCACCTTATTTTGGACCTAATATCATTGTAGGTTGGATTGAATCAGCCCCGCAGTAAATCTGCGAACTGAGGCACAATTTTGCTTCAATCTAGAATTAATCCCCTTGTATTTTCATTTTTGTTTAGTTCAGGGAACCCCTATGATAGAGTCGCACCGTGGAAATTAATAACGCCGACCCGAGCTGCTGAAGCCCCACTGCATCAGTTGACTTTATTGCTAGTTCTTTCTCGGCTCTCAATTGCGGGGATCTACACAAGCTGAAGTTTTTTAAAAATATTTTTCATTGCCAACAGTGATTAACATGTTAAAGTCTAACTCAGGATTATAAATGGGGCACCGTTTGTGAATAAACTGTGCAGACACTGAAGTAAATTATCTTGGGCTGAGGGGGCGAGACGAACATTGTGCTGATATGTTTATTATTTTTAAAGTAGCTGTTTCTATACATAATTTTCATTTTTACTGATGTGCAAGGCAGTCCAACGTAAAACTGAAAACGGTGAGCTTATGGTTTGGCAGCTAATTGACTAATGAAGTACGAAAGCTACTCAGTTCCTTTCACTGTTCAAAGGACTGAATGTACCAAATGGCTTGATTTGTACAAATGATGATCCCAATACATTATGGATTTGAATGTCTCAAGTAATTGAGCTAGACTGATCCAGATTGGTAATTTAAAGTTGAGTGTAACACTGTGTACTGCAATACAGAGAAAAGAAACTTGTCAAAATGTCAATGTAACATCTGTTTGAAACGCATGCACAATCTGAAGCCAACATGTTTACTCAGTAAATTACATGTATTATATTGGGAGTAGAGGCGCACTGTCAAGACGATGAATTGTGAAACCAGCAAGCAGGGTGCTGTTCATTCAATTTTAGAAAATGACTTACTGGTGGGGATTCTGCAACAGTTTGAAAATAAACGTGATCCTCAATTTTGTAATCCTAATAATTAACTTGAAAGGAATTACTGCTGTCAATAACTTTTATGTTGTTCAAAACTTGTATCTGCATCTTGTGCTGTCGTAGGGACTTTTGGAAATCTTCTTATTGGACTGAATACTGCCTGAAAATATATTGGTGAATTAGTTATGATGCCCTACTCTGTGGCCAAATCCATCTTTTCCATTAGAGGCTGATACCCAACAACGTGATTAGAATGGCACCAGAAGAGCTCTTTGTACTGAAGTGAAATGTCTTTGCCTGTTGTGTTCCTCACATACTATTGTAATGCACCTCATTTCTGTACCAACCCAAAATATTTTCATACTGTATGACAGCATTTCAAATGCTTCCTTTTTTTTAAACAGATTTCTTACGCATTGCAACAAACCAAGAACTAGGAACACAATTTGACAAATGAACAAACTGTGATTTCATAAGTATTTAAATGTTTGCAAAGGGGAAAATGCACAACAATGACTAGCATCTTTTTTTAGGAATGTTGTTCAGGCCTATTGTTGTGCTGAAACAGGATGCCCTAGTTAGAAACATTTCTTTGCGCTAACATTCCTAACTTGACAATGAAGAATCTTAATTGGCCTTAAGATATGAACATCGATAGCAAGGCCAGCATTTACTGTCCATCTGCAATAGCCCATGAAAATTGTCCTTAACCATAATTTGTTCTGAAGTGTATCTAGACTTTAATATGGGAGTTTTGGTTCATAGTCTGCCCCGTGGCTCAACACTTTAACTCCCCCTCCCACTCCACCGAGGACATGCAGGTCCTTGGACTCCTCCACCGGCAGAACACAACTACACGACGGCTGGAGGAGGAGCGCCTCATCTTCCGCCTGGGAACCCTCCAACCACAAGGTATGAATTCAGATTTCTCCAGCTTCCTCATTTCCCCTCCCCCCACCTTGTCTCAGTCGGTTCCCTCAACTCAGCACCGCCCTCCTAACCTGCAATCCTCTTCCTGACCTCTCCGCCCCCACCCCACTCCAGCCTATCACCCTCACCTTGACCTCCTTCCACCTATCCCACCTCCATCGCCCCTCCCCCTAGTCCCTCCTCCCTACCTTTTATCTCAGCCTGCTTGGCTCTCTCTCTCTTATTCCTGATGAAGGGCTTATGCTCGAAACGTCGAATTCTCTATTCCTGAGATGCTGCCTAACCTGCTGTGCTTTGACCAGCAACACATTTGCAGCTGTGATCTCCAGCATCTGCAGACCTCATTTTTTACTCATAGTCTGTATTGACATGTTTCACTATGACAAGTTTCATTCTATTTTGCAGAGTTCTATTTCTGTGCTGTATAAGAGCAATATCTACTTTCACTTTTATGAAGGTACAGGCAGTATAATGTTTGACAAATCAGCTGTTTGTGGTTTGATGAAATGAATAAGTGAAATGTCAGCAGGATGTGGCAGAAGCATGCTCTGCAAATTTTTCTTCTGTAAATTGAAGGTGGAACATCTGTTTATGGCACTTAGACCTTAAGCTGATTTTAAACATAAATCAAAAAGTAACAAGCTGAAGATTGCATTTCTTTAAGATTAGATGCCCTACAGTGTAGAAACAGGCCAGTTGGACCAACAAGTCCACATGCACCCTCTGAAGCATAACCCACCTAGACCCATTTCCCTCTGACTAATGCACTTAACACTACGGACAGTTTAGCATGGCCAATTCACCTGGCCTGTACATCCTCTGGACTGTGGGAGGAAACTGGGGCACCCGGAGGAAATTCATGCAGAGATGGGGAGGATGTGTTTCTGTCAGAGTTTTCAGTGTAGCAGTAATAGTGTCCAAAATTAATCAATGAATTTGGATTTTTTTTAAACAAATTTATTTCTTGCATGTGCAGATGAATTTTCTCTGCTTCTTCCATCATAATGTTTTTAAAATGACAAGACCAAAGCCTATGTCTTTGGTGCTGGTCACAAAGCTCATCCCTTCCCCTGGCAGCTGTCTAAGGATGAATCAACTGGTCACAACTCTGGTGTCATGTTTTATCTTGCTACTATGCACAATCACTATGACATAATCCAGCTTAGTAACATTGCTCTATTGTGCCTTTTATCCCAGCTCATCTCTTGTTCAAA
Source organism: Hemiscyllium ocellatum (assembly GCF_020745735.1). Classification (NCBI taxonomy): domain Eukaryota; kingdom Metazoa; phylum Chordata; class Chondrichthyes; order Orectolobiformes; family Hemiscylliidae; genus Hemiscyllium; species Hemiscyllium ocellatum. Next base: position 102,660,028 of record NC_083401.1, read on the forward strand.
CTTTTCTGTGCCTTAGTAAACTCAGGAATTGACTATCCCAAGACACTACCTTACCTCATTTTCTACCCTGTATCAATTTAAGATCATCCAAAACCCAATTGCTCATGCACTTTCTTACACCAAGTTCACTATATTAGTCCTGTGCTCACTGACCTTGTGGACTTCCAGTTAGGCAATGTCTTGATTTTAAAAGTCTGTCTTTTTTCAAATCCCTCCTTTGTTCTTCCCAGTTTCAATAATCCCCACCAGACCCACAACCCTCCCATATTTGTGCCACCTAATTCTGTCGTCTTTGTGTTTTCTGCTTTTAATTGCATCTTAATTGGTGGTCAGTTCTTTGATTGTCTGGAACTCTGCTCTGGAATTCCCTCCCTAAAGCTCTTCATCTTTCCATCTTGCTTTGGTGCATTGTTGATATGGTTTGCCAGTTGTTACGATACAAGTCCTATATATCTGGCATCTCACCAGCACTGAAATTCATAATCAAATTACTCATTTGTGTGGGAGGCAAAACATCTTCTTGGCTTGATGGCTCTTTAAAGCTCACCTTTATGTCCATCTTGTTGAAGCTATTTATTTCTATGTCCTGATGTCCCCATTATGTGGTGTCACATGTTGTTTTATAATGTCACTGTGAAGCACTTGTGGGCATTCTATTATGTTAAAGGTATGGTATAAGTACAAGCTTTAATTGTTGGAAGTTTGGTGGTAACCTTGTTGATATGTGTAACTGGTGTCTGTGATAGGTGATGGAACCGAAGTGGCTCCCAGAAACTTTACCTTGTTTTGGCTACATTTGAGTCATTATTTCTAGTAGCAATTAATGATGGCCTCTCATCCACGAGGCATAGAAAGTTGTACAGTAACGGAAGTTGCCTAATGTATAACATGAGAGAATAAATGATTTCTTACAATTTTGCAAGTATTGTTTGTGTTTCAAGGTTAATTTTTAAAATTTACAATACATTACAATGGCCTAGGATTTTTGATTGGGAATAATTTGCTGCAGTGGAGTAGATTTGATTGTGTCAGAACCACCGAGAAATCCTCTCTGCTGACTCCAAGGGAATTACCCAGGTAATTGACATTTAAACATTGCTAAACAGAGGCAATTTGTTGAAATTTTTAGTCTTGCTCATTTTAGCTGGAATGCAAGTAACCATGTGTTTGTTTATGCACTGAATGGCTGTGCATTTTTTTGAAAATTTGAAGACATGAAGAAGGTAAATGCTGTTACTCTGCAGCAAATCCACAGGAGATACTTCTCCGCCAAAACAGGCTATTTCAGTCAAACCAAGAAAATGTTTTGCCTACCACACAAATGAGTAATTTGATTGAGTTTCAGTGCTGGCATGATGCCAGGTATCTAGAACTTGCATCCCAACAATTGGCAGACCATACCAACAAATGCCCTGTTAACCATTTGCAGCAGGAAGTCTGCCAATTGTGCTCAACCAACTCATGCTTGCCAGCTTCAGAGAGGCATCCCCATTAGAAGTGTTTTTGTTATCAGAAATAACTTATTAAATAATCCAGACTGTGCTACTAGTTCCTCTGGAAACCAATCTAAGATCATCAGTCGGGCTTTCAGGGTGATGCATTCATGTGCTTGAGAAGCTACACATAAATATGCAGCAGCCTCTTTTACGTAGACGAATGCAGTGCATGTTTATTGCACTATTTTCTGAAAAAGGGGGTCATGAAGCCACAAATTTCCATAATATTCCTGGAAACACTTAACCATCAGAATTTATCTGACTGATCTGAGAATTAAGATTGACAGTTACCTGTTCTTGTTACATCTCCAAGGTAATCATGGCCTGATTAATCAGCACACTTTTCATGCTGTATAAACTAGTCTCCTATTTCCATGTCTGTTGCTTGTATTCTGATTCTGATGGGTGCAAAACGAAGGCCTTCAAATCTTGTCTTTTTTTTTAGCAATATTTAAGTTCTATATTACCAAGTAATATTCCCTTGGGGACAAGTGCCTGGCATCTGGAACACTCCAAAACTGTTCATAATCCGGAGTTTGAGCCACAGATATTGGAGGGTTCTGACTTCCTTAAGGTTAATAGTTACCCAGGAAAGGTTAGCGAGTTAAAACCTACAAGGTTTAAATCAGGAGTGTGATGGAATATTCAATGCTTGCCAGCTGTAATCAAGCAATTTGCTATTCAGGCTGGAGAAGCTCACTTGATTCACATTTAAATATTTACCTCTCTATTCTTGGCTATTCTCACCACAATATATGCAATCTTCAGAATACTGAATCATCAAAATTACTTAACAGCACTTCCTTCCCTGTGACTTCTACAATTGAGGGCAAAAACAGCAATGTCAGAGGAACACAGTCACCTCCAAATTCCCTGTAAATCATGTATGTCCTTAATTTGGACACTTGTTGCATTACTTTTGCTAGAGCCTTTTTTTTCATATCTCCTGCTGAACACTGTCATTGAAAGACTGTAAATGTAAGCACTACAGTTGTTAAGGAAGGAAGACATGCATCACTTTCAAGGGAGCTGGGCATGTGGATTACAGTAGGTTGGAGACATTGTCCTGAGAAGAAAAAGTTAAAAGAACAAAAATAAACAAAAAGTCTTTCACTTTCCTGGTAGTATGCTTCTTACCCTGTAAGTTCATATCTTCAGCTTTTACCATGGATGAGGTGAATTCCTTGTCTGCACTTGACCTTTTGCTGATGTTTTCTTATTGGAGGATTCACCAACCACTTGTTGGCTGCAGTTTTATATAGTAGTAAATTAGTTGGTCACGGAATATTTAACTATCTAAACTAGCTTATCAACACTTGTTTCTACAAATTAGTTGTTTACAATTTGGTTTTCAATTAGTAAGCGGAGACAAATTCAGTCATGACTTTTAGTTAAGAGCTATATCAGTATCTGAAAATAGAAACTTTACAGGATTGGGGGAAGGCACAGAGGAGTGGCATTAAATGAAAGCTCTTTCAGAGAGCCTATACAGGTATGACTGATCGAAGGCCTCTTTTTGTGCTGTTACCATTATGTAACTCTGTGTCATGCACCTTTGCCTTCAATTCTTCTCCTTATATCCTACTCAATTTATGTGGTGAGCATGCTGCCTTCTTACAGACCTTACTGTGCCTTGAATTACTTGCTGCCCATCCTGCTGCAGAGTTTCTGCTGTTTGTTTCTTACCCAATTCCACTGATGCAATGAATATATTGATGAGAATAATGAATGTGCGTACTGCTGGAGCTGTAAGGTACTGAACTGCCAGACTATCTGTCTATTTCCCTCACTCATTGATTCATTCAGAATTACCATGGGGATATATGGCAACACCCCCAGATCAAAACAAAGAGCTTAAAGATGATGTTCTGTGTTCCATCTCACTGTGGTGTATTACATAGTGAAGTATTTGGACTTTGTTACCAAAGTGAAAATTTATCATTTGTATTTAGTTTGAATGTCTGTGCATAGAAGACCGAGAACAAAGTGGACTTTGTTCACTCTAATGCTGCCAAACTTGTATGGAATAAACAATTTTAGTACAATTTTCCTTTTGTCTATATTAGATTGAATTAGTCTGAATTAGATTGTTTGATTATCCTATCATTAAACCTTTAGGTATATGTAATTTTAATTGCTGACTTTAAATTTACCTTAGTAAATTGTGTTGAACTAGTAACGTCCTGACCTTTGAGTCAAGAGGTCCAAGTTCAAGTCTCACCTGCTCTAGACTTGTCATAACATTTCTGATCAGATTGATTTGAAAAAACAAATCTAATTTGTTTGGAAAGTTGCAAATTTGTAGGTTATTTCAGCAAGAATGAGAAACAAAATAACTGCAGATATGTCAGTTCACTATCAATTGTAAGGCAGACAGTAACTTATTTAAATCACAGGATATACACTTAATGGTAAGGTCCTAGGAAGTGTTGCTGAACAAAGAGATCTTGGAGTGCAGGTTCATAGCTCCTTGAAAGTGGAATCACAAGTGAATAGGAAAGTGAAGAAAGCATTTGGTATGCTTTCCTTGATTGGCCAGAGGAGTACAGGAGTTGGGAAGTCATATTGGGCTGTACAAAACACTGGTTAGGCCACTTTTGGAATAGTGTGCAATTCTGGTCTCCTTCCTATCAGAAGGGTGTTGCGAAACTTGGAAAGGTTCAGAAAAGATTTACAAGGATGTTATCAGGGTTGGAGGATTTGAGCTATAGGGAGAGGTTGAGTAGTCTGGGGCTGTTTTCCCTGGAGCATCGAAGGCTGAGAGGTGGCCTGATAGAGGTTTACAAAATTATGAGGGGCATGGATAGAATAAGTAGATGAAGTGTCTTTACTGGGATGGGGGAGTCCAGAAGCAGAGGGCATAGATTTATGGTGAGAGGGGAAAGAGGGTTCAATTCCCGCCTCAGGCGACTGACAGTGTGGAGTTTGCACGTCTCCCCGTGTCTGCGTGGGTTTCCTCCGGGTGCTCCGGTTTCCTCCCACAGTCCAAAGATGTGCGGTTCAGGTGAATTGGCCATGCTAAATTGCCCGTAGTGTTAGGTAAGGGGTATATGTAGGGGTATGGGTGGGTTGCGCTTCGGCGGGTCGGTGTGGACTTGTTGGGCCGAAGGGCCTGTTTTCACACTGTAAGTAATCTAAGTAATCTAATCGAGACCTAAAGGGCAACTTTTTCATGCAGAGAGTGTTACGTATGTGGAATGAGCTGCCAGAGGAAGTGGTGGAGGCTAGTGTGATTGCAACCTTTAAAAGGCATCTGGATGCGTATATGAATAGGAAAGGTTTGGAGAGATATGGGCCGGGTACTGGCAAGTGAGGCTAGATTGGGTTGGGATATCTGGTTGGCATGGACGAGTTGGATCGAAGAGTCTGTTTCTGTGCTGTACATCTCTATGACTCTATTTGGGCATCTCTGGAAACACCAGCATTTATTGCCCATTCCTCATATCCGTTTGAGGTGATGGTGATTCATCATCTTAAATGCACCTGAGTGGCTTTCTTGGTCATTTCAGAGAGCAGGTAAGAGTCGGCCAAGCTGGGGCGGCATGGTGGCTCAGTGGTTAGCACTACTGTCTCACAGTGCCAGGGACCTGGGTTCGATTTCTGCATTCGATTTCGGTGACTGTCTGGCTGTATGGAGTTTGCACATTCTCCCTGTGTCTGCGTGGGTTTCCTCCAGGTGCTCCGGCTTCCTCCCACAATCCAAAGGTGTGCACGTTAGGTGAATTTGCCATGCTAAATTGCTCTTAGTATTCAGGAATGTGTTGAATAGATGCATTAGTCAGGGATAAATGTAGAGTAATAGGGCAAGGGTCTAGATGGGTTACTCTTCGGAGGGTTGAGTGGACATTTTGGGCTGGATGGCCTGTTTCCACACTGTAGGGATTCTATTCTATTCAAGCTGTTTGTGGGCCTTGAATCGCAATGAGAGCAGACTTGGTAAGGACAGCATGTTTCCTTCCCGAAGAGACATTGATGAGTCAAATGGATTATCGCAATAGATTTATAGTTTGTGGTCACTATTCCTGATAGTAGCTTTTTATTTCATATCTTCTTTCACTGATTTGACTTCAACTTTCTAGGTTCCATGCTGGGATTGATTTTCTTTTCTCTGGATCATAGTCAAGATCTTTAGATTATTAGTTTAATAACATAATCACAGTGGTACAGTGCTTCCTGACAGGTTTCTTGGACTCATGAAAGGATGTTATCATGGATTTTTGAAGAGGAGATCATAGTTGAATACTTGAGTTGTTTTTAGTGAAGGTGCCAAATATGTTGGAGAGGGGTGTGTCTGTTTATGTGGTTTGCAGGTGTTGTTCAACATGCACAAGAGGCCCACAAAAATGAAACCACATTGAATTGAAGGTAGGTTTGAACATGAGCTGTTAGGAATGGAGAAAAATGAGAGTAAAGGACTTAATTGACGCATTATGACAAATGATCTGTACAGGAGCATTTTATATATGATTGGCTTTGAAGGAATGAAAGTTCACACCATACGTTCATGTTTTTAGATTACACTGAAGCCGCACATCAAAATATGTGAATGAGAGTAGGAAGTTGCAAAAACACAGGAGAAGTGAGTCAGCAAAGTTGTCAGATGGACATGAGTAAAAAATTGTGAGGCCATCCACTTTAGGTCTGAATAAGTGACTGAACTGTGGTGAAGCAAAGGTACCTGGGTCTTGATGGACAGAAATCACTTTTTAAAAAAAACTATTTAGGGACAAAATTTAATCAAAGGGCGAAATGAATGTTGATCTTGATGTTGAGGGGGTTGTTGTACAAAAGTTAGGAAATGGTCCCATTTGCCGCATTGTATTCAGCATTAGACACCAATTCTCAGAAAAGATATACTTGGCAACCATAAAGCAAACATTTACCAGAATAATAACATGCAAAACATGCAAAAAGAAATGAAAAGCATGAAGTTTAGAAATATTGTGCCTAATTAATGTAAGAAGGAGCATAATTTCTGCAGAAATCTTGATGAAATTATGATGCACCAATTATATTTTTGGGAAAGCTCACTGGGATAGTGCACTGGAAATCATCTCTTGAAGTCAAGATTTTAAAGATTTTACAAAATTTTACAAAATTCTCCAACTTACCTATCTTTTTAGACACAGTTTGAGAAAGCAGGGACCAGGCTTCTGTACTTAACAAAAATGACTATTTATAGCAAATAAATAGATTCTAGTTACAGTTAATCAATTATAATCTGTCAATGTATAACTCTACTGGTTAAATTTCTAACAACCTTTTAAAATCCCCCCATATACACACATGAGGACAGATACCAATAAAATAGGTGCTATGGGTGGAGGCAATGACTGGGAAGGCAATTCATAATCCCTGTCCACAGGGTTCACTTAAATAATTTTTTTGCATTTGTGTGCAGGCGGCAAAGGGTGACTGGTTCACATTTATGAAAGCTCTGACTTATTGGTTAAAAGCCTCCACTTAGAGTGGGTGATGAGAGAAATAAACTCAAGATTAGAGTAGTGCTGGAAAAGCCCAGCAGGTCAAGCAAAATCAGAGGAGCAGGAATATCAACATTTCAGGAAGGAACTCTTCTTCAGGATTCCCGAAATGTCCATTTTCCTGCTCCTTGGATGCTGCCTGACCTGCTGTACCTTTCCAACACCACACACTCGACTCTGATCTGCAGTCTTCACTTTCGCCAAGGGAAATAAACTGGCTTTCCTCAGGTCTGAACTATTAGTGAAGGGCAGAGTTAACAGATGCTGACCATCTTGTTCACACCCACAAGCACTTCAGATACCTAAGGGCAATCACCCTGTAGTTGGCCGGTAGAAGGCCTTTGGCATTGAGAATTATCTGCCATTCCACAACACTAATCAGGCAATTTGTTACCAGCCAAATCTCCCTTTGTACACTTCAACAGATCCAGCTTGTGTATAGTAACCTATTTGCAGACACCCCTCCAAACAAATATTAGTGTAAATGGCACTTATAAGAAGTGTCAGTGACTTGCTTTTACAAAGTGTCATCCTTTCCACAAGCTTGTTTTTTTTAAAATCAAACCTAAACCCATTTCAGTCCACAATCAAAAATAAAGAAATTTGGACTTTGCAGTGAACATTTACAAACCTATTTTGTAATAATCGAGCTATTATTATTTATTTTACTCTTTCACATTTCCCTTCTTTTGTTATTTCTGTTTCTCCTCCAGAATCTGTATATCACTTCTTTTCCTTTACTCTTCTGTTCTTGTCTTGTCCTTTCATTAACAGTGGAGGCATTGGAGTGGTTGAGCGAGCAAGATGAAGCACAATGTTAGAACTTGTTTTGCTGAGGAAGGTGATTCCAACCAATGTGGAAGATTCGTGCAGGTTCTGCCGTCCTCAGTGACCCTTTTATAATTAACAATATTGGTGTTGTAGTTCAGTGATAAAGGTAACAACTTCATCCATGATGTGTTTAACTATGGCGAAGACCGAGTGGTCACCACCAACAAGGCAAACTTAGTAATTGATGATAATTTGCAGTTCTGATCGGACATTAACTTTGCACACCAGAATATTTTAATTAACTGGTGACAAGAAATGAAGCTGCAGTTAATGCAGCATTTAAAGTAATGAATATGGTAATCTGTGATAGTGATGCATTTGTATATCTTTTGTTTATGACAGTCTGTTGTCCAAATCAAGCAGATAGATATGAACATTTAAAACCAAACCTTAATACTAGGTCTCCGAGCAAAATGCTTCACTCAAATCATTTCAATATTCTTTAGTTCTGCAACACCTTCCATTGGGTGGGTAGGATAGGGGATGACAGCTGATTGATACAAAAAAGTAGGAAAAACACAGCAGGTCAGGCAGCATCCAAGGAACAGGAAATTCGATGTTTCGGGCATAAGCCCTTCATTAGGATGGGCTTATGCCCGAAAAGTCGAATTTCCTGTTCCTTGGATGCTGCCTGACCTGCTTCGCTTTTCCAGCAACACATTTTCAGCTCTGATCTCCAGCATCTGCAGACCTCACTTTTTCCACAACAAAGTAGAAATCAAACATCACTCCATTCCAAGAAATTAATATTGGATTTTCAACTCTTGAATTTCAATATTTTTCACAATTACATGTTTTACAAAACAGCTTAAGCCTCTGTTCCAACATACTGTTGTGATGATTTACAGCAATATTATCACTGATTTGTTATTTGTATTTTCTTACATATAAAATTAGCAATTTCGCAGCAAGAACCTAAAGCATCAAATATTCCCTAATTATCCATGCTTTAGTCAGATCATCCTTATAATCTCATGTTAGAGAGAAAATGTACTGCCATACTTTCAGTCCTAAACGTCAAAACAAAACAAAAGAATCTTTGATTCAGATGCTCTGTAAACCTCAATAATGAAAATGTATCTTGCCATACAAATTCAGAACACCTGCTGTAAACCCAATTTGCAGGAACATTTCAAATCATTGACTATAATGCAGTTCAAATGTTTCCATGGCAACTGCGTGCCAGGAAATGCAATGGGAACTGCATATTCAGAAAAGGGACTTGCCACTGCCTTAGATTGTTTGCTTGGTATTAGCTGTAGTATCTTAAATTTGCTTAGTGAAATGATATGCTAAAATGATGAATCACGTATATGCTTACACTAATTTTAAATCTTGTCTGATCAAATAGATTCAGTTTGTAGTTCATTAACATGAATCTAATTAGCCTGGAGGAAGTTAATTAAATACCTGTCTCATGTTACAGGTCCTAGAATGCTAGCTGACCATTTAAGGCTATTAAATAGTGGAAGGTTGAATACCCTTGCACATGGTTTCTGATCTGCACCCATTTTGAAGTGATTTGCATGAAGTAATGGCAGCTCAAGTGTTTTTTTTCGATGAATCTGCTAGAGGTGTATGTTATGACAGTTCTTTGTGACAGAGCTAGGCATTCTGCTGTTATGCCACAAGATCCCTACTGGTTTTGAAGTGAGCTATAGTTATTTGCTCGATATTCAGGATGCTTTAATTCTATAAAAGAGACATATGGTCCTCAGAGCAAGGTCTGCATGTATTTGAAAACCTGAACATCAAAATAGCACATAGCAATACACCAACAAAATGTTCATTTTGATGTGGTATTAAATATTTGGGAACATTATCCAAATATGATTTCCTAAAGTTCAGCTGTTTCAAAATAGCCCCACAACATGCTGCAAAGCTGTTTCTCACCTGCACCTGTGGTAGCAGCCCCAGTAACAAAGATTTTAATAATTTTAGTATGGCAATGTTTTTATCCCTTCATGGGGTGTGGGCACTGCTGGCTAGCCCAGTACTTATTGCTTATCAATAATTGTCCTTGAGAGAATGGTGAGCTACCTTCTTGAACCATTGCAGTCCATTTGGTTTAGGTGCACAGTAGTATTGGTACGTTCCAAGATTTTGATCCAGCAACAATGAAAGAATGGTGATATTTCCAAATCAGGATGATGAGTGACTTGGAGTGGAAGTTTATGGTAGCAGTTTTCCTATATATCTGCTGCCTTTGTCCTTCAGGGTGGCAAAGGTCATGATTTTGGATCAGCCTTGGTGTGATCAGCCTCTGACATTGTGGAGTTCAGTCTTGAAATCCTAAAATAAAGTGTCTAAATAAAAATTAGGTGTTGACCCTCAAACCTACATTGCACTTTGGAATGCTGTAGCCAGCCTAGGACAGAAATGTTCGCATAAGAGAAAGGAAGCTCCTTAAAATGGCAAGCAACTGGAGAGTCAGGGTTATTCCTACAGAACAAGCAGAGGTGTTCGGCAAAGTCATAGAGTATTAGAGATGTACAGTACAGAATCGGACCCTTCAGTCCAACTTGTCCATGCTGACCAAATATGCCCATCTAATCAAGTGGTCACCCAACTTGCATTTGGTCTTGCCAGTGTAGAGGACACCATATTGTGAGCAACAAATACAGTAGACCAGGTAGAAATAAGTGCAGGTAAAATGTTGCATCACCTGGAAAGGTGTAAATAGGGCCTTGGACAATGAGAGAGAAGCTGAATGGGTAAATGTTACACTTGTAATTGCATGGGAATATGTTATGAGGTATGAGGAAGTATTAGGAGTGATGGTGTTGTTGCAAAGCTAACTGCAGTACCATGCAAATTGTCCAATGGCATGCAATTCTTGTTATCTTTCTTGCCATGAATTGCTGCCCAATTTCATGTATCGCTCAGATATTGTTTTTTCAAGTCATTTCATGCTAATTGTTTTTAGGATCATAAGATTTGCTTTTTTCTTTTTAATCGACAGTAAGTCCAGTTAATTTCTCAGCCCACATTGTTCTTCATTCCTGACTACTTTGCATGAGCTTTGTTTCATATCCAGAAGTATTTCTTCCTGATTGTGGGGGACAACATCAAAAGACGTTGGAAGGAGAGTCTTATATATTTTTAAGATGGAGTTAAATGTACATATGCACTCTTGATCAGCAAAGGGATGAAATTTTATCCCAGGCAGATGGGAATGTGGGGTAATCAGACCAGCCATGATCATACTGATGGCCCACTCTTCCTTCTGATTAATGTCACATGGATCTTACCACCAGCTTATTCCTCACATCAACATTTCAAATTATATTCACAGCACTATATTTTCCTATTTCTGTCATCTTGCTAAGCTTTTGAAAAAATTGGTGTAAAGTACGATTGTGCAAATAAAACTTTAAAAGCTCTATCTACTTTGAAGTTCACTTTGAAGAATTATGTGCAGCCGCACCCATTTTAGTAAGGTAAAGCTCTTAAAAAAAATTGTTATAGAAAATATAACATTTGGTGATCCATGATTAGTTTTCTGTCTACAGTACTTGTGTGTAGTTCAGAACACCTGAGAGGTAATTTTCCAGATATAGGGGAAATATAACCTACAAGTGCTTTATAATGTGGAATAAGTGGATAGTCTACAATTGTATTGTACTATTTTTACTATAGAGCTGATGTGTACATTTGTATATATGAGCTAGAGGTCATGGAGAATGGGTCTCATTAGAGACAAAAGATATTTTTTTCTCTTGAGCATTTTGCAGATTATGTATGCAGCGATCAGACCTTAAATCTCATTTAATTTGGCCTTACCCACCAAGAAAAACAAATTGTGTGTACGTTATATCATTTGCTTTTGAACAAATGTCAGAGCTGCCTCATTACAGTGAACCGACCACAGGTGCCGTTTCCGCCTCAAGAAGGGGGAGCACATGAGCCCAGTTGCTTGACCGCAGTGCAGGTTGCAACCCTTAGCATGGGAATTCCTGCATGAATCACACCCAATGGCAATGAGTTCCACATGCTCACAACTGGGGTAAGTATTTCTCCATTTCCTTACTTGATTTATGAATTACTATTTCAATTTAACACTACTAATTTGGGACGTTTCCCCAAGTGGAAATTAATGACCTAGTTTGTTGTTGAAACTCATAATCATTTGGAGATTATTTTTCCTTTCGTAGACTCCCTTAGACAGGCTGTAGTTTTTCTGTTGGATGCGGAATTTCTTTTTTGTTAGAGGGTCAGTTAGCTCAGTTGACTGGATGGCTGGGTTTGCAAGAATCCTAACAGTGGGTTTAATTCCTGCACCGGCTGAGTTTACTACGAAGGACTCTCCTCAACTTTGCCCCTCGCCTGAGGCATCATGACCCTCAGGTTAAATCACCACCAGTCGTGTGGCTGAGAGAGTAGCACAGTCCTCTGGTAAGACTATGGTGATTCTACCTTTTACCTCTTTTTGTTCTCTATAGTAGTTAGTGAAGAGATATGGAATGGTATCCTTTATAAATACAAGCACACTTGGGGTAGACATGAGATTAAAGAAGTTAAACTGTCTGACTCTTTTGGGTACTGGTGAGTTGAGTGGCACGTGGCTTGGGAAATGTTAGATAACAAGGATGGTGAAAGTTGAGCCTTTTGGTATCAGCAGCAGTGGATCCACCTGGAACAGATAGTTCTGTTGCCCAAAGGAATCATTAAGTTACACAATAAATCTATTCAAACATTGGCTACTTTATAATGTTAAATTCTGAACTTTCCAAAGATTTAATCTCACTAATCTTTTAACCCATGACCACTACCACATAGAAAGACAAGGGCAGCAGATAGATGGGAAAACCACCTGAAAGTTCATCTCCAAGCCATCACACTATTGACTGTTCCTTCAGTGTCAATAGGTCAAAATCCAAGAGTCCCTCAGACAGCATTATGAGTCTATCTACAGCAAATGGAGTGCATCAATTCAACTGGCCACCAGCTTCTCAAGGACAGCCAGGAATGAGTAATGAATGCCGGCTTAGCCAATAATGGCCACAGCCTGTGAATGAGTAAAAAGTAATAACCAAGCACAAACAGGGTCCTTATTTAAGATACGCCACTGAATTGCATTTTAACTGACAGTCTGTTAATTGTTGTTCAAACCACTAAGCAAATCTGACTGCTACTCTTGTGTGGTCACTCAATGTCAAAGGTTTGTATTTGTAATCAATAAATGCATTGCACACTTGATTTATTTCATCCTTAAAGATAAGGCAAGGAGGAGTTAAATAACTCAGTTACTTGCTAAAATTCTAATTGAAGATGCATATGATGCAACTAGTGGTGTAAATCAGTTTAACTAGTTGATTTCACCATCAAGAATTAATCAGAGAAGTGAACTGTTGATGATTTGTTCATGAAGAGTTAGTGATTCATTGGCTTCTCAGGGAATAATTGCAGGACTATTGGAATCAATAATTTAAACTAATCCGCACACTGCAAAACAAAAAGGGAAATGATTTAATATCTAGAGTATGAAATGAACAGGAAAGGGTAGAAAAATTGAAAAACTTTTTTGTTATGGACTAGGCCAGACCACTCAAACCATTCTCAAGCAACCCAGACCATAACTTTGCAATTTGTTTCTGTAAGTGTAAGTTAGCTAGGTTGACTACCAGGTTTTAAAACAGAAAAAGATTTATTCACAAAATTATAGAATAAAACACAAAGAACAGAATATAGAATACCCCCAGAGCACAGATGATCACAAGCTAGACTTAACTATACTGTTCCGAATATACGCAACTGTCCCATTAAACAAACCTCTTAAACACAGAGAACAAATGAAACAGAGGCTTGCAGGTCAAACTTAGAAGGGTAGAAAGAGAGAGAGTCTAGCAGCTTGTTTCCACACAGCCCACCGTTGAACGCCTAACTAAAGTTCTGAACTGAACTCCCCAGCTAGAGAGCTGGCCATACCCTCTTGACTATACAGGTTGCTTCTGAAACATAAAAGTCTGAAGACTCATTTGTTTTCACATAAACCAAAATGCCTCTCAATATCCTTTTATCACTGTACCAAACCAGTTGATCTGGAGCCTAAGTGGTTTACGACCCCTGTGAAAAAAAAAACAAGGACACCATATCCTTGAGAAAAGGGACAGCTTTTAGAAAAAGGACCAGCTTTATGTCACTTGCTTTTAGTGGTTTTAGAAAATCACCAAAAGTTCTGGATACATTTGGCAAATCTGGCAGCATTCATGAAGAGAGAAGTACTGGCGTTTCTGGCTGCTGGTGTTTAATCAGAATCATTTGGACGAATGGTCATCAACCTGAGGTGAAATCCAGAATGGCACCAGTACACTAAGCAGTGTTCAGATACACTGGTGTCCATTCGCTCCAGACTGGTGACATCATTTTCTCAACGTATTTTTCATCTTTTCTCCTCTTCCTTTTTTCTTCATCTTCGGGGTCGGAGCAGTGTTGGTAGGACATGACTGCAGTGTTGACGGCGTTTAACAGGACTCCTGGCAGTGGCAGCATTGTGCCCGGAGTCTGGACACCCAGCAGCCGTGAGCCTGGGCCCCCAGCGGCAGTAAGCCCAGAGCCTGAATTCTTGCAGAAACTGTGTTTGACTCCCAATTGAACAGAACTCTTATTTAAGTAATTTCTTTTTATCCTCATTGTACCTCAAAATGGTGCTGGATTGTGGTGACAAACACTTTTTTCATTGTATACTCAATATATTAGTGACAATTAGCAAATTATTCATACAAACTGGATTTCCGGCTGCAAATGCTGTGAGACTTGCCATTTCCAGCATTTTTCTTAATGTCCAGTTTCTTGATCATTTTGGTTTTGGATTGGCTCAGTGTGATAGCATATAATGTCTGAATGGTGTTCTGTGCTGCTGATATGTTAGTGTGTGCCAGAGTTCCACCCAAATAACAGTTTTATCTGGTAGAACCAACCCTAATAAAATGCTGAGAACCCCATGTTCTTATGAATTACAGCTTATCTTCCACTTAAATAGTTGTAACCTTTTGTTATGAAATTTTATTGTACACAAATAAAAGCATCATTTCTGGATATATTTAAAAATCACACAACACCAGGTTATAGGCCAACAGTGTATTCAGAAGCACTAGCATTCGGAGTGCTACTCCTTCATCAGATGGTTGTGTTGTGCTCCGTAACCAGCTGATAAAGGAGCAGCATTCCGAAAGCCAGTGCTTCCAAATAAACCTGTTAGACTCCAACCTGGTGTTGTGATTTTTAACTTTGTCCACCCTAGTCTTGGCTCCTTCACGTCATTTATGGATATAAATATGGTAATGTCATGATCATGTTTACCTTTGAAGGACATGTTTTAATCTCTTGGTATTTAACAGTATTAGTAAAAGAGAATGAGATAGGTAAAAGCAAAATATTGTGAACGCTGAAGATCGGAAATAAAAACAGTGCTGGAGAAACTCAGCAGATCTGGCGGCATCTTTTAGATCATGAAATAAAGTTAATGTTTTGAGTCTGATATTACTCTTTGGCATTCTGGATGGAGTCTAGTTGTACTGGGGTGCCTGGGGTGCTCCTGGACTTCAGAGTTTATTTGTTCTCAAGTCAATAGAAAAAAGAAAACTATAGATTGAATCCCTTGTGTGACTTCAGACAAGTCTGAAGTCCCCTCAGAATCTGGTGTGTTTCAATTCAGTCACTTATGACTCTTCTGAACTCCAGAGCAGAAGGGCCTAACTGGTCTGGCCTTTTCTGATAAAGCTATCTGTCTGTTCCAGATATTAGTCTAGTAAACTGCCTGAGCTGTTTCCAACACGCATCCTTCTGTATATATGGTGACCAGTATTGCATTTGTGGGATCTCGCCAATTTCCTCTATAATGGACAAATAATCTCCCTACTCTTGTAATTATTCCTCTCATAATAAAACAAAACATTCTATTAGCTTTCCTGATTTCTTGCTATATCTGCACACTACCCTCTACGAGTCATGCACTAGTACAGCCAGATCTCTGATTCTATGAACTCAGCAAACAACTATTTAGATGATGTGGAAGTGCCAGTGTTGAACTGGGGTGTATAAAGTTAATAATCTTACAGCACCAGGTTATACTCCAACAGGTTTATTTGGAAGTCTAGCTGATGAAGGACCAGCCTCCTGATGAAGGAGCAACACTCCGAAAGCTAGTGCTTCCAAATAAATCTGTTGGGCTATAATATGGTTTTGTGTGATTTTTAATATGATTTTTTATTCTTTCTGCCAAAATTAACAATTTCACATTTTCCCACATTATACTCCATTTGCCAGATCTTTGCATACTCACTTAACATATCTATACTCCTTGTTTCCTCCTCACTTTCTGAACTATTTTTGGGTCATCATCATATTTAGCTACCATACCTTTATCTAAACCATTTGTATCAATTGTAAAGAGTTGAGGCTCCAGCGCCAACTCCTGTGGCACATTCTTCACGACATCCTGCCAGCCTGAAAAAAGCCAATTTATTCTTCCTTTGCATTTCCTGTTAGCCAGTCACCCTTCTATCCAATGTCAATGTCATGCCAACACCATGAGCTTTTATTTTCTGCAATAGCCTTTGACAAGTGCGCCTTATCAAATGTCTTGTTGAAATCTAAGTATAATACATTCACTGATTTCCCCTTTATCCACAGTGTAAGTTCCTCCTTCAAAGAACTCCAATAAGTTAGTTCAACATGATTTCTCTTTGACAAAATATCTTGGCTCTGCCTGATCACCTTGAACATATCCAAGTGCCCTGTATTTACTAATGTATTTACTAATAACTTCTAACATTTTCCTATGACAGATGTTAAAGTAAGTGGCTTGTAGAATCCTGCTTTCTACCTCCCTTGCTGACTGAATAAATAAGTTACACTAGCTATTTTCCAATCTAAAAGAACCTTTCCTGAATCTAATGGGTTTTGCAAAATTAAAACCAACAAGTCAACTATATCATAGACTACTTCTTCTGAGACCCATCAGAAGCTAGGGATATAAGTGATTTGTCTTATGGATGTTTATTGAACACTGTACAAATCAATTAATTTACTGGCCCAGGAAAACGCAAGTTTTCTTTTGTACTTGGCTCATCTTGTGTGAACACTTGGACACTGTCTCCCTTAATCCAATTCATTCCTGTTCTGTTTGTAATTCAAGGTCTGTGCACTTGAGTGTAAGTAGAATGTTAGCCTGTTTCAACCATTCAAAGCATGAAAACTAAAATGTAAAGTGCCAATTTGGCATGTTAACTTCAAATTAAAATGTTTTCATCAAAAACCTTTCTTTCCCAGTGCTTCCAGATCTCAAGGTCTTTCTCACTCTAATGCTGGTGCTCCCTTCCTTTGTTTCCAAATCCAAAAACACTGCTTTCCATTATATGCCACTAGACAACACCACCTCAAAACTGCAAGATTCCTAGGTTGTGCCCAGTGTTGATAAAATCAGTATTACTTGTAGTATTGTTTAATAATAAATCCATGTTACTTTGAACATTGCTAATTTTGTTGTTTTATTTGCCTACTTCTTTACATGCTTCAAAAATACAGTAAACTGTATTGGGCCTGATTACAGAAATAAATTGTTTGACAGGAAACTGACCCAGAGGACAGAAAAGTAATTCTCAGAACCAGATCTCTAAATATTTAATATGTTCTATAATATTCAACTGTTGCAAGAAAACATTCAAGTGTAATGTACAGTGATATATGAATATTTCTTTCTAGTGCAGCCATTCTAGCAGCCACTTCTGTACAAGTGAAGCCGTGGTGTTGATGGAATTAAGTATGGTTTATGAGATACAATGGGTAGAATCATGTAGGAGCCTGAGTAACTTGGACTATAACAAGATATGTGATGGAATCAGGCAACATGAGGGAAGAACCATCTTGGCATCAGGAGAAAGTCACACTGTCTTTTGTGCTTTTCACAAGCAGTGTAACATGATGCTTGCTGCACAACAATGAGATGCCTTTGCTGTTAAGTGTCTTGTTAACAGCACAGTTTACCTTAGTTATATTCAGCCTTCCATCTTACCAAACACTCCAAATGGGCAAGACATCAGTAAAACTCAACAAGGATTCCAGTGTGGCACCTAGTGGATTCACCTTGCTGCTTGATCCAATCAATCTCCATGTTGGAAACTGGGCATTAACATTTTGGGATACCCTTCATGGGTACTGTCCACACATATCACGTGTCCTAGGACATTGGCATCCAAAATTTGCCAGCCTCCAAGAACTCTCATGGCACATCTCTGATCCACTCACAGGATGTTTCTGCACTTTAGTGCAGCCCCTCAGACTGTATCAACAGTGTCATTGTATTACAGCTTCAAGAAGACACATCCAGCTGATGTACTGGACCAGGCTTTATCTCTGGCTCTTCGGTCACTGTCATACCATTCACTCACTTTGACCCTATCTGGTGCTTACATCATCCCTGCCTTGCCTTGCAACCATGCATTTCCCCACTTAGCCCGGAAACCTGGCTGAAATTACTGTTGTCTGACATGCAGTTTAGCATGGAGCCAAAGCCTGATGCAAAGTAAAGAACCTTATTGTGATTGCTAGCAAGCCTCTTTCAATTCAAAGAGTACAACTTATCCTCAGGGATCTCTGCATTGTAAGTCATAGGCAGCCTCTGATACCAGTCCAGGCCCTAGTTGGTTCATTAGAGGAAGGATCTTTTCCTCATAAGATACAAGGAGCAAAATTATGAGCACCCTAAAATGCATCTTAAGTGCTTTTGCCTTGTGTGGGCTGTTTTCCTTCTGGAATAGAGAAAGATAGGTATTGCAGATGTCAAAAGTGGCAGGCACTGTTCCTACTGTTAATGCAAGTGGTGCGGTGCCCCATGTGAATTAGTAGGCAATACAGGGGTCAACCAGGGTTAGTGCTGTCAGGGGGTGGCGAAAGTGAGGACTGCAGATGCTGGAGATCAGAGTCAAGATTAGAATGGTGCTGGAAAAGCACAGCACGTCAGGCAGCATCCGAGGAGCAGGAAAATCAACATTTCAGGCAGGAGCCCTTCATCAGGAATTGGGGGGGGGGGGGGGGTGCAGTCATGGAGTGAGATTAGTGAGGGTAAGTGAAGACAAAAGGTTGCAGGCAATTGTGAGAGTGGTAAAACATGAGCCTTGCTTGGAGATGGTACATATATATATAGAGCATGGCAAAGGACCTTGACCTTTGGAAGGCTTTGTTACGGATGTGATTTTAGTGTGGCATTCTCCACGGCTGGTCCTGCTGGAAGACAGTATCCTGCCTGCGCGTCACCCTGACCAACAGCAACCCTGCAATGCAGGGTGCAGCTTTTCTCCTGTCTACAATATCCAGGGAAAATGCCAGGAACCACACACGGATGCTCCAGACTGACAGAGCTTGTCCAGATGGACAGTGGTGCATGGGTGCAAGGGATGCCAGTGAATTCCAGGATATCTGCTGGGTGGTGAGTCGTTCCAGGCAAAAGCATGTCGTATGCTTTTGCAGAAGTTGCATGTGAAACATGACATGCATGTTTTTAGTGATTAACGGTGGTGAGTTAGATAAAATACAATGAGAAAATATGTTAGGCCTTGAGGAGCTAATCACTCCAAAAATATGGTGCAAGTTGGACTTAGCCAAAAAAAAATTCAGCTCAACGTGTCTGATGCTGTAACTTGGTTTTCAATTCAGGTGTTCCAGCAACCTCTACAATGCATGTATCAATACACCCAGAGGTGCTAGCACTTCTAATAGCAAGCCACTTCCCTTTGTTTAAAAAAAGCTGACATATTACTTCTAATCAACTCGATCACATTGATAACCTGAAGGTAAAAATTTAATTAGTTCTAACAATGTATATCATTTCTGACTACTATGTCTGATGATTTTGATATGAATAAAATATGTAGTATGGTTGATCTTCAGAATTGACAAATCCCCTCTGGTACTGCGTATTTAAAATTGCCAATGCACCCAAAAAAGAATCATAGGGATTTTTGTGGTTTGATATGTTGGAGGATGTTAATGAAATATTATTTATTCTTGGGATATGGGCATTGCTGTCAAGACCAGCATTTATTAACTGCTCCCAGTTGTCATTAAGAAAGTGGTGAAGAGAGGCTGCTGCAGTCCAAGTGGTGTTGATACACCAATAGTGATGATACAAAGGTTGCTTCGGGATTTTTGACTTGGTGACAGCAAAGCAACTGTGATACAAATCCAAATAAGTGTAATGCGTGGCTAATGCATAGAGTTGAATGTCTCACTTATTCATAATATTTTGTGTTTGGGATCCCGTAAGATAGGGCTGTCTGACAGGAGCTCTCTAAACCAGAAGAGAAATCCATCTGTTTCCCCCTTTTTTGGGGGAGGGGGGTTGGTAGAGGAGGAGCTGGGGTCATCACAAAACTCAGTGTATGTGGGATTATTGTATAAAATATTGATTGGCATCATGCCCAGGGAAGGCAATCAATATAATTCACTTGAATAGTATTAACAGGAATTCCCATTCAGTCCAGACAAAACAGAATATTTTGTATCTATAGTACCAGGGTAACACTTATGTGTTGAAGTTTGTAGTGCATTCTTGGTGTCTGGGAGTGACTCTTGAGGAGTTGATCCTTATATGTTGAGCTCAAGGTGAGGCACTCTTTGAAAATCATATTTCTAAAACTGCTGCAACCTCAGTCACATAAATTCAGTATATAGATAATGCTTACGTGTCCACTCACTCAGAAACTAATCTTAAGAGATAAGTGAACAGTGAACTCGAGCTTAGGGGAAATGGTCCCTTCATTAGATACTTGGAAAATTAAGCTACTCTTCCAACCAGCTCCCACAGCACAATACTGCCCTACTTCAATTAAGAGCAATGGGGAGATTCTGGAAAATGAGACCATTTTCTTTATCTTGGGAGCATTCTCTTGACAAAGGTTGATAAATTTTAATCGCTGCTTAAAAATCAGCCAACTGAGCAGAAGAACATTTTGAGGACAAGCATCTCAAGATTGCGACTATAGTCATGATTTACTGAGCAGCAGTAATGCTATGCTCTAATGTGGTTCAGTGAGCCTTAACAGGCACTTCAAAGCACTGGGGAAATAAAATTAGCAATACCTTCATGAAGTTGTTTGAACCTGGTGGCAAGAAAAGCAGAGCAACAGCATTGTCATCTCCCCAACCAACTGCTCTGAGTCAAGGTGCTAATCACTCAAAATCAGCTCCACTGGGCAGGATGTTCCATTTATCTATGTTACGCCAAAACTCTTGAGCAAAGGCTTTATCCTTAGAACTTAGTTGTGGCAGGGACTCATGGTAGGACAGTGGGAATGCTTTTGACGTATCCTTAAAGCATCCCTGAAGAGGTCAGCTATGTCAACGTATGCAAATCCTTGATTATGGCTAAATGAAGAAGGCTCATCCAGAAAGACATTGAACATCCAGAAACTTCAGGCATATCAGGGCAAATTCAGGCTAGTAGAGGACATGGATAAAGTTGCAAACACCCCATTTACCAAGCCTTTCAAGCAGCACATGCTTCAAATGTGGCAGTGTCTTCAGATTATGCAGTAGATCTCAGCCATCTCCAAACTCACCAAACCAGAATGCAAGCAAGTCATTCTCGGGGGCTGCTTAAGCAGGAAGAAGGCAATGCAGTGTTTAGTCTTTATTCTTTAAGAGACTATTGATTTTCATTCAAGTATAGTATCATGCATTATAGTCACCCCTTGAGTAGCAAAAGACAAATTTGTTAAAAATTGGATTGTTTCAATGAAAAAATACAATGTGTCATGTAAGTGCCCAGTATTATTGAGTCCACTTGCCCCCAAGGTGTGTCATAAGATGTCTGAGCACTTTGATTGGAAATATATTTATTAACTATCCTTAATTATCTTTGGTGGTTGTGAGCTACTGCAGTTGATTGGGTGAATCCCACTATATTGTCATGCCGGGTTCCTAGAATTTAAAGACTGAATAAATGATAATGCATTCCCAAGACAGACTCTTATGTGACTTGGACAAAATATTTCCAGTCATGATGAAAGGGTTCAGAAAAGATTTACAAGGATGTTGTCAAGGTTGGAGGATTTGAGCTGTAGGGAGAGGTTGAATAGGCTGGGGCTGTATTCCCTGAAATGTCGGAGGCTGAGGGGTGACCTTATAGACGTTTATAAAATCATGAGGGGCATGGATAGGATAAATAGACAAAGTCTTTTCCCTCGGGTGGGGGAGTCCAGACTAGAGGGCGTAGGTTTAGGGTGAGATGGGAAAGATGGGAAAGATATAAAAGAGACCTAAGGGGCAAGTTTTCTAAGCAGATGTACTTTTCCACGTAGATGTGTAGAATAAACTGCCAGAGGAATGGTTGGAGGCTAGTACAATTGCAACATTTTAAAGGCATTTGGATGGGTATATGAATAGGAAGGGTTTGGAAGCATATGGGCCAGTTGCTGGCAGGTGGAACTAGATTGGGGTCGGGATATCTGGTCGTCAAGGACGCATTGGACCGAAGGGTCTGTTTCCGTGCTGTATATCTTATGACTGTATGACTCTATGATGTTTCATACACCTACAGCCCCTGCCTTTCTCAGTGGTAGGGGTGATTTGTTTTAAAATTGCCCTTTGAAGGAACCTTGAGGTTGCTGCAAAACAGATGGTATGTATTGCAGTCACAGTATAATATAGAAAAACATTATTTCACCTAAAGAGTACTTATTGCTGTTTATGTTTCACTTGCGCCTCCTTCTTCCTTACTTCATCTAATCACATCATATACTTGTTTCTTTCTCCATCACACTCGTGTCGTAATCGAGTCATGTCTTAAAGGCATTGATAATACTCACTTCAACTACCACGTATGCTGGTGAGTTTCATTCTAATCAAGACAACAGAATTTCATCTGGAACTTTAACAGTCTCTGAAATGAGCCCTTTTTTTTGTTTTTTGTGTGAATGACACCGTGACCCAATTAGATTCATGCAGGGTTGTTCTGTCTTTGACATCCTGTTTTGTTTTACCGTTGGTGTGAACTATACTTCTGTATTAGTGGTGCTGGAAGAGTACAGCAGTTCAGGCAGCATCTAAAGTGCAGCAAAATAGATGTTTCGGGCAAAAGCCCTTCAGGGAGATGCGCTTGCAAAGGAATCCCATTAGTTTATTGCAAAACAGTAACGGCCATGTTCTGGATATTACAGAATGGCTAATATATCAATCTTATAGTTAGCCACCTCTGATAACTAAAATAGTATTACCTAAGATTAAAACCCAGCACTTTATTTCAAGATTTGTATCTACATGTTTAATGTAAATATGTGGCTCCATGAGCATTGCAGAAATTAATTACCAAAAGTGTTTTTTCTTTCACTTAATTAAGAAAGCACATGTGTCCTGTTGTGGTCTTGTGGGGCAGTGGTAGTATCCTGTCTCTGAAACAGGAGACCCTGGTTCAAGTCCCAGACCTGCTCCAGAGCTGTGCAGTAACAATTTAGGACAAATGCTCGAGGTGGTGGTGTATTGGTAATGTAACTGAACCAGAAACCCATACTTCGGTATGTGGGTTCAAATCCCACCATAGCTGAAAATGTGTTGCTGGAAAAGCGCAGCAGGTCAGGCAGCATCCAAGGAGCAGGAGAATCACCGTTTCGGGCATGAGCCCTCCTTCAGAAGAAGGGCTCATGCCCGAAACGTCGATTTTCCTGCTCCTTGGATGCTACCTGACCTGCTGCGCTTTTCCAGCAACACATTTTCAGCTCTGATCTCCAGCATCTGCAGTCCTCACTTTCTCCTCCAATCCCACCATGGCAAATTTCAAAATTTAAGGGGCCTGCTTAAGGTGTGGTGATGGTGTCCCTACCCCGGACCCAGGGTTCAAGTCCCACCTATTCCAGAGGTGTGTAATAACCCCTCTGAACAGATTAATTAAGAAAATTAGATTAAAATATTTTTAAAAATTAATCCTATACTCTCTTAACCCTGATGCTCTCCTTAGAAGTATCCCATTCTGTAAATTGCTAGTCCTTTTTCCACTAATTCTCAGACTCCCAGTGTGTTCATTTTAAAACACTCAAATTTGTGGTGAAGTTATGTCTTCCTCTTGTGCTGTGTTTTTAATTAGCCACCTTTAGATGGATCTCCCTGCTGCCACCTCCAATGCTGTATTCCTCTGACTACCTTCCAAGTCCATTACTGGTTGCCATGCTTCACCACACCCAAGTCATCCCACACACTTCTGGAGAAGCATTGTTAAATACCTTTTCCAATTATCTTGAGTTATAATTTATTCTCACGTAAAATAGTTAAAATTTAATTGGATTGTTACTTCACATATATGCTCAAATGCAAGCTTTTAAGACCAAGTTTTATTTAACATACTTTCCTTCTTTATGATCAGTATAATTTGCTTCACATTTGTTTTGAATCCAAATCAAATGTTTTATGTTGCATAATCTCCAGTGTCTGAGTTTCTTTTGGATCTGTACTTAAAACTGCATTTTATCATAACTTTATTCTTCCATTCATTTGGATAATAGCTAAATATGAACCTCAATTCTATTTGCTAACTTTTGATGCAGGTTTGCTGCACACCAAACATCTATTAACCTAAATCCAAAATTCTTATTGATCCAACATCCACCAGCTTTTGGAGAAGAGGTTATAGGAAGGATATTGCTAAATTAGAGAAGATGCAGACTAGATTTACAAGGATGTTAATGGGATGTGGAGATTTTGAGTAAAAATGCGAGGCTGCATAAGTTGGGAAATTTTTCATTGCCGTGTCAGAGGTTGAAGGTGACCTTATTGAGTTTTATAAAATCATTGAGAAGCAGAGATAAGGTGGATAGCAAAGGTCTTTCCCTAGAATGGGCGAGTTCAAAGCTAGAAGGCACAATTTTAAAGTGAGTGGTGAAAGATTTAAAACTGACCTGAGGGGCAACTCTTTCATACAGAGGGAGTGGTAGATACATGTACAGTTAAAATATTTAAAGGACATTTGGACAGGTACATGAATAGGAAAGATTTAGAGGGATATGGGCCAAATGCAGGCAATTGTGACTAACTTAGTTTGGGAAACTTGGTCATCATGGACATGTTGGACAGGAAGGTCTGTTTCCGTGCTGGATGACTCCGACTCCATCCATAAGAATGACCTGGAGCTTCTGGTTGCCTGCCACTACAATGCACCACCATTTTCCCTGGCAAACACCTCTGTCTCAAGCTTGTTGCAGTGCTCCAGTGAAGTTCTGCACAAGCTGGAATAATAGTATCTTATTTTCCAATTGGCAACCCTGCAGCTTTCTGCACTCAACATCAAGGGGATGTTATGTTGACAGGTTTTATTTCCCCAGTGTTTGGAAGAATAAGGAGTGATCTAATTCAAACATTCAAAATTCTTACAGGGATTGACAGGGTATTTGCAGGAAGGATGGCACTCCTGGCTGGGGTTCACAAACCACAGGGTTGAGCTTCAGAATATGAGGTAGGCAGGACATCAGGAGCTGAATCTTGTCCCATATGGAATGTGGAGGTTCATTTAAATGTGTTATTGATTAATAATTGATTTGTGCGCTTTAAACATATGAGGGGATATGGGGTAGAGCAAAAAAATGAAAAAGGAAGAGATCTCATTGAATGGTGGATTAGTCTGAATAAACTGAATGGCCTGCTCCTAAATCCTATTTCCAATTCTCTTAGGAATGAGCTTCCAGGATTTTTACGCAATGACAACAAAGGAACAGCAATGCAGTTCCAAGACAGGGCAGTGTGTAGTTTTGAGGGGAACTTATAAAGTGAAGTTCTCATGTATCTTTTGCCATTATTCTTCAAGGTGGTAGAGGTTGTGAATTTGGCTAAAATGAATGTAGTTCCATTACAGGCATGGTCAAGAGAATTTACAATGGAGCATAGAGAGATTTTAGAGAAGATAAATCATTATTTTGATCTGTTTTTGCTGAGGAAGATGCAATAAGTCTCCTGGAACTGGAGATCCAAGTGGCTGGAGTAAATGAAGAGCTGAAGGAAATGAGCATTTGTAAGAAATTAATGGAACTGAAAGTTGATAAATCCTTAAAACCTGATAGTCTTCATTCTTGAGTGTTGAAAGAGGTGGCTATAGACATAGTCAATCCATTGGTGATTATCTTCTAGTGTTCCTTAGATTATGGAATGATTCCTGCAGATTGGAAGGTAGCAAATGTCACCGCACTATTTAAGAATAGAGCAAGAGAGAGAAAAAATCTATAGACCTGTTAGCCTTCTATTGTAAATACATAGGCATTTGTGTTTGAAATTATTGAAGATTGTTGAAGATGGTATAAACAAAATTGGTAAAGGAGAACTAAGATGTACTTAGATTTTCAGAAAGCTTTTAACAAAGACTGGAATGGGAGCTTGTTCAAAAAATTAAAGCACGTTGAGTAGGAGGTAATATACAGGCATGGTTTAAGGATTGGCTAACAGACAGAAACAAAGAGTAGAAATAAATAGGTCATTCACACATTGGCAGGCTGTGATTGGTGGGTACTGCAAGGATAGTAGTTGGGCCCCACCTGTTCACAATATTTACCAGTGACTTGGAGGTGGTCATCAAATGTAATATTCCAAAATATGTGAATGGTACCAAGCTAAGTGGGAATGTGTGTTTTGAGGAAGATGTAAAACTGCTTCAGGAAGATTTGGTCAGGCTTACTTAATGAGCAAAAACATGTCAGAACTTATCCACTTAAATAGTAAGTGGTTGGGGAGGGCAGCTATATAAAGATATATGCCCTTACCAATAAGTTACTGAAAGCTAACGTGCAGGTGCAGCAAGCTATTAGGAAAGCTAATGGAATCTTAGCCTTTGTTGCAAGAGGATTTGAGTAAGGAGTTGTGAAGTTTTGCTTGAATTGATTTGGAGTTGGTTAGGCCACACCAGGTGTACTGTGTGCAGTTTTCATCTCCTTATCATAGGAAGAATATTATTGCAATAGAGGGAATGCAACAGATGTTCCTGGGATAAATTACTCAGAAGGTTGTAAAAGTTTGAAATACTCTATTTGAGGGCTTACTGTATGGAGGCCTTTGGATCTTTGGGCTTTGAGTATGTTTAAGATTGATTGCTTTCTGACTACCAGAGATGTAAAGGTTATGTAGGTGGGATGGGTAAAAGATTGAAGTATTCGATCGCCCATGACCATTTGAATGGCAAGACAGGCTTAATGTGCTGAATGGCCTACTCCTGTTCCTGTGTTCTAAAGAAAAGTGTTGTTAAATAAAGAGGACAATCATCTGAGTTGCAGTTGACACTCTGATGAAAGATTTGTATATTCTGCGAACATGGAACTTATTCAGGATTCCAGTTAATGGTCTTTCCTGGCAATTATTATTGACATTTATCTATCTTTGTGTCTTACCTTCCAAATGCTGCAAAATAAATGTTAAGCTGCAGTGATACTTGTCTCACTATATCTTCTTGGCCTGTGAAGAGCAATTACATTGTCGGATGTATCATAGTAAAGCACTGAATGAGTGGTGTTTCTTTTATTGTCTCCAAAAAAGATGAAGCTTAGTGTTTTAAGTAAAGAGTAAACAAAGTTCAAATCATCAATGCTACTTATAACTTCTACCCTGTACGTTTGAGTTTCCTTATGTTTAAAGTGCAAAATTTGTAACTTTGTGCAATTTTGCTTTGAATCGTCCTTCTTGTCATCTTTGAAGATCATTTTGAAACAATTTAAATCGTCATTCATCTAGCCTTTCACATTATTCTGGCTATCTTGACATCTTGGATATTTTCAGCTCATTTAACCAATGTAGGAAAACAGTAGAATAGTCTTCTCAGGGCACTGGTCAAGCTAATTTTCAGCACAGTATTCACAAGCTAAAACTGCAAGGGAGACATTCACATGCTGGAGGCACTGCAGAAAGAATACTATTCGGTATGTTATTTATTGCATGTCTGAAGAACATGTGAAATTTATCCTAACCTTGCCTTTTACTTGAATGTTTGTTCTACACTTCGTTCTCAGTTGAAGTACCATTCCGAATCTTGTTTTTTAAAAATCCCAATATCATTTTAAAAGTTTTTTTCTCAAAAGGGTTTCATGCCCTAGTATATTAGGAATTCAGTATTTGTGTTTGTATTTGAAAACTAGATAAAACACTGGAGAAGATGGCAACCTAAGAATCATCTCACTTATCGATGGAAACCACTCCTTTTTCTCAACAGGGAGCAAACAAAACACTCTAGATTGATGCTGAATCAATGTCCTTTCTTGGTCGATTGTTACTGTGACTGGGCTAGTGATCCGGAGACCTAAATGATGATCCAGGGGCCTGGATTCAAATCCCACCATTTCAGATAGTGGAATGGAATTCAATGAAAATCTGGAATTAAGAGTCTAGAAAAACCCACTTGGTTCATTAATGTCCTTTGGGGAAGGAAACTCCTCTCCTTATGGTGACTGGGCCACATGTGACCCTCATGGTGATGTGGTTGACTCTGAACCTCACTCTGGGCAATGACGGATGAGTAATAAATGTTAACCTAGCCACTGACCCCCACATCATGTGAACGATAATAAAATAAAAGTTGTTACTGTCATTCAGTCAGAGTTTCAATAGTTATAGTTTATTGTTCAAGCACTTTTAGAACATGTAGAACTTGAATATCATCATTTTCAGTATGGTGGCAGTAGACAAGTCTACTTATTTATCCCTTGTATGGCAGGTTACACTAAAGACACAGAATTTCACCATCCGCTATTTTTCCCTTATGTGTTTAGTGCAAATGATTTTGTATTTCTCACAATCAACTAATGCTTGTAGTATAATCAGGAGATCTGAACCTTGATGCAAGTTTGAAGTAGTGTTCCTGACCAGACTGTTTTTGAAGCAAATTATTCAGCACTGTCACCCCAACTCCAGTTTATATTTCCAGTTCCCAATTCATTTCTTCTACATTATTGAAATTTCTGAATTTAAGTGGCTTCTTTTACAACATAGATGCTTCCGAAACTCATGTACTGCAGCTTTTAAGATTTTACACAGTAAAGGGTGTCAGTTCCTAAAATTTAAAATGATTAGTCAAACATCTCCGTCACATATTGTTTTACTGTCTGTAAAGAATTAGAATTTACAAAGCAAAAGTCAAGAGTGTAACGGAATATTGTCCACCTACCTGGATGAGTGCAGCTCCAACAACAGTTAGGAAGCTGAACACAATCCATCAAATAAAGGCAAAATACTGCAGATGCTGGAAATCTGAAACAAAGATACAAAATGCCGGAGAAACTCAGCAAGTTTTGGCAGCATTTGTGGAGAGACAAAAGCAGTTAATATTTTGAGCCCAGTATGACTTCTTCAGAACAATACTCCTCTTCAACTCACTTTCAACATACTCACTCTTCACCACTGCACAGTAGCAACATTTTGTACCATGTTAGACTCAAAATCCTGGAGCTCCCTTCCTAATAGCACTGTGTGTGTACCCAAACCACAAGGAGTTCCGTGGTTCAAGATGGCAGCACCTCATTACTCTCAAGGACAATTAGAGATGGGCACTAAATGCTGGCTTAGCCACTGACTCCCATTTCCTATGAATGGAAAAATGAACAAATAAAGAAAAACAAAACAGAGGATCGCCCCAACCTGTCCCAACTTCAAGTTCATATGAGAACCAACCTCCTGGAAATTTTGCTATCTTGCAACTTGCACAGAACATTTTTGTTTTACAATATACTCACTTGAACCTTAATGGTCAAAAGTATCTAATGAACTACAGAACTGCTAAGAAGGAGACCAAAGATCACAAATCACTGACCAAGATAGTTATAATCTTTAACAGTACTGTATATCATTTACATCTGTACCTAACCTTTGTATGTCCAGGTGTGATGGTGAGACATCTGGTTTAATTCAGGAAAAGTGTTTTTTAATTCGCAATAATTACTCTCCTCTGTTACAACTCCTCAGTTACAATACTGCCACTGCATGTGAATAGATATCCTTTATTTTTAAAATTTGCAGAAGCTTACTGTTGGAATTATTAAATTTGTTTCTATGTTGTGATGATAGAAAGATCTAAAGATTACAGGGTCCTCTGCTCTTTCATCGTTCTACAGGCAGTAAGGAATTATACACAATCTAGGTGTGAAGATGGTGAAGAGATCCCTTAGTTTTTTTTCTATTGTTTTGGTGCACTAGCTCTGCAGAATGCCTGGAGGGGTTTTGAGTAATCTCCAGCAGTTGATTGTGATCTTGAGATAGAACTGGGTACCATATTTCAAAGTTATGTTCTTTCAGTATTGTACCATTGAAGCATAGCATACCTTTACCGTTTATCCGATATAGTTAAGTATTCAGGTAACTTTTTTTTCAAGCACTTTACGAACATGTTGAATTTGAATGTCATCTTCATTTTCAGTATGGTGGCATTAGACAAGTCTACTTATTTATCCCTTGTGTGGCAGGTTACACTAAAGATACAGAATTTCACCATCCACTATTTTTCCCTTGTGTGTTTAGTGCAAATGATTTTTCCCTTGTGTGTTTAGTGCAAATGATTTTGTATTTCTCACAATCAATTAATGCTTGTAGTATAATCAGGAGATCTGAACCTTGATGCAAGTTTGAAGTAGTGTTCCTGACCAGACTGATTTTGAAGCAAATATTCTGCACTGTCACCCCAACTCCAGTTTATATTTCCAGTTTCCAATCCATTTCTTGTCCATTTATTGAAATTTCTGAATTTAAGTGGCTTCTTTTACAACATAAGTCATTCCTGAAACTCATGTACAGCAGTGTCTAAGCTTTTACACTGTAATGGATATCAATTCCTAAAATTTAAAATAATTAGTCCAATAAAACTCTTCCCCTTAGCATTTATGCAGCCATCTCGGTCACATGTTGTTGTACTTTCTGTAAAGAATTATGATCTTATTAGTCAGGAACCAGTTGTATTGTGTAAGTGTCCCTGTGAGCAACATTCACAGCTGCACTGAAGAGTCAGGTTTTTGCTAATGTGCCATCAGCATAAGCAATCTTCTGATCTGACAACATGGCAGTTTTATTAAAGGCAAAGAGCCTTTATTCTAAAGTTTAATTCAACAGGCAAACAGAAGATATAACAATTTCTTTACCAGATGTTAATTAATTAAGGGCGGCACGGTGGCACAGTGGTTAGCACTGCTGTCTCACAGCACCAGAGACCCGGGTTCAATTCCCGACTCAGGCGACTGACTGTGTGGAGTTTGCATGTTCTCCCCGTGTCTGCGAGGGTTTCCTCCGGGTGCTCCGGTTTCCTCCCACAGTCCAAAGATGTGCGGGTCAGGTGAATTGGCCATGCTAAATTGCCCGTAGTGTTAGGTAAGGGGTAAATGTAGGGGTATGGGTGGGTTGCGCTTCGGCGGGTCGGTGTGGACTTGTTGGGCCGAAGGGCCTGTTTCCACACTGTAAGTCTAATCTAATCTAAATATTCTCAACTTTACTCTTTTTGTAATCAATTCTTTCAATTTAGCTGTTACTAAAGTATGTTAATGGGTCTGTAGTTCTGTGCCTGCTCTGTAGTTTTGAAAATGGAATCGGGTATCCTGCACATTTGTTTTAGACCTCATAACCTGTGTTTAATTAGAGTAATTCATTATTTTTACTGAGTGTATCAGCATTCAGCAGGGTTGTGTTGCTCATTTCTAACTTTTTGTAAACACTGAGGAAATATGCATTCAGTACAGCCACCTCTCTTCCTCCTCTCAGAGTCATACAGCACGGAAACAGACCCTTCGGTTCAACCAGTTTGTGCTGAACGTGATCCCAAACTAAACTAGTCCCACCTGTCTCCAGGTGAACACTTTTTAAAAATCAAATCCTCATGTGTAACATCAGCAATTATGTATTTTTTCATGTCACTTTGCATCGCTAATAGCCTAACATTGTTACTTGTAGGCTTCTATCTCAATTCAAAAATCTGCTCCCCTTTCTGCATACATTATTTGCCCACAGTCCTACAATGCAAAACCTTTGGTCTAATTCATTCCGCCATACAGACATCCCAATCTGATCTAGTCCCATTTGCCAGCACTTGGCCCATCTCCCTCTAAACCCTTCTTATTCATATACCCATCCAGATGCCTTCTAAATGTTGTAATTGTACTAGCCTCCACCACTTCCTTTGGCAGCTTATTCCATTCTTGCACCATCCTCTGCATGAGAAGGTTACTCCTCAGGTCCTTGTTAAATTTCCCCTCTCACCTTAAACCTATGTTCTCTAGTTCTGGACTCCCTCTCCCTGGGAAAGAGACCTTGTCTATTTACCCTATCCATGCTGCTCATGATTTTATAAACCTCTATAAGATCACCCTTCCTTCATTCCAAAAGAAAAAAAGCCCCAGCCTGTTCAGGCTCTCCCCATAACTCGAACCATCCCACCCTGGTGACATTTACAAGAATTTACATTTCTGCACTCTTTCAAGTTTAACAATGTTTTTCCTATATAAGGGTGACCAGAATAGTACACAGATGGTTCTTTTGTATTCACCTGTAAGTCAGTTATTTTTTTCTTTACTCACTGATCACATGTATATTATTTAGCATACATGGGGTTATGTATTTTTTGTCAACAATTCCTTTTAAAATGGACTGTAATTTCTTTGAAATATTCCCTTCAAAAAACTCTCTAGTGCTTGGTGTTAGAATTTCAGATCAACTCTAACATGATTTATTTGGTTTCAATCTCTTAAGGATGACATAACTTCCACCTTCTGCATGCTGTCAAGATCATTAAAGTTACAATTATTATAGTGACATGAGAGATTTGAACATGTCAATATATTATGTTTTCTATCCATGTAAAATTGGGACTCCCAGAATTAGATCATTAGTGTTTATAGGACATGGTGTTTACCAAGTTGTGCTAGGAGTATCTCGGGTAGTCAATGGACAACTTTTGATTACTTTTGGTGAGAAATTAACACACCAATGCAATAACAATATCATTTGAGACAAAATACAAAACTGAACACCCATCTAGCTTCTGAATTAGTTTAGTACAATAGCACCAAATTGATGAAAGATGTTAAATCCTCAGAACAAAGAGATATAAATGTTCCATTAGGGTTATTTTCCTTAAAAATGTTGATATAACAAAGATTTGAAAGAATTGATGTTGTATTTGCTACAAAAATGTGGTTTGAACTATCTTGAAGAGGTGGTGTAGAGATCATGTATGTTTTAAAATTTCCTCAATCTCTGCTCAAACTGCTTGGATAATGTTATGCCCCATGTTGGTTCTAATCTTTGAACTGTTCTTACCTACTTGACTGGAGACTAGATCAGTTATCTTTAGCTTTTTCTGTATAGCTGTGCCTAACTTGCTACTTGTTTAAACAATCTAACTTTTCTCCTTACAGTCAGCTGCATCTGCATGTTGGTTACCATATGGACCCCCTCTGCTATGTTGAATACACCTTCCCGTCTTCACCTCATCACCTTTTCCTCTCTCAAGAAGATCTGCTCCTTGGTCCAACCCATCTGATTAGACTTTTTAGCTGAACTCTTTTTGTTACACCCCTGATTTGAGTCTATTTGAACTCAAATTTTGACGCAGTGACAGTGAAGCGATAGCAATTATATTTCCAAGTCTGTGTGGTATATGGCTTAGCAGGGAACCTGCAGATGGTTGTGTTCCCGTGTATCTGTTGCCATTCTAGATGTTAAAGTCTTGGATTTAGAAGGTGTTATCCAAGTGCCTTGCTAACTGTGGCCTTTACTCTACACCCTGCAGGATCTGTAAATCGGAAATCTATCTAGCTTAGCCTTGCATACATTGAATGATCTAGCCTCCAGTGCTCGCTGCGGCAGAAAATTCCAAGCACTGACAAACTTCTAAGAGAAGAAATTCCTCCTGATCTCTACTTTAAATGGGAGACCCTTATTCTGAAATTATGCCCCCTGATTCCACAACATGGGGAAATGTACTCTGACCATACTTGGAATTTTTCATCTTTGAATACGATCACTTTTTTCCTTCTTAATTCCAACCTGCTCCACCTGTCTCCAGCAATCAACAATATATTCTAGAAATCAACATAGCCAGTGTTTTTTGAATGCCATGCACCTCAAGTAAGAGAACAAATTGTACGTGGTACAGCATGTATGGTCTCCCAAATTCCATATGTAATTGTGGCAAGGCTTTCCTTCTTTTAAACTCCATCCTCCTTAGAATAAAGGATGGTATTAAATGCTTGTTTTCCCAGTGGAGCTTGCTTTCCAAGAAGGAATTTAAATAAGAATTAAAATGGAGAATTTCTTCACTCGGAGGATAATGAATGTTTAGAATTCACTATCCCTGGAGTGCTGTGATGTTCAGACATCTGCTGTATTTAAATACATAATTCCTTGAAATTTGCATTGCAGGTAGACAGTGTGGCTAAGAAGGCTTTTAATACGCTTGCATTCATTGCTCAGGCCATTGTGAATATGAGTTGGGATGTCCTGTTGAGGTTGTACGTGATGTTGGTGAGGCCTCTTCTGCAATACTGTGTGCCATTCTGTTTTTCCTGTTATGGGAAGGATATTATTAAATTGGTGATGGTTCAGAAGAAATTTACCAGGAATTTATAAAGAATGGAGGGTTTGAGTTATATAAATAAGCTGGATAGGCTGGGACTTCATTCACTGGAGTGTAGGAGGTTGAGGTGGTTGAGAAATGACCTTCTAGAGGTTTATAAAATCGTGGATGACATAGATAAGGTTAATAACAACTGTCCTTTCCCTAGTTTGGGGGGAGTTCAAAACTAGGATGCCTACTTTTAAGGTGAGAGGAATAAGTTTTAAAAAGTACATGAGGGGCAATTTTCTTTGCACAGACTGGTTTCTGTGTGGAATGAACTGCCAGAGGAAGTGATGGATGCAAGTACAGTTACAACATGTAAAAGATAATTGGGTATGTACATGAAGATGAAACACTTGGAGGGAGGTGGGCCATCGCAGAAAAGTGGGGCTCGTTTGATTTGGCAACATTGGTATAGACTAGCTGGATTGAAGGGTCTGCTTCGATGCTTAGAATTCATAGAATCTTACAGCATGGAAGGAAGCTGTTCAAACCAATATGTCTGTGCACAGTCTTTGAGAAACCTATTCATTTAATTCATACTCCCTTGTTTTTTTTTTCTAAAGACTTGCAAAATTTTCTTTTTCAATTATGCATCTGGTTCCTTTTTGAAAGCTAGTCTTGAGAGTATCCCTTGTCTGTTGAGCATGTTGCGTGTTAATTTCAGCTTTCAAAAGGAAAACACAAGTTGAAACTTAAAGCCACCATTATAATCTTATCTGTGTTTTGATTAGAAAAGGATTCCAGGAAAGAGAATTTCAAAGGCAATGAGAGAAACATCAATTCTGTGGAATAGAATAGTGATGAGTAAACATAAGATTTGATCAAATTGGGACAGAACTTAAGAAAAACAGTTGGGCATAAGTGTCTGAGGTGGTATCAAGAAGAATAGTAACATTTTAGAGCTAAAGACACTATATCTGCACAAAGCATTTGTAGCAAAATAGTTGAATTAATTGCACAGAAATAAATGTCTTTGATCTATTATACAGCTATTATGGTTACTTAGACTTAGACTTAGACTTAGACTTACAGTGTGGAAACAGGCCCTTCGGCCCAACAAGTCCACACCGACCCGCCGAAGCGCAACCCACCCATGCCCCTACATTTACCCCTTACCTATCACTACGGGCAATTTAGCTTGGCCAATTCACCTGACCCGCACATCTTTGGACTGTGGGAGGAAACCGGAGCACCCGGAGGAAACCCACGCAGACACGGGGAGAACGTGCAAACTCCACACAGTCAGTCGCCTGAGTCGGGAATTGAACCCGGGTCTCTGGTGCTGTGAGGCAGCAGTGCTAACCACTGTGCCACCGTGCCGCCCTAAACAATTATTCCAACAGAATATATTTTGGTGTAGATAAGAAACAATTTGGGGTAGAAAACACTAATGGAAATACTTATAGGTACCCTAGTTGTTTTGTTAGGCAGAGATTACATTGGGAAATTAGAGGCACATATAATAAGGATAATACAGTAAGCCTAGTGAATTTAAACTTATAGGCTGCAAAAACAAAATTTTCAGCTCCATTGTGGATGAATAATTCTTGGAATGCATTCAAGATGGTTTTCTAGATTGGTATCTTGTGGAACCAACTAGGGAACAGCTTGTTTTAGGTCTGAATTTGTGCAATTAATAATCATCTAGTCAAGGGACCTTTAGGGAAGAACTGTTCGAAACATGATATAAATGCTGAAAATGTTTTAGTTGAATTCAAAAATCTGAACAAAGCAAACTACATAGATAGGTGAAGCAAATTAGCCAAGTTAGATTAGAAAATTGGATTAAGAGGTACCATGGTGGATAACATGTCACAAATCTTCTTTGTATTGAAATGTTCATGATTTGTAGTGAATAAACATTCAGAGGTAATTTGACCACCATAACCAACATGTTTTGCCAAGAGATTAATAAAGCGGAGGATTGGATAGACTTTATAGTCCAGTAAAGGTTAGAGTCCAAGAAATTAATGATCATGAGGTAGGGAATTATCTTCATGGCATACAGTGAGGATACATTAGGTTTTTGTATATCAAAGGGTATTGTAAGAAATTGCATTTGATGAATTCATAAATGTGATTGGACAATTTAAAACTAACCATAGGGGCAGGCTGTAGAAATATCCTTATCCTTATCCTTATCCTTATCCTTAATGATTCAAAAGTCCACATCCTAATAGAAGAGAGAAGCCCGAAGCATTTGCAACTATCTTCAACCTAAGGTACTGAGTGGATAATGCATCCCAGCTTCTTCCTGAGGTCCTAACACCACAGATGCATGGTCTTTGGCAAATTTGATTTATTCAGTGTGACATAAAATCGGCTGGATGAAGTAGATTCAGAAAAAGCTATTGGCCTTAAAAAAAAAATTCTAGTAATTGTATGGAAAACATGTGCCACACCCCAGTCAAGTTGTTCTGGTACAGCTAAAGTCGTGACATCAACCTGACAATTTGGAACTTTGCCTCAATGTGTTTTGTCCACAAAAAGGACCACCTGATCTGGCCAATTACCATTGCATCAGCTTGCTGTTGATCGTCAGAGTGATGGAAGATGTAGGCAACAGAGACATTAATAGATTTTAAAACCCTCCTTAGATTAATGATTTTTGCATCTGGACTCTAATGTTGGTTCATGGTAGACTATCTGCATAGAATATCTGGCCTTTTGAGATAAATTGGCCAGACAATGATATCATTTAACATCCAATGAGAGCCAAATTAGAGTAGTTCCCCAAAAGTCATCCTGGATGGTAAAGAATGT
The DNA here is from genome assembly GCF_020745735.1 of Hemiscyllium ocellatum. Classification (NCBI taxonomy): domain Eukaryota; kingdom Metazoa; phylum Chordata; class Chondrichthyes; order Orectolobiformes; family Hemiscylliidae; genus Hemiscyllium; species Hemiscyllium ocellatum. The sequence continues at coordinate 102,697,152 of NC_083401.1, forward strand.
ACGAGGGCATTTGCACAGAAATAACCTGGTCAATGGTATTCGTTTTGGATTTCACCAGGGCCATTCAGCTCCCAACATCTTTTAGTCTGTTTCCAAATATGAACAAGAGATGAGAGTGACGGGCCTTGACGTCAAGCCAACATTTGACCTAATATGGCATCAAGGAGCCAAATTCAAATCAGTGCAAATCCAAAATAAAAGTCTGCACAGGTTGAAGCCCTATCTACCACAAAAGAAAATGGTTGTGATTGTTGGAAACCCATCATTTCAGTCCCAGAATATTGCTGCCAGAAGTTTTCAGGACAGTGTTCTAGGTCCAACCATCTTCAACTGATTCAGTGACGTTCTCTGCACCGTAATGTTCAGATTTTGAAACATTCAAGCTTTTGACAAAATGTTTTTTGTTCCAGTGTTCATTGCCAATATGGCGGAAGACCTGGACAGCATTCAAGTTTGGGCTGATAAGTGGCAAGTAATGTTCATGACACAAAAATGGAAGGCCATGTCCACAGATATACTATGATAAATGTTCTCAGAATCAAACCCATGGAGCAGAGAAGGATGAATGATCTCAAAGTGAGATAAATGCAGACACATAGCTTAGGAAACAGGGACCATACAGAAAGAGAAATAACTGGGAAACTGAGTTCAGGCCAAAGAGTTGGAAATAGGAGTGTTTCAAGAGTTGAAATGAGTAACTGTAGTTGTATTGGTGAAATGTAACAAATACCATTTCCTCATCATTCAAAGGCATTGTCATGACACATCAAAAAAATTATTTGGTACTTTTGTCGAAGTTTTGATATGGTGATTCAACTTAGCAGCTATAGAACAATTTCTGTATTTACCATTATGCATAACTGGAGTAAAATGCATGGATCTGATGGAAATGGAAAATATTTTTCTTAAAACATAAAATTTCAGTCATAGAAAATGTCAAATTGTTTTCTCAATATTACTTCACTGTTCTTATTGCACTGTGACTATTACATTAAAGTAATAGTATTCAAACTGGCATGCAAACTTTACAAGCAAATCATGGCATCTTGGACCTATTAATGTTCATTACTTATTTGCATAATTGTGCTGTAGATTGCGAAGACTAAACTTCAGAATGCTTTGTACAGAAACATTTTTAGTTAATATTGAGTTCCATATTTCATGATCTTGACTTAGTTTCAAAATTTAACTTGAGACAATCTTTAGATTTTCCCTGACATTAAAATGTATATGCCTTCAAGAAGGCTTAGCAAATGAACAGAAAGACTTTTGGGTAAGTTATTTTTAGACCTATGTGATTTGCATCAGATATTTGACCCAGAGCTGTTTATTGACATGTATGTTTGGTATTCTAACTATTTTTGAAGAATTATTCAAAAGAAGATAGACTAGTTTAAAAAGCAGATCTACAGAATGTGCTAAGTACAAGTTCTGTGATGCAGTATACTGATATCCAAGATAGGCAACAACATCCAGCTTGTAGTTTCTTGTTTCCATTGAGTGGCAGAAGAAGAATGGGAAATTCCTAATGCATGCAATCCAACTATGAATGAAAACTGAAATACTGATCAGATTGGAGAATCTGAAAAAAGGCCCCTTAGTTTGTTCGTAAAAATCGAATTGCCCTTTTTTTTAAAGAAAAATGTAGATATTTATACTTCAGGTTCTGGATGAACTATTTTGATATTAATGTAATTGGAAAACACATGCTATATCTTACTTTGGATCATGTTCTAAATTCTGATGACATTATTTTGAGTTAGATTCCTCTTAAAGGGAATATATAAACTTGAAAAATGAAATTGATAGTAGCAGCCTAGTTGGGTTTATACAATGATTCTGAGATTGTTTCATAGGACAGCAAGTTTTGGAACTGACTAGAGAGCAGGTTATGTTTAAATTGGTATTGTGTAATGTGATAGGATTAATCAAAAGCCTCATTTGAAAGGCAACCACAAAGTTTGAACTTTGCATCCAGTTTGAAAGGGAGAAGATTGAGCCTAAAACCAGTATTTGGAACTCAAATTAGGGCAATTATGTGGGAATAAGCTAATTGAAGTGAAAAACAAAATAATTCAAAATGGAGGATACACCATTTATGTTAACTAAAGTTGGAGGGTGAGAATGGAGGGTTAATTTAAAATAATTAAAATAACAGATGAAATGAACAAATATTTTGCTTCTGTCTTCACCATGAAGGATACAAAAAACATTTCTCTACAGTTTAAATCAAAAGGTGGAAGGAAATGACAACTTTAGTGAAATTTTGATCACTTTGAAAGTGGTTTTAAATAAATTATTGGAGCTGTGAGCTGACCAGTTCCTAGGTCCAGGTGGACTTCATTCTTGGCTCTTGAAAAGGGTTATTAATGACGTAGTAAATGTGTTGGTGGTGGTGTTTCAAAATTCAGTGAAGGAAAGGTTCCATCAGACTGGAAAGTAGCAAGTATGACTGCTCCATTCAAGTAGGTTGATAGGCAGAAAACAGGAAATTTCAGGCTACTTAGCTTGATACATATTGCAAGGAAGGTTTTGGAATCAGGTATGCAAGAGGCTATAGTTGTGTGCTTAGAAAAATTGGAAACAATCGAGAAAAGCCAGCATGATTTTGAGAAATCAGGTCTACCTAATTTATTAGGTTACTTTGAAAAAGTAATGTGTGCTGAAAATAATGAGGAGTTGTAGACTGTTTTTGGATTTCCAGAAGGCATTTACTCTGACAAATCAAAGTTATTGCAGAAAATAGAAGTTCATGGTGTAGGGTGTAACATAGCAGCTTGGGTAGAAAATTGGCTGGCTGGCTGGCTGGCAGAGAACAGTATATACTTAAATATGCCCTTGTCTAATTGGCAGAATGTGGGACCCCGGGGGATAGTGAGGAAAGAGGTCAATCTGAGACTGGTACAGTTGAGAACAAAGGCAAGTCAACAGTTAGGGCAGGCAGGGACAAAACAGAGAGCAAGGTAGGACTGATAAATTTAAACTGCATTTATTTCAATGCAAGAAGCCTAACAGGGAAGGCAGATGAACCCAAGGCATGGTTAGGAACATGGTACTGGGATATCATAGCAATTACAGAACTGACTCAAACTGGAAGCCTGTGACCAGTGGATTGCCACAAGGATCAGTGCTGGGTCCACTACTTTCCTTCATTTACATAAATGATTTGGATGTGAGCATAAGAGTATAGTTAGTAAGTTTGCAAATTACACCAAAATTGGAGGTGTAGTGGACAGCCAAAAGGGTTACCTCAGATTATAACAGGATCTTGACCAGATGGGCCAATGGGCTGAGAAGTGGCAGATGGAGTTAATTTAGATAAATGCGAGGTGCTGCACATTGAGAAAGCAAATCTTAGCAGGACTTATACACTTAATGGTAAAGTCCTAGGGAGTGTTGCTGAACAAAGAGATCTTGGAGTGCAGTTTCATAGCTCCTTGAATGTGGAGTCGCAGGCAGATAGGATAGTGAAGAAGGTGTTTGGTATGTTTTCCTTTATTGGTCACAATATTGAGTGCAGGAGTTGGGAGGTCATGTTGTGGCTGTACAGGACATTGGTTAGACCACTGTTGGGATATTGTGTGCAATTCTGGTCTCCTTCCTATCGAAAAGATGTTGTGAAACTTGAAAGGGTTCAGAAAAGATTTACAAGGATGTTGCCAAGGATGGAGGATTTGAGCTATAGGGAGAGGTTAAATAGACTAGGGCTGTTTTCCCTGGAGCGTCAGAGGCTGAGGGGTGACCTTATAGAGGTTTATAAAATCATGGCTAGGATAAATAGACAAAGTCTTTTCCCTGGGGTCTGGGAGTCCAGAACTAGAGGGCATAGGTTTAGGGTGAGAGGGAAAAGATATAAGAGACCTAAGGGGCAACTTTTTCACACAGAGGGTTGTACATGTATGGAATGAGCTGCCAGAGGAAGTGATGGATGCTGGTACGATTGCAACATTAAAAGGCAATAATGTTTATGAATAGGAAGGGTTTGGAAAGGTATTTGCCAGGTGCTGGCAGGTGGGACTGGATTGGGTTGGGATATCTGGTCGGCATGGACGGGTTGGACTGAAGAGTCTGTTTCCATGCTGTACATCTCTATGACGTGTTGACTCTATGACATGCGGCGTTGTCCAGCAATATATGCTGGGAACTCAACCTTTTTCTAATTTACGTCAATGACTTAGATGAGGGGAATGAAAGCATAGTGGTTAAATTTGCAAATGATGCAAAGATACGTAGGAAAGTATGATATGAAGAAAATGCAGCAGTTTGATATACATTGGTTGTGAGTGGCAAAAATCTGAGAGAGTATAATGTGGAAAATGTAAAATTTTTTCACTTTATCAGGAAGAATGGTAAATCCAGAATATAAATTGGAAGGAGAACAAAATTAAGTTATGGACAATCAAGAGGTGAGTTATTCGCTGTAATATTCCAAGCCTCTGACCTGTTCTTGTAGCCATTGTTTCTGTGGTGAGTCAGTTGAATTTCTGGTCAATAGTAACTGCCAGGATGATAGTGGGGAATTTAGTGATAATACCCATTTAATGTCAAGAGAAGGTGGTGAGATAGCCTAGCATTTGTGTGGCGCAAATGCTACTTGCCACTTGCGGATATTGTCCAGATCTTGTTGCATTCAGATATGGACTGCTTCAGTATCTGAGGAGTCCCGAATGGCACTGAATACCATACAATAATTTGCAAACATCATCTCTTTTGACCTTTATGGAGGGAAGGTCATTCATGAGCAGCTGAAGATGTTTGGGCCGAGGAGACTCACCTGAGGAAGTCCTGAAGCTGAGATGACTGACCAACAACAACCATGATCATTTTCTTATGTGCTGGGTATGACTTCAACTAGCAAGGTTTGCCTCCTCATTCCCATTAATCAAAATTTTGCTTTGGCTCCTTGATGCCACACTCAGTTGAATGTGGCCTTCGTGTCAAGGGCAGTCAATCTCACCTCACCTCTGAAATTCAACTGTTCTGTCCATGTTTGAATCAAAGCTGTAATGAGACCTGGAGCTGAGTGGCCCTGGCAGAACCCAAACTGGGTGTCACTGAGCAGGTTATTGCTGAGCAAGTCCTGCTTGATAGCAACTGTTGATGACATCTTCCATCACTTTACTGATGATCGAGAGTAGATTGATACAGCAGTAATTGACCAGGTTGAATTTATCCTGCTGTTTCTACCTGGGCAATTTTTACATTTCTGGGTAGATACCAGTGTTGTAATTGGACTGGAAAAACTTGGTTAGGAGAACGGCAAGTTCAGGAGCCGAAGCAGTATTGTCAGAATGTTTTTAGGACACAAAACCTTTGTAGTTTCCAGTGTCTCCAACCATTTATTGCTATCATGTGATATGAATTGAATTGGTGAAGACTGGAATCTGTGATGCTGGAGGACACAGTTCATTCACTTCTGGCTAAAGATTGGTGTAAATGCTTCTGTCTTATCTTTTGTACTGATGTGCTGGGATCTTCCATTATTGAGGATGGAATATTTGTAGAACCTCCTCCTCCTCCTGTGAGTTATTTAATTGTCCACCACCATTCACATCTGGATGTGGGAGGACTGCAGAGCTTTGATCTGATCCATTGGTTGCAGGATCGCTTAGCTCTATCTATTGCTGTTTAGCATGCAATTAGTCCTATTTGGTAGCTTCGTGAGGTTGACACCTTATTTTCAGGTATGCCTGATGCTACTCCTGCAATCTCCATTGAACCAGGGTTAATCCCCTGTCTTGATGGTAATGATTGAGTGGGCCTTGAGGTTTCACATTGTGCTGGAGTACAATTCAGCTGTTGTTGATAGCCGACAGCGCCTCATGAATGCTCAGTCTTGAGTTGCTGGACTTGTTTGAAGTCTGTCCCATCTAGCACAGAGACAGTGCCACGCAACATGATGGAGGGTATTCTCAATGTGACGGTGGGACAATGGTCACTCATACATGGATAGATACCTCTGCAGCCTGTGACAATGCTGCTCCTTTCACAAGGTTATTCTGTCCTTGTTTTTTGTTTGAGACAGGTCATAAGGGCAGAGGTGCCGAAATGTCTGGATCGGTTACTCTAATAATGGCAAACAGATTCTGCCTTAGTTAACAATCAGAAAAGGCTTTCAGGTTTTTATTGTTTAAAACACTTGTACAATTAAAGGGGAGTGGTCAGTTTTCCCAGTTCAGGAATTTTTCTTGGTTTTAGCTGGGGACCCAAAAAATAGCTCCGTGCACTCTCTTTCTCGCACTCTCTTTCTCGCACTCTCACGCTTGTGTTCTCTCTCGCATTCCCTCTCTCTCTCTCTCTCTCTCTCTCTCTGACATTTCTCTCCTGTAAGAACCTGTTTGAATTTACATTTTTTGCCAAGGGGTGTTTTTATGGGATGTTGCAGGAAATAGCTCTTTGTTAAGTTGTATTTTCATGTCAATTGGGTTTTCAAATAGTCATGTTATTCTAATTGCTTTTGTTTGTGTGTAAACAAATTCTGTTTTGTTTAAAATGGAGTGGTTTGACCAGCTGTGTCACTCCTGGAATATTCACGATACATCTGCTTAAAACAAATAGAAAGGATAGGTTCTGGGCTAGCTTCTTAAATTGTTTTGAGGAGGTCTGGCTGGTCCACAACAAGCCGGCAATTTGGTAAGGATGAGGTCAAGTACGTTTTTCTCTTATTGGCTCCCTCGACACCTGCTGCAGACCCAGTTTAGCAGCTACTTCCTTTAGCACCCGACCAACTCAGTGTGTTGCTGCTGAACGTTGAAAGCTCCCACCTAGAATATGGTTTGTACCCTTAAGCAATACTTCAAATATTTACTGCAGATGTTTGTCCTGGACCAAACTGGCATCAAGGAGATAAGTTGTGTTCTTATTAATTACTGTATTATTTTACTCATTTGTGCATTGCTTTTATTATGCATTGAATTAATAAAGGTTACTATCTTGAGCCTAAGTAATAGAGTACATTGCAGTTACTCTCAAAATAATTAGATGCTTCTGTGCAGGGGGAAAAAAATCATTCCTTCAGCCTAAAAGTGACCAAGAAAAGCAGAGCACCTCCCATTTCTCATCTCCTAGATTCCTCTATTGCCTAACACCCAACACTCTAAGTCATACTGGGGTTGGCTATTTTTAATAATTTTTCTAGTCAACCTATTCAGAGATGTTCCTACACACCTCTGGAGCAGTTGGGACTTGAGCCTGAGTCTCCTAGTTCAGAGGTAGGGACACTACTACTGTGCCACAAAGCCTCGCACCTTTTTGGTTAGTTTTATATCTTTCTATGTTTTTAAAGAAGGCCCTCGAAAGGGAGGCATGTTTTATTTTCCTGTTTCCCAAATTACCCATGGTTGTGTGTGTTATGTTTTATACAGTGACACTGTTGTGCAAAGACTTTATTATATACTTTTTCCACCACCAGGAAACCCCCATGTAGCTAATGAAACATTGACAAGCAATGTCTGTTAAGGGCAATGCTATCATCGAAAAAGTGAGGGGAAAGAGGAGACTAAATTAAAATGCAGTTAGAGGGAGAAATAAAGTACTGTATCCTCCACGGTACCCAAAATGTTTCTGGTAGCTACGAACCAGTGCCCATTCATTTGCAGAGATTTTTAAGATGATAGCATTGCCCTGCAAGCGTTGCGTGTTAATGTTTCATTAGTCATATGGGGGGTTTTCCTGGTGATACAAAAAGAGCACTACACCACAGAAACCGATTAGTGAGGAATCTGGCGAAATGAGAAACACATTTTGCAGAGTTTGAACCTGCATAGGGAGACCCCAGGGACTTTCAAATCCATCATCCTCACCATTCGACATTGAGTACAAGGCTTTATATGTTTCTAATGCACGGGGCCTATCTGACCAAGTGATAGAGGAACTGATTTAAGCTTCTTCTTTACTTAACAAACTCAAACTGGTTTTCCAGTGATCACTTTGTAAGATCGCTTCCTAAGACTGGAGACTTCAGAACTTAAACTGCAGAATTCAGTTCAATGGTAACTAAGCTCATTTCAAACAAAATTAGAATTGTACAAAATATTAAAACACTCTTACCCACCATCTGGCAGCATTTGGTCTAATTTCCACTATTTGAAAAGAAAAATCCTCATCTCTGACGAATAATTCTAGAGATGAATTAACTTGATAAATCCCTTCTGGTTAAGACTTTGCGTAGCGCACAGAATTAAAGTTTGGAATGTTAATCTTGGTATTGTCTACATTCTCTCGAAGTATTACTAAGGGTATTTTTTCATTTAAAGGTAGATCAGATATGGGAAAAACAAAAATTATGAAGGGCTTATGCTCGAAACGTCGAATTCCCTATTCCTGAGATGCTGCCTGGCCTGCTGTGCTTTGACCAGCAACACATTTTCAGCTGTGATCTCCAGCATCTGCAGACCTCATTTTTTACTAGTCGCCATTTAGCATTGAATAGAATAGCCTTTATTGTCACATGCACTTGAGTGTATGTAGTGAAAAGTTAATAATATTGTCTCTTGATGCCATCTTAGGTACAGGGTAGCTAGGTACAGATACGTTGTGTTGTTACAGAATTGAAATAGTAAAATAAAACTTAGACTAGCATGGGCATACAGAGTTTAAAAAGTCCAGAATGAGAATAAAAAATAGCTTTAAAGTGCTCAAGTTATAGTCCTTTTTCACTGAGGTCCACACCTGCCAGGCTTCAGAACACGAGGCCTTGCTGCCTCCTTGCGCTGGCCTCTGTCCAGTACTCATCTCCCAGGCCAGCCTCAGCTTGCGCTGCTCCATCCCAGCTCCAGCTGTAACTTGGCTTCCAGCTGGGCTTGCGCTCATTCTGTTGCTGCTCTGCGGTCCAGTCACAACTTGCTTCTGGGACTCGGCTGCACACGGTCTGCTCCCGATCTAGCCGCGATTCGTCTTTTGTGTCAGGCTGATCTCGGATTCTATTCTTCATTCCTTCCAGTTGGGATATGTTAAGAATTTAAAAGTTTGGGGGGAGGGGGTGGGTGGAGGGAAGAAAAACTGCAGCAAGAGGAAAAAGGAAAAAAAAGGAAAAGTGGGTGGTGAGCAGAGGAGCTCCAGCTGCAGTGTTTTACTCTGCCACCACCTTAACTGGATGTGAACTCAACAACACAGAAACTTTCTTTCACTCCACGTAGCTCAACAAGATCATTATTAAATCTTTGTCTAGAGCATGATAGGAATATTTGAACTAAGAGCCACATTTTCAGATTCAATACAAAAATTATCTGCTTGTGGACCAAAACCTTGGATTGTATTTTCAATTCAGAAAACAGTTTCTTGGTGATAAAGTGTTGCAGCTCCAGTTACTGTTCTAATCATTGCCAGTTTAGTATGGAAACAAAATTTGAACTGATACAATGGTGGCATTGTTTAAAGCTGCATTAACGTGAACAGAAAGCAAATATGCCCTCCCAGTCTGCCAACTGCATTGCCAGGGCAATGTTATTCATTTTTCAGTTGATTGAATTCCATGTGCAAACTCATTTTTTTTCTGGTTGGCAAAATAGTTAATCAACATGAATGGCTCTCGATTAAGAATTTTGACAGCAGTCATCATCTCCATTGTCTTGCTGGCTGGAGAAGCAAATGATACATTGTGTTCAATATGTACTAAATATAGCACATTTTGTGATAAAATTTAATTTAGCAAAGATTTTTAACAACCCCGTTCAGTTATGTTATTAGGCATTTCTGGAGCAGATGGTGTTTGAACCTGGGTTTCGTAGTTCAGAAGTGGGGGTGCTAAGTGTGCCCCAACAATGTAGCATTTTGTTATACTGCCCCCTCTGTTTGGGAGGTAAAAGTTGATTCAATAATGGCTGCCTCCAGTTAAACTTGTTTGATTTATTTGTGGGATGTGGATGATTCTGGCTGAGCCAGCATTAATTGCAATTGTTTAATTGTCCTTAAATGTTGGTGGATGTTCATGAATTAAGGAGTGGGGAATAGCCATTTAAGGATAGCAGATTTTCCTTCATGAAAGGATATGAGTGAACCAAGTGTTTTTTTTTAGATAATTGGCAATGTTTCACACTTTTAATTCCTGGTTTATTAATTGAATTCAAATTGCGTCATCTGTATGATGAAATTGAAACTCTTATGTCCTCAAAGCCATCAGAAATGAATTTTAATCCAGGCAAAGGGGAGAAAGACTGAACAGGCATTGGCAAGGTTATAATGATATTAAAATAGTAATTTTACAGCATGGCAACCAAACATTTAGTGTGCATTCTTAAAGTTAATTGTCACCAATTCATCTTTATAATATCTTTGGTTGTATGATGTGTTAAGGCACTATGTATTTCACTTATACAGAAGTTAAACAATTATGAGGACCAGATTGTGGCAGATATCAGAAGCCCAAACATCTTCAGCTGCTTCACCAATGACTTTCCTTCATTTGTAAGTTCAAATGATTGCACAATGCTCAGCACCATTATGACTCGTCTAATACTGAAGCTGTTCATGTCCAAATTTAAAAAGATCTGGATGGAGAGATAGTTTAATGATAAACCATTAGGCCATCAGTTCAGAGATACAGGTAATATTCTGAGATCCATCGTGGCAGATGGTGGATTTCAAATTCATAAAAATCTGGAATTAAGGATCTAATGTTAACCAGGGAACTATCATCAGTTGTCAGAAAAGTCCATGTGGTTCACTCATGTCCTTTAGGGAAGGAAATCTGTCATCCTTACCTGATCCAGCTATATAAGACTCCTTACTCTCAGCAATGCAGTTGACTCTTAACTGTTCTCTGGGCAATTTAGGATGGGCAATAAATACTGACCTAGACAGCAATGGCCACATCCCATTAATGAATTTCTAAGAATTCCACATTTGTGTGGCACAAATGACCATCTCCAAGAGAAAATCCACTATTGCCTCTTTAACCAATTCAGTGACATTACCATCACTGAATTGCCCACAATCAACAGTGTGGGATTGTCATTGACCAGAAATTAAACTGGACTAACATATAAATACTATTTCTGCAAGAGCAGACAAGAGGGGTTCGGGCTCAGTGAGTGAATCAGATGTCAGTGTAAGTGATTGGGTGTCAAGCTTCTAAATAGCCAGAAGTTTTGCCGGTTTTAATTTCCCAAATGTTTACTGTTTAACTGTTCAAGCAAGTCTGTCATGAACTGTCTGACTGTAATATGGAGTTGCGGACTTTCTGAAAGATTCCAGACACTGGCTTATTTCAACTTTGTGGACAATTTCAATGTGGTCAAAGTGTTAGGACTTCCCTACTGCCCTGACGCAAACTTTCCAGGATACATTCAATTTCTGACTATCCAGGCTTTGGTTACATTTAGGTTTAAAATGTAATTTAAACAGGTATGCAAGTCAACCTGTTAAATTTTCATTGTTGATTTAGTCATGTTGTACTGGGAATGATGTACCTGTGACATTTCACTTTGTAAATTCTTTAAAATAGGGTAGGCAAATAGTATATTGCAAGATCTAAACAAATTGTTGTCTTGCCCTCTCCAGATAGGTTTACATAACGCTGATTCAATAATGGATACTACTGTGAATTGATATGTCCATCTTTTCTCAGTGCAATACTAACATAAACTAAGTTAAATTTGATTCTAAGTTTTTCATCCATTTTGAATATATGCAATCACTGAGCAGATTTGTCAAAGACAAAGGAGATCAAAGAATGGAGCTTGTCTTGATCTTTCACATTGCCTTTTATATTTTAGCAATGTCATTATCTTGGCCTCACTATATGTTTATAGAAAAGAAAAATAACATCAAATTATTATTTGAAACTGATTTAAATGTGTTCTGTCATACCATACAATTAAAATGCTTTGAATCATAGGTGATTCTGGCCTCCTTGACTGTAGCTCTGATTTTAAAATTGAAGAATAATCGTAAAACCTCTAGGAAGAGGAGTATTTATTTCAAGCTGACGTTGTTGTGTAGCTTAGTAAATCCTTACTTGATCAAAAAAGACAGATGAGTGTGTTGGAATTTATTCAACACTTTAAATATAATTATGAACAGAATTGTTATATGTATCAAAGTGGGTAGTGTAGCAGACAGCAAGGACTGAGTAATAAGGCATAAGGGCAGAATTTAGCTCTGACTTAATTATTTTTAAGGAGTGGGGGTTGGGTGTAAATGGCCCAGAATTTTAAAGTTAAATGTGTATAAAACTCGATAGAACCAATAATAATATTTTGGTAAGTAAGAAGTGGGGGTAATGGACTGATTCTCTTTCTTCTCCCTACTTCTTTCTTGATAACTTAGCTGCGAAACACTTTACATTAGGGTTTCAAGTCATAATTGTTAAATCATTCTGAAAAGGATAGTCAGTCAAACACAGAAGGAAGACATTCCCATGATAGAAATAATAGTAATTAAATTAGACATATGAAGATTTTATGGGGATCTGAAACGTTTTTGTGCTAATGATTAAAGAGTATGTGGTTCAAATGAACATGATCTATAAATGGAAATAAGTACTTTGTAAAACAATGATAAAAGTAAGAAAAGTTTCTCCTAAGAGACAGACAAATTTAGGTCAAATATCAGTGTCGCTGAAATGTGCTGAAAGGAAATGTGTAAAATTAGAGCTGGGTCATTTGGCTCGAAACAAAACTTTGTTTCTCTGATGCAATGGGTCACCTGTTTAAGTTGGTTTACTTTCTTTTCAGAAGATATCAAAAAACATCTGTTATACAACCTAATCAGAGTCCTGACAAAGTGAACTATAATTGAAAATGTCATACACAGTTATTTTTAACGGTGTGGAGAATGTTGTTCTTTGGCAGGAGGTATCAAGGAGATGAATGGAATGTTGGTCTATACTTCAAAGGGAATAGTGTATAAAAGTTGAATGAGTAAATGATTTATTGTTGGTTGTACTTTACAGTGAAATACAATAAACTACAGTGAAAAGCTTTCATTTGTCCCTATAATCCGGCACCATTTTGATAGTTTAAGAGTAAGAGAAGTTGAAAAGATATGGTTTAAGGTGAAGTCGATCTGAGTAAGAGTTCTGAAGACGAGTCATACCAGACTCAAAATGTTAACTTTCTGTTTCTCTCCACAAATACTGACATATCTGCTGAGTTTCTCCAACATTCCCCTTGTTTATTTCATATTTACAGCATCTCACAGTATTTTGTTTCTATCACAGTATTTTGTTTCTATCATAGTAAAACAATGTATAGAAGGCACTTGTCAGAATACTGTGAACAGATTTGAGGCTCTTATCTAAGGAAAGATTTACTAGTTGTCCAGAGAAAGTTCACTTGACTGATGCTAGGTGTAGTTGGACTACATCTTAGGAGGACGGGTTGAGTAGGTTGAGCCTGTACTCATCGGACTTTTAGAAGAGTGAGAGACAACTTTCATGAAACATACATGATTCTTGGGGAATTTTGACAGAGCATATATGGAAAGGTATTTCCCCTTGTGGGGAAGTCTAGGACCAGAGAGCATTATGTCAGAATAAGTGATAGTACATTTAAGCAAAGGTGAAGAGGAATTTCTTTTGAGGGTAGTGAATCTGGGAAAATCTTTACCACAGAGGGCTTTTCAGGTAGGATCATTAAGTATATTACAGCCTGAGGTAAACTGATTTTTAATCAGCAAGGGAATGCAGGGTTACGGAGAAAAGACAGGAAAGTGGCGAAAGGGAGTACCATACCATTCCTGATCTCACTGAATGACAGAACAGACCCAATGGTCTGAATGGATTACTTCTACCCTTTCCTTTTATAGTCTTATGGATAAGCACATAATTAAAGGCTAGTTTGTTTGAAGACCAATAGGAACTGGTGTGATCAGTCTAATGACGTAAATACTTGGCTATTGTGCTCTGTGAAATTATATATTCTACTTCTTTTCTGCTTTCCATTTTTTTTAATATAAGCTATCGCTTTGTTTTTGTTTTGGTTTTGATTTTTGGTATGCATTTACTTTAAAAGAAATCTGCAGCTTCAGGCACAAATCATATCTGGTTCACTTAAGAATGTATTCAGTGTATTTTACTTATTCTATTTCAAATATTTATCTGTTATTTTCTTTGAGTTTAGAATTGCATGCTGCCCAGTTATTCAATTTTAGCTCTTGATTTTTTACAAACACAGACATAATGAATTTAATGGACCTCTCTTTGAAAATAAATTTTCAAATTAGAAGCAGGAGAAGAACATTGCCAATATATGATGGTTTTTCTGGCTGTTCTATGATCAGAAATATCAGAAACGTTAAATGATTGGAAATCAATGTTCACACTTACTGGCTTACTAACACGCAAGTAAAATATCACAGATGCTGGATAAAGTAAGAAGAACAGATACAAGAACTGAAATTGCTGGAAAACTCAGCAGATCTGGCAGCATATGTGGAAAGAAATCAGGGTTAACATTTCTTGTCTGGTGACCCTTCCTCAGAACTGAGCAAAAAATAGGGTGAGGTGAGATGAGATTTTCCAACAGTTTCTGTTTTGTTTCTTTTGGTTCTTATGAAAAACAGATGTTGGGAATACTCAACTAGACTGGCATCTATGGAGAGAAACACTTGACATTTCAGATTTATGACCCTTCATGGTGAGCGTAGTCTATCCTAAAGGAACTTAATTATCACTTTGGAACTAATGTCCAAGTGATTAAAAAAATTTTTAAGAATGTTATGAAAATTGAGAATGTGGAAAGTTATTTGACTTGAGAACCTGCTCTGTCAAGAGTCCCATTTTAATTTTGTGGACGACTTCCTGTACTACCTGTGAAGCATTTTTAGGGAATGATGACGTAGTTCTCCACCTTGCTATACTCTTTGGCCTTGTGTCATCATCTGAATTGATTCAGTTTCTTTTTTGTTTTGAAACTGCTAATTAACTCCAAATTAGTTGCTTTATCCGGGAATTTGTCATTTAAACTTGATTTGGTCTTATAGGCTATGAGAAAACTGAGGATGCTTCTGAAAAGACTTCACTGGCTGATCAAGAGGATATGAGAATAATATTTATTAATCGACCTCAGCTTATAAAATTTTGTAGCAATCATGTCAGGTAAGAATAATCTTAATTTAACTTTTTGTTGCAAGTCTGTAACTTTTTGATTTTCTCCTATTTAGACTGCATCTGAGCATACATTTGTTCTTCTTGTATTATATTATGACAAGTGTCACATTGATTGCATTATCCCATCTAGGTAAAGATTTTCATGTCCACAGTTAGCTACTAATGTTGTTTATAAATAATATAAATGAAAACCTGTCCCAATATATTTCCCACAAGTTAATGATGGTCTGTATATGAGTTGAAGCACAGTGCAATGTTGAAAATACGTCTAATGCCTTTTCTTACTCATTGAGAAGTGGAGAAATGAAATTGAGAATTTCTATGTGGACAATCCCATTTGTCTGACATAACTTTGTCATATAACTCCAGGAAAATGGCACAAACGTCAGCATCAAATCTTTGGGCATGAGAATCGTCACAGAGATCTACCAAAGTTTTTTAATAACTAATCAGTTGATAATATAGGAAATGAAATTATTGAGGGAGAAATTGGATGCGTGAATTTATTTTTAAAGAAACGCTAGTGGAGGTCGAAACTAGCTGACCATATTTATTGGGACTAGTCAATTAGTCCTACTCCCCCTCAAAGGTTCTCTTGTTTCTCGATTGCTATCTTTCTACTATGTATTGTTTTTCACTATTTAGAAAGTACCTTTTAGTACCCATTAGGAACACCCTTGCTCTTATCTGTATTAGAACCTCAGTTTCCCCCAGTTACACCCATTTTCTACCTATTACTTCTGATCCTAAATTATTCACTTTAATCTTCACTGCTTAAAATGTTGCTTTGGATTATTTGTAATATGTAATTCTCTATACCATCATCTATGGTATTCACACATACCCTGTATATTTAAGACCACAACACAGACTATTTTGGTACACTACTCATTGCATTCTACCAATTGAAGTATTTTCCCCTATCCCAAGTGTCGTCCAGCTAATTAATCTAACAGGTCAGGAGTTTGTTTTCAGTTCCTTAAGCTGAACCAATAGGTAACTGTCTCTTATAGGAGATTTTGTATGAAGCTCTAGAAGGGATTTAGTCAGTAAGATTATAGACATTTCTTTGCCCAAGAGGAGGGGGGAGTGTAGTGGTAATAAGGACCATATTTTACTGGGAAAATGGGTTCAAATCCCACCATACCAGATGGTCAAATTTGAACTTAATAAAAAGCTGCAAGAAAGACCTGACCTAATGGCAGCAAGGGCAGCTGATACATGACGGCACCATCACCTGCAAGTTCTGTTCCAAGCCACACACCACCCTGACTTAGAGCTAAATTGGTGTCCCTCAGTCAAAATCCTGGAATTTCTTTCTAAAACGGCATTGTTTTCATGAAATTGACTGCAGTACTTCAAAAAAACAGCTCGCTAACATCAGGGGTAGTTAATGATAGCCAATAAATTCTGGCCTCACCAGCAAAGTCCACATTCTGTGATTTTTTAAAAATTCTGCTTTTCCCCTTCTTCCCTTTCTTAATAGTGGCATGTAATTTTCCAATCTAAAATAATCATCCTGAGAGAGAAATTTGGAAGACAATGTAGGTCAGAAAGTATTCACACCTACTTCTTTTAAATTGGGATGAGAACAATCTGAACCTGGGGATTTTGATCCTTGCCATTGGTTCCTTCATCACTTTATCTGCTCACAATTACTTTTTCAGTTCCTGCCTCAATGATTAATATTTCCCTTGGTAGGTCTGGCGTGTGAATCTTTCCCCTATTGTTGTTATTCATTCAAAGTAATTCTGTATGTCTATCGTTTATTTGCTTAAATTTGCAGCACTACTGTTATCAATTTGCAGGGGACACATATAGTTTCTTGCCATTTCCTTTTCACTGTGCAATTTTAAAGAAAGAAGCTGCCTTTTGTACTAGTCACAGTTTATTTCTTCACCACATGACAGCTTAGATGAATTCAAGGTGACTTTTAACCTTTTGGAAGAACTATAAATGCAGGTCTTTTCTGTGTTAGTAATAATCAACAGTAATTTTTTTTGCAAATTAAGAAATCACACTATCATTGATGTTTAATTTGGGAAACTTGCAACACTAGTTGCTATTTTTGAAATGCAATAAGATTAAAATTGTTCATGGGATTCACAATATCCACCAGCAGTTATAGTAATTATAATAGAGTAAACAATTAATTCAGTACTAGGTGGAGAAGTATCTATTTCACTACCTCCTCTGGGAGAGCGGGAGAGCAGAAGTTCAGCAGTCTAGCTGGGCTACTTTTTAAATTCGTTCCTGGGATGTGAGCATTATTTTTTTTGACAATGAAGTTTTGACTATATAGTTCAGGTTTGGATGGTATGGGGCTTGTAGATGTTGGTGTTTTCATGTACTTGCTACCTTGTCCATTTAGATAGTAGAGCTTGCAGGCTTGGAAGTGGAGTTATTACAGCATATCTTGTAATTAATATGGACTGTTGCCACCATGCATCAGTGATGAATGGAGTGAA
Source organism: Hemiscyllium ocellatum (assembly GCF_020745735.1). NCBI lineage: Eukaryota > Metazoa > Chordata > Chondrichthyes > Orectolobiformes > Hemiscylliidae > Hemiscyllium > Hemiscyllium ocellatum. The sequence goes on from NC_083401.1 coordinate 102,714,669, forward strand.
TATTAAAGGTGCTAGATGTGGTGTCAATCAAACTGGCTGCTCTGTGCTGAGCTGTGTCAAGTTTTTTTGAGTGTTTTTAGAATTACACCCATCCAGGCAAATGGAGAGTATTCCATCACACATTCTAATTTGTGCTTTGAGGAGTCACTGCAGAATTCCTACCTTCCTACTTGCTCTCATAGCCACAGTATTTAAATGACAAGAAAAGGTGGTATTCACACTGATGATAAGAGATGGGCCAGGAAAGGATCAAATGATCAACAAGGAGAAAGTGAGGAGTGCAAGTGCTGGAAAAGCATAGCTGGTCAGGTAGCATCCGAAGAGGAAGAGATAAAAGATGGTGTTAAGGCCCTAAAATTATTGAAATTGATATTGAGTTCTGAAAGCTGCATAGTCCCCTAGCAGAAAATGAGGTGCTGTTTTTCCAGCTGGTGCTGAGCCTTGCTGGAGCACTGCAGCAAGCCTGAGACAAGAACGGGACGATATGTTGGAGTGGCAGGCAACTCGAAGCTTGGGGTTATTTTTTAACAGACCGAATGCAGTGCTCTGTAAAGTGGTCACCCAGTCTGCGTTTTGTCTCCCCAGTGTAGAGAAGACCACATTATGGGTGGTACAGTGTCTCTCAGTGTCAGGGACGCGGGTTCAATTCTACTCTCAGGTGACTGTGTCTACATGAAGTTTGCATGTTATCCCCGTGTCTGTGTGGGATTCCTCCGAGCGCTTACGTTTCCTACCACAATTCAAAGATATGCAGGTTAGGTAGATTGGCCATGCTAAATTACCCCATAGACTTGCAGATGTGTCAATATGATCTTTCACACTACAGTGCTGGGTTCCCTCATCAATGAGAATGAGGATATTTGGAAGGCTTATATTTCATTGAGTTATTTAATCGACCACTGCCTTTTATGACTGCATATGACAGGATTGCAAGAGCTTAGATCAGACCAGTTCATCATGCAGCATGTCTTATCCTCTGTTTAATCTAGTATCACTAGTTAGAATTTGCAACCTAACCAGATCTAAAGGAGTTGACTACCATCTGGCAGAAACCTCAAAATAAAATGTCGTACCTGTTGTAATATTGTCTAATTTCCGTAATAATAATTGTGAAATAGCAGCAATGTGTTTACAATGCCAAGTTCCTGCTCAAATAATTGTGTGAACCGTTGATGAGAACAATTTGAATTTAATGTGTTCAGATACACACTGCATAATGAAGTGTGCAGAATATTCCATAGAGCAGGTATAGTTAATGAATTATTAAGAGAGTTTGGATTAGTGCACTGTGCTTTATGACTCATCAGATTATGAGCTGAAGCTTGACTATTATTGACTGAAGTGACTTGCAGTTAGATTAAATTCTCCCATTGAAAATAGCAGTAAAATAATATTTGCTTATTCTCTATCCTCTTGTAGCTCATATATTTACATATTCCTACAAATACATGGTTTGATAACTGGTATGTCCAGTTGCATTTGTATGCAAATAAAGCTTATGAAGACACAAATGTTCCCCTATGAAGCTATATGTATATAACATATCTATCTATCTACCTATCTACCTACCTACCTACCAACCATCTAAATTCATTCTATTTAGTAAATGTTGGCCTAAAATCTGTGAATTAATTTGTTCTGTCTTGTTTCTTTTTAGCACTGCAAAATACAATCCACTTACATTCTTACCCAGATTCTTATATTCTCAGTTCAGGAGAGCAGCCAACTCGTTTTTCCTTTTCATAGCCCTTCTCCAGGTAAGCTTGCATAATCATGCATAAATCAAAATATTTTTTCCCACTTTTTGATTCGATGAAACATATGTTTTTCAGTAAAACATTCTAGATAAAATCCTCACTCTTCACCTTCCCCACACCCTTGCATTCAAAAATTTAAACTGTAGCAATGGTGTTTTCCTGATTTGTGATTTTGTTGACTGGATGTAGTATGTCTTATATTGTTATCCTTTTCCAGAACAGAGGTGTGCTTTTTTTTCTTTTCTTCTTAATTCTTCTAATATGTAGCCTGAAACTAATTCTTGAGAACAGTAGGTAGCCAAATAATTTGAATTTGTTGTTGGCATCGTGCTTAAGCGCTTCAACTGCTAGATGACAAGAATATACAAAAATAAAGAATTTATGTTGTTCATAATGTAATATAGATCCAGCATGTGCAAATGTATATCATTCAAAGTGACACTGATAAATTAAAGAAACAGACAAGAGAAAGGCTGATGTGTCTCAATACATATAAATGTAAGGTAATTGAGATTGTAAGGGGAATTATTTATCCAATGAATTGATGCTGTTAGTAAGTATTACTACGTATCACTCCAACCAGAAGTTAAGTGGGGTTATGACCTTGATCTATGCAAGTTATCTTTTGTCTGCAATGTGGAAACCACCAAAATGCCTGTTGAATTTGTCTATGTAATAATTATCTCTCTAATGGAAGTGAAATCCTCAACATATGATGAAGTATTGAAGAAATAGATCTGCTTTCTCTGTCATAACATTTAAAGTCAGTGCCAGTTTCCAAATATACAACAGCAGCAATAGCAAACTAATAAATCAGTAAACTGGAGTTCCACTAACACCAGACATAAGCTTACAAATTATAATTTAGATTTTATTCCCCAATTTTGAATATTTAAACATAGCATTAATAATTTGCTACTAATAATAATTTGATAACATCAAAAGTACAACTCAATTCATAAATTAAAATTAGAACTAAATATATATAAACTCAAAAACGCATGTTAATTTTTTAAAATAAATATAATTCATTTGCTCCTTTTTGATAGTCATGTGCCTCTGTGGCATTTGGCTCCTGTAAGCACATCTTAGGCTAATATTCCCATTTAGCGGTGTAACAGTGCCACATTATAGAGATGTCATCTTTTGGATGAAGTGTTAACCAACACTTGCATCTGTCTGTCATGTCCAGTTGGACATGAAAGATTCAGTGTTGCTTTCCAAGGTGAGCAATGGCATACTTCCATTTTGGTACAACTATAAATAAGTTATACGTGGTTTGTGAGGTTCCCCTACTTCAAATTATTTGAAGATTCCTTCTTTTCCTGGATAACTGAGTGATATTGTTAATGGTTCTTTTTATTGGCGTACAGTGCCCTTCTTTTTAATTTGTCAGTGTCACCCAGTTCTCTTAAAAAGAAATATGAATGCAACCTTTCTTCCTCCCAAATCCAGTCCCTTTGTCACCTTAACTACTGGAACGCGTGATTGCCTCTTAAAATAAAATCCATGCTCACCTCTGTGATTCCATTTGTGAACCCCTCTAATTAGGTTTTCATCTTGCCAAAGAACTGAAAGAGCCCTTTTCATGGTTCTAAATGACCTTCTTGCTGTAATCTCCCCCCTCATCCTTCTTACTCCATCTGCAGTCTTTGTTGCAGTTGACAGCACAATTCTCATCCTATGCTTGTCCAATGTTGTCAGCTGAGTGGAGTTGCTGTTATATGGTTCCATCATTTTGCCAAGTATTCTGAAGATTTACAAACGCAGGAAGATGCCATTCCATCCCTTTTTTTTGTGAAATAGGGAGATAGCACTATTGAGAGGACATTCTGATCAGCACTCCTTCAAAAATAGGGAACTGTGTTTCTATTCTGACAGTTCTTTGGTAGTATAGAGCTGTCAGAAGAAGGCAAACCATGCCTATTTTCACAATCTGATATTTAAAGATGTAGACAGCTGCTTTGACACCTTCTGTCAAAAAGTTAAGTGCTTGGTAATTGTGATGTTTGGATTCTTGGAGGATTGGGTGGCAGGTGGGTGCCTGGATGCCAGCTGGGAGGGAAGAGGATTCTGAGGGATATTATGCTGTGGGACAAAGTGAGTAGGTTACCAATTGGAAGGGGGTTAGGTGCTAGTTGGTAGGATCCAAGAACCAATTCAGTAATGCAGTTTTTAAGGTGAGTGGGAGACATTAAGTCCCGTGGAACTGTGTGCACACATATCCATGTCCTTCCAGTCCAGGGAGAAGGGAATAGATTGGGGTTTCGACTCCATGGTAGGAGATGAGGTTATCAGGGTTTAGGTTCACGTGTGAAGCAGAGTGGGGTTGTCAGGTCCGGGGGATTTGGGGAGAGGATGGGTATATAATCAGTCTGGGGGAGGTGTAGTTGGCGTGGGAGGTAGGGGATAGACCTGAAGTAAAAAAGATAGGTCTGTTAAATTGGTACTCAGGAGTTACACTCTGGATGTTATAATTTAACTTTTTCAGAGTAAATATTTTACTTAATGTTTTTGGAACCATCTGAAATTTCCAATTTAAATGGAAACTCACAAGTTCTAGGTACAGAGGAATTGTCCTACGGAATCTTCAATTTCCCAGACAATTTCTACAGAGTTTGCTGTGATAGCAATCTTGCAGGGTCCCCATGAACAGTTCCTGCTGGAAAAATTACTGTCTAGTCATTGGAAAATTGAGGTCCCAGTGTTTAACAACTTCTTACAATTACACCAAGCTGCCATATCCACCTCACCATCCCCCCAACTCTTACATCATTCCCTCTGATCATCACCACAAACCTCTCCTTGTCTCAATCTGTACTTTTTCTAAGTGTTGCTGTGTGTTGGCGTTATTCAAAAACACAAGATCTGTTTATCCATATGGATTGACAGTGCCCAGCTCTGTCTCACCACTCTTGATGCCTCGACTGTGCTGATTTCTGGAGTTAATCTCTGAATGTAAAGTAAACTAAATGTCCAGGCTCAGTGTTTTGTAACATTACGTGTACAAATAGAAACAACTATAACATTTAGCAGGATGGTATTTTGTATATTTATATCCTGTCTTCCTCTCTTGTTTAGCAAATTCCTGATGTTTCTCCAACTGGCCGCTACACGACACTGGTTCCGCTGTTATTCATTCTTCTTGTGGCTGCCATTAAAGAAATCATAGAAGATATTGTAAGCAATCACCCATTTAATATCATCTTAAAGCAATTATTTTTCTGCATGTTTGGAACTTGTTCAGATAAGAGACTTTGGTTGGGGATAGTTAATATTGAGGAAGAAGAGTCTTGTTAAAATGTTTAATTGAAATGATCTAAGCTACTGAGTTAGTATGATCCTGGATTGTTAAGTTGTGAAGTAGTGGTGAGGAGAAGCTGCAAATTCAGCTGGGCTGAGAAACAGACTCCAACAAAAGAGGCCAGTGAATCCTTCTTAAACCACTGCCCGTAACCGCAGCAAGTACAGCAGAAACTGCCATGCCACAGTGTGATTCCTGAGCTCTGCCAGGTCAAGTTTAATACAGAAGTGACCATCAAAGCATGAACCATCTCAAGGATGGAAGGCTGCTTCAGCACCTACTAAACAAATTCATTTCAAAGTGTATGGAAAATTTGGGAAACAAACCCAGTGACCCGATCAAGCATCTCTACCATGCAATGTTGGAAAATAAGTGCAATGACTGTATGAAGTATGTTGCATAGCAGTGGAAAGTGGAACCAGTCAGGAGAGCAGGTACCTCTGCTTGCTTACTTTTTATCAATTTGTATGTCTCCAATCATTTCAGAACTTGGGGGATTGGCCGCATCTGGATTTGATGATGGGCTGCTTCTCTTTCTAGCTTCCATTCAGCTGGAGGCATCGTGGAAGACATCAGAACATTCTAGGTGTAAATAATACAAAGTACAATATTCTTGAGCATCAACTGTGAAATGTTAGGACAGCATTCTAACTAATCAAAGATAGAGACCGAGATAAGCACTGTAAGAGCGGTTCCTTTTTTTTTGAGTTACTTTAGGTGATGGGGGTGATTTCCTAGAATTCCAAGAGCAACAATTACTGTTTTGTGTGCTGTTGCATTGTTTTGGAACTTTGGGGAGAGAAAATAACAAAACAGCGGCACTTTAAAAAGGAGGAAGACAGACAAAGGCAATGACTACATGGTCAGAGAAAGAAACCTGCACAGCTGTCTGACAGAGCAGTGAACCTGCACAGTTGCTGCCTTTGCTGTTTGAGTTCAAGTATCTCTCGACTCGGTGTGTGTCTACGAAAAATGAACACAGGGAAATTCACAGCTAACCTTGGAGGAACCTGTGTGGGAGAACTCACAGCACAGGAACAGGTCTGTGCATAGTTTTTAAGTATAACCTTGCTGTAAATCTACCGTAGTGAGTAGAGTGGATTCTTTTTGATTACATGTTATGTTGAGATCGGTCTCTTGATTAAATTTTAAAAATACCAACAATAAGTACTGACTTAGACTAGAGCAGTGTTTTTTTTTTAAGAATAATAAGACATTGCTATTTTCTGGGTCTGCAGATTGTGAAGGATCAAAGATGGCCTTTAGTAGAGTGATGTGCTCTTCCTGTCGGATGTGGGAGTTTAGGGAGAGTTTCCATTTTACTGATAATTATGTCACTAGGAAGTGCCTTTGGTTGTGAATCCTCTCAAATCACATACTCAGTTGGAACGACATTTGAAGGCAATAAGGAATTTACAGGAGCTGGGGATTTGATGGATGGCAGGTATAGAAAGGGAGGAAAGCTGCAGATATAGCTAGGTAGATGGATAAACTCCAGGAAAGGTAGGAGGGGAAGGCAGGTAACGCAGGAGTCTCCTGTGGCTGTCCTCATCTCAAAGAAATATACTGTTTTGGAAAATGTAGGGGTGATGGACTGTCAGGGGACCATAGCACAGATAACCTGGTTTCTGGTACTGAAAATGGCTCAATGTCATGAGGGGTACATCAGGTTCCAAGTGACTGATTTTGATAGGGGACTCTATAATCCGAGATACACACAGATGTTTCTGTGGCCGGCAGCAAGAAATCAGAATGGAATGTTGCCTCCCTGGAGACAGAATCTAGGATATCATAAAGTGGGTGCAGAATGTGTTGAAAGGGGAGAGGAACAAGCAGGAGGCTGTTGTGCATATTGGAGCTAACGACATAGGAAGCCAAAGGATGAGATTCTGAAGGGGACAAAATAGAAAGTTAGGCAGGAATTTTAAAAAGAGGTCCTTGACGGTAGTAGTATCAAAGTTACTCAGTGTGCTTCAAGCTAGTGAGGTTAGGAATAGGAGATTGGAGCAGATGAACGTGTGGCTGAGGAGCTGGAGCAGGGATGAAGGGTTCACACTTCTGGATCATTGGATTCTCTTCTGGGATCGAATGACCTGTACAAAATGAACAGGTGGATGTGATAGGGAATTTTAACTTTCCAAATATGGACTGATATTGCAATAGTGTTAAGGGTTTAGATAGAGAGGAATTAGTTAAATGTGTACAAGAAAATTTTCTGACTCAGTATGCGAATGTTCCTACTATAGAAGGTGCAAAAATTGACCTATTCGTGGGAAATAAGACAGGGCAGGTGACTGAGGTGTCAGGAGGGTGTACTTTGGGGTCAGTGACCATAATTTCCTTAGTTTTAAAATAGTGATGAAAAAGAATAGACTGGATCTAAAAGTTGAAGTTCAAAGTTAATGGAAGGCCAATTTTGACGGTATCAGGAAAGAACTTTCAAAAGTTGATTGGGGCAGATGTTAGCAGTAAATGAATGGCTGGAAAGTGGGAAGTCTTCGAAAGTGAAATAATGAGAGTCCAGAGACAGTATGTTCTTGTTAAGGTGAGAGGCAAGGCTGGGAGGAGTGGGGAATGCTGGATGACTAGAGAAATTGAGGTTTTGGTTAAGAAAAAGAAGGAATTATATGTCAGCTGTAGACAGCAAAGATTGAGTGAATCCTTAGAGTATTAAGGCAGTATGAGTATACTTGAGGAAAATCAGGAGGGCAAAACTGGGACATGAGATAGCTTTCGCAAAAAGGGTTAAGGCGAATCCAAAGGGATTGTATAAATATATTAAGGACAAACGGGTAACTAGAGAGAGAATGGGGGTGCTCAAAGATTAGTAAGTCGGCCCATGTGTAGAACCACAGGAGATGGGCGAGGTACTAAATTAGTATTTTGTATCAGTGTTCTCTGTGGAGAAGAACATGGGCGATACAGAATGTGGGGAAGTAGATGGTGACATCTTGAAAAATGTCCATAATATAGAAGAGATGGTGCTGGATGTCCCCAGGACATGATCACATGTACCCTCGAACTCTGTGGGAAGCTAGGGAAATGACTGCTAAGCCCCTTGCTGAGATATTTGGATCATTGATAGTTGGGTAAAGTACTGAAAGACTGAAGGGTGGCTAACGTAGTGCTACTGTTGAAGCAAGGTGGTAAGAAAAAGCCAGGCAACTATGGACCAGTGAACCTGACATTGGTGGGAGCGGGGTTGGGGGCGGGGGGGTTGTGGGGAGGAGTTGTTCAAGGAAATCCTGAAGGACAGGATTTACATGTATTTGGAAAGGCAAGGACTGATTAGGGATAATCAAAATGACTTTGTGTGTGGCAAATCATGTCACGAAATTGATTTCTTGTGGGAAGTAATGAAGAGGACTGATAAGGGCAGAACTGTGGATGTGATCTATATGAACTTAAGCAAGGCTTTCGATAAGTTTCTTCATGGTAGACTGGTTAGCAAGATGAGACCTGGGTGTGTGGAATGCTCTGCCCCAGAAGGCAGTGGAGGCCCAGTCTCTGAATTCATTTAAGAAAGAGTTGGATAGAGCTCTCAAGGATAGTGGAATCAAGGGTTATGGAGATAAGGCAGGAACAGGATACTGATTGAGGATGATCAGCCATGATCATAATGAATGGTGGTGCAGGCTCGACGGGCAGAATGGCCTATTCCTGCACCTATTGTCTATTATCTCATGGTATACAGGGAGAACTCGCCAACTGGCTGGAAGGTTGAAGACAGTGGGTGATGGTGGAGGGTCCTCTTTCAGACTAGAGGCCTGTGACCAGTGTTGAGCCACAAAGATTGGTGCTGGGTCCACTGCTTTGTAATTTATATAAATGACTTAAATGTGAACGTTGGAGGTTTACTTTGCTGGTAACATCAAAATTGGAGGTGGAGTGGACAGTGAAGAAGGTTATCTCAGAGTACAACAGTATCTTGATCAGAAAGGCCAAAGGACTGAGGAGTTGAAGATAGAGTTTAATTTAGATAAAGGTGAGGTGCTCCATTTTGTAAAAGAAAATCAGAGCAGGACTTATACACTTAATGGGATGGTGCTAGAGAGTGTTGCTGAGCAAAGAAATCTTGGAGTCAGGTTCATAGTCCTTGAAAGTCGATTCACAGGTAGATAGGATAGTGAAGAAGGTGTTTGGTATGAGTTCCTTTATTGATCAGAGTATTGTGTATAGGAGTAGGGAAGTCATGTTGTGGCTGTACAGGACATTGGTTAGGCCACTTTTGGAATATTATGTGCAATTCTGGTATCCCTTCTATTGGGAGGATATTGTGAAACTTGAAAGAGTTCAGAAATAATATACAAGGATGTTGCCAGGGTTGGAGGGTTTGAGCTATGGGGAGAGGCTAAATAGGCTGAGGTTGTTTTCCATGGAGTGTCAGATGCTGAGGGGGGGAACCTTTTAATAGAGGTTTACAAAATTATGAGGGGCATAGATAGGATAAGTAGACAAGGTATTTTCCCTGGGATGGGGGAGTCATAGAGGGCGTAGGTTTAGGTGAGAAGGAAAAAAATTGAACAGACATTAGGGACTATTTTTTCAAAAGGTGGTGCATGTATGGAATGAGCTGCCAGAGTCTGTGGTGGAGGCTGGTACAATTTACAACATTTGAAAGGTATCTGGATGGGTTTATGAATAGGAAGGGTTTAGAGGGATATGGGCCAAGTGGTGGTAATGGGACTAGATTAGGTTCAGATATCTGGTCGGCATGGATGAGTTGGACCAAAGGGTCGGTTTCTGTGCTGTACCTTTCTATGACTATATGGCTAGATGTAGTAAATATGTTTGAATCACCTATCTTTTTCCTCAGCCATGAATTTCTAATGGGATGAACAGATCAATCTCAAATACCTGTAATAAAAGCAGTGCTGGGAATGCCAGATAAGACACCCAGGATCTGAAAAATAAAACAAGAATGTTGACATTTGAGTAAGATGTGAACTTATGAAATTTGTTTCCAAGTTGGTATTATACTGACTCTTGTCCAATCGTAAGCTGTCGTGATGCAATTTCTCCATGCTACCAACTGGAATATGGATATGTGACACATGACCTCTCATTTTTCCGACCTATTCTGCACATGTGAAATGTATATTCTAACACCCAGATTGAACATGTAAATATGAATAATAGACTGTAATTTATTATGCCACAGCACACAATAAATAGCAAATACAATCCATTCTGATCCACATTCCCACTGGGTTGTTCCTTTGCCAAGAGATTTGTTTTATGAACTAGCTAAAATTCCTTCAGGCTCAAGAGAACTGTAGCTTTGATGCCTTCTACTTGAATGGTCTCAACTATTATTTTACAACAAATTCCCTTTTTTCTAGTAATGTTACATTCTTTTTACAATGGGTTAATTTCCAGGGAAATGCATTTTTCATTGCAGCATTAGTTCCTAATGAACTATCCACATTGATTGAACTGTCATGAATTTTGCATGTCAATATAGCTTGTAATTTTGAATGTAAGTTTGCTCGCTGAGCTAGAAGGTTTGTTTTCAGACGTTTTGTCACCATACCAGGTAATATTATCACAGAGCCTCTGGTGAAGCACTGGTGGCATGGCCCTTTTTTTTATTTATGTGTATTTATTTGAATATACTGTATAGGAGGCTCACTGATGATGTTACATAGTATGGTGATGAAACACCTGAAAACAAACCTTTCAGCTCAGTGAGCAAACTTGCATCCAGAACCTCAGCCTGAGCTACAAATATTCGCAAAACTCACTAATAGCTTGTAATTGTCAATAGATGTTGGCTTTAATTTTAAGCTGCTTTTGCTACTGTGATGGAATAATCTATTTATAGCATTCGAATAACAGAGAATAGATTTCATTAACTGCACCTGGCAAAGCTTAACAGATGACATGCAGGTGCTCCAAACATTACATTAAAGTGGAACCATGTAATTCATAAGACAACAGGAGCAGAAATTAGGCCATTCATCCCATCAAGTCTCCTCTGCCATCCAATTGTGGCTGCTAAGTTTCTCGACCCCATTCTCCCACTTTCTTGCCATAACCTTTGATCGCCTGTCTATCTCCGTCTTAAATATACTCGATGACCTGGCCTTCACAGCCTTCTGTATCTGTGAATCCACATTATAATATTGATGGATGGGGTAAGAAACATAATTATAATTGTCTTGCTATTGTGCAGTCAACATCTGAATAGGAAATTTTAAAAACAATATAACCTTTGAGACAATGCACAGATAGATAGCTTAACAAGTATATTGAAAATGGGATTTGATACACAGCAAAGTGGCATGTTTTTTGTTTCATTTTATGGAATGACTAGGGTGGGAAGATGAGTTTTTAAAAGCCAATTCAGGATAACTGTACAGTCTTCATGTATTCTGTAAGAAATGGTTTACAGTAATACCTAATTTTGCCTAATGAAATCTTTTGACGAGGCATTATTGGTTAGCATTAACTACAGATCTAACTGTGATGCCAGGGTTAATAAAATATACATAAAAGTAATTTAACTAAAAAAAACATGTTAAACAAGTAGCAGGATGGGTGCTATGACACAGTTACAGCATGTGGGAGCTCTTGCATGCCAATGTGATGTGGGGCAAAGGCATTTGCAGTATTTACAATTTGTGCAACTTCAGAGATTATCAGCTGCAGGCTGAACTACAGACACTGCAACACATTAGGGAGGGGAAATTACTGAGAGTCTATATTCCAGGGATTATGATCAAGTCTTTTAATTTGATCAGTCATTAGGGAAAGGAGATTGTGACAGAATGAGGCAGATAAAGGAGCCATCATAATCTCCGACAGTTCAAGGTTTCTCCTTAATTACATGAACAAGGAATGTAGTGGTTATAAAGATAGTGAGTCCAGAATGTTATGTTGCTTATCTGGACCCAGGCTTCAGGACATCTACTTAGGTCTGGACAGGAAAATCAAATAGGAGGGAAAGGATCCTGTTGTTCAGGGCCATGTAAGCAATGACATGAGCAGGATGAGAAGCAAGGGGGAGGGGATGTGGGGTGGTCAGCGCACTAAAAAGCAGATCCATGAAGTGTAATAATCTCTGCATAATGAATATTGAATAAAGTGAATATTTTAAGGCACAAGTAGATATATTGTCATTAGACAAGAGAATCAAAGATAATTGAGGCTAGATGGGAATGTGGAATTCAGAACACAAACCATTTACTAAATTGGCTGACAGTAAGGTATTCTCTGTCAGTCTATTCAAAAGGTGAACAAAGACAACTTTAGGTCATGTAGCGACCCTTGAAAAGGTTGTGGCCAATCTCATTTGGGACCTCAGGCCTGGCTGCAAATGACATAGCTTTATTGCTGCCAGGTCTTGGCAATCCCTGTCGGCTTTCTGGCTTCATGGTTGAAGGGGTATTTAATGTCACTGATGTTGACGAACTAGAGGGAAACTATCAGGTCCACTGCCATTGGCTATAGTTCATCGTTTACACTGACCTGGAGAAGAGTTTACTGCAGATCATAAATAGCTATTTAATAGCCCCTCTCCATGTGGTCCACCATGCCCTCTGATGCAAATATGCCCCCTCAAAAGTGTAACCCAGAGGCTACAGAACAGCCGTTTGTGTTTCAGATTTGTGATATCTAAGAGTGTTAATACTTGTCAGGGTTTATTTCGGCATCCACAGTAAGCAGCTACACATTTCAACATTGTCTACAATGTGTGAATCCTTGTGAGATGATACTACACCAGCTGAATTTGAATTCCTCCTTGATTCACTCATGATACTGAATTAAATAAACCTTCCCAATACCTCAAAAGGTCACAGGATATCCTGAAACTGTTCACTAAAATATCATATAGGCATTGTGTAAGTAGTCAGCTAAGGAAAATATTGGATCTTTTAAAATCCCAAAGTGAATCTTTATGCAGAGACAGAAGGCATAGATAAAGTATTAAATGATTACTCCAATGAAGGTTAGAAAAGTTGTGGATGCAATAGCAAAGAAATACTAAAACATGAGTATTATTGAAGGCTGGTATCACTTGGTCCAGATTAAATATATTGATTGCTGAAAACGGGAATGTTAGAAATAGCAGTAGTATTGGCCATACCTTTTTTAGCTTGTTGAAAATACAAGTAGTGCCAGATGACTGATGCTTATAAATTTAAGATTATTCCAGAAGAGGGGGTTACAACAGCGATCTTCCAATCATCCGGGACTTTCCTGCACTAATCCTTGTGGCACACCATTGGTCATAGGCCTCCAGTCTGAAAAGCAACTCTTTACCACCACTCTCTGTCTCTTATCTTTGACCCAGTTTTGTATCCAAATGGCTACACTCCCTGTATTCCATGTGATCCAGCTTTGCTAACCAGACTGCCAAGCAGTACCTTGTTGAAAGCCTTACTGAATTCCATATAGATCATGTCCACTGCTCTGCCCTCATTAATCCTGTTGCTTCAAAAAAACTCAATCAAGTTAGTGAGACATGAATAGCCACACACAAAGCGTAAATCCTGTCACAGAATCATAGAGATGTACAGCATGGAAACAGACCCTTCGGTCCAACCTGTCCACGCTGAGCAGATATTCCAATCCGATCTAGTCCCACCTGCCAGCACCCAGCCCATATCCCTCCAAACCCTTCCTGTTCATATAACCATCCAGATGCCTTTTAAATGTTGCAATTGTACTAGCCTCCACCACTTCCTCTGGCAACTCATTCCATACACGTACCACCCTCTGAAAGAAAAAGTTGTCCCTTAAGTCTCTTTTATATCTTTCCAACCCTCACCCTAAACCTATGCCCTCTAGTTCTGGACTCCCCGACCCCAGGGAAAAGACTTTGTCTATTTATCCTATCCATGCCCTTCATGATTTTCTAAACCTCTATAAGGCCACCCCTCAGCCTCCGATGCTCCAGGGAAAACAGCCCCAGCCTGTTCAACCTCTCCCTGTAGCTCAAATCCTCCAACCCTGGCAACATCCTTGTAAATCTTTTCTGAACCCTTTCAAGTTTCACACCATCTTTCTGATAGGAAGGAGGCCAGAATTGCCCCAATAACATATCCACCGCTGATGTCAGGCTCACCAGTCTATAGTTCCCTGGTTTTCCTTACCACATTTCTTGAAATATGATCTTTCAGAAGGCATTCGAGAAGATGCTGCACAGCTTGTTAAAGGTGAAAGCCTGTGAAATTAAGGAAAATATGGAGGCATGAATACAAAGTTGACTCAGTAACAGGGAGCAAAGGATAATTTTGGATGGATGTTTTTCAAGAGGGTTATGAAGTAGTTTTCTGCTGTAACCAACCTAGTTGCTGGTCCAGGGCGCAGTATTATAACATTTGCAGATGGCACAAAACTTGGCAAAGAATAAGCAAGGTATGAATATTGTATAGGCTTCAGGATATCATGGACAAATGGTGAAATGGACAGAGGCACGGCAGGTGAGTTCACTGGAAAGTCACAATGGGTCAAATGTTTCTTGAGACGTCATAACAGAATTGACATGTTAATTCTATTTCCCTCTCTATAGATGCTGCCAGACTTGATAATTTTCAGGCATTTTCTCCCTTTTTTTATTTCAGCTTTTCAGCATTTGTCGTTGGGCTAATTCACTGCCTTTTGTGTTAAGATTCGATGAATCGGTTGCATAAAGCCAGTTCAGTCAAATACTCTGTTCAGATAAGCCTTTAACTTTGATACAAGGATCATCCTCTGTCATTTCCGCCACCTCCAAACAGACCCTATCACCAGGGGGACATATTTCCCTCCCCACCCCTATCAGCGTTCCAGAGAGACCACTCCCTCCGCGACTCCCTCATCAGGTCCACACCCCCCACCAACCCAACCTCCACTCCCGGCACCTTCCCCTGTAACTGCAAGAAGTGCAAAACTTGCGCCCACACCTCCCCCCTCACCTCCCTCCAAGGCCCCAATGGATCCTTCCATAGTCATCGGAAATTCACCTGCTCCTCCACACATACCGTTTACTGTATCTGCTGCACCCGATGTGGCCTCCTCTACATTGGGGAGACAGGCCGCCTACTTGCGGAACGTTTCAGGGAACATCTCTGGGACACCTGCACCAACCAACCCAACTGTCCTGTGGCTGAACACTTTAACTTCCCCTCCCACTCTGCCAAGGACAAGAAGGTCCTTGGCCGCCTCCGTCGCCAGACCCTGACCACACGACGCCTGGAGGAAGAGCGCCTAATCTTCCACTTAGGAACCCTCCAACCACATGGGATGAATATAGATTTCTCATTTATCCTCCCCCCACCTTATGAGTCCGAACCCCCGGACTCAGCACTGCCCTCTTGACCTGCGATCTTCTTCCCAACCTCCTCTTCTCCCACCCCCTCTCCGGCCTATCACCCTCACCCTCACCACCTTCCACCTATCGTATTCCCAGCACCCCTCCCCCTAATCTCCTCCCCCCTACCTTTTATCTCAGTCTGCCTGGCACACCAGCCTCATTCTTGAAGAAGGGCTTATACTCGAAACTTCGATTCTCCTGCTCCTCGGATGCTGCCTGGCCTGCTGTGTTTTTCCAGCATCACATTTTTTCAACGCTGGTCTCCAGCATCTGCAGTCTTCACTTTCTCCTATTCAGTACCTGTCGAAATGTCTTTTAAATGTTGTAACTGTTCCTGTATCTACCACTTCCTCTGGCACTTCATTCCACACATATAAACCATCTTCTGTGTGAAAAATTTGCCCTCCAGCCCTTGTTAAATCTTTCTCCTCTCACCTAAAAAAAAAAGCACCCTAGTTTTGAACTTCCCTCAGAGAAAAGGCCTTTGTCTTCATCTTATCTATGACCCTCATGACATTATAAATTTCTATAAGGTCACCCCTCAACCTCCTTTGGTGGCTAATGTGGAAGAAGCAAACAAGGGGTAGTTGTCAAACAGGCTCCAAAGCAGGTGGGGTGAATTTTGAGACTTTTTGGTTTAAGTTCAGGAATTGACCACCATATGGCAGTGTCTGAAACAGAAATTATACTCTTTGCGTATGTGAGTAGAATGCTCAATTTCTGTTTGAGATTCCTTCATGGAATTAGACTACTTTGAGCATAGTTAATGCCAGATCTGCTACATTCAGGATAGTTGTGTGTAAACGAGATCTTCTAAACAAGTGGCTTCTATAGGACCATTAGAGGTTGCTACCTAAAATTTAAGTTTTAATGGGCACTTAATCTGTACTGGAATCAAGAACAATAGGAGTGCTTAAGAGCCAGATGGTATGGGGGAGTTCTATTATCATGAGCATATGTTTGTTAACTCTGTACATTCTGAAGAGCTCCTGTCTTTTTTAATTTTGCTTTAAACTGATGGTACTTTATCAGCTGATATGTTAGTATACTGGTATGAGGATGCATTTACCTGACTATGATCCATATCCATTGTGTCTACTGTACAAATATGAGCATTACAGCCAGCACCATTTTTGGGGTATCAATTAGCTCATGTCCATTTTCCTTCTCATTCTGACATCTTGGTCATTCTTAATTTGAATTGCCCCCTGATTGGTTATTATATATTTTGAATATTTGCAAAGCCTTGGAATTCCGTCTTTAATTCTTCTCACTAGCTATTTCCTCTTTTTAGATGCTCCTTAAAACCGTTCCCTTAAAGAATTTGGTCATCTGCTTTAATGTTGGCTTTTGTGGTTCGATTACAAATTTTTGCTTTAGAATATTACTGCAAAATGTCTTAAGACTTTTTTAAAGACTGTACATAAATAGAGGTTATTACTGACATGAATCCTTTAATAAATACTCTATCAGAATTTTTGGGTCTGAGCTAAGATTTCTGGTTGTCATAGCCTTGATTGGTGACAATGGTTGAAGAAACTGCAAAATAAGGCAGAGGTTGACCGTGTTTATATCATTAGCATTTATATCACCTTCATGTCCTAAGGGTGTAACAAAGTACCAACTAAGGAATTTGTTTTGAAGTTTACTCAGTGTTTTATAAATCAACTTGTAGTCCATTTGTACATAGCCATGTCCCACATGGCAATGGAATGAATCATCATTTAATCTACGTGAGTGGTGTTATTTGAAGGATGAAGATTGAGTAAGGTGTAGAGAGTACTTACTGAGGTCGCTCAGAATATAAAGACAGATAGCACAAGTTTCTACAAACATATAGAATGAAAAAGAGTGGCTAAGGTAAATGTTTATCCTTTAGATGATGAGAAGGGGGATTTAGTAATGGGATATGAGGAAATGAACAGGTATTTTGTGTCAGACTTCATAGTGGAGGATGTGAATAACATGCCAGTAATTGACAAGGAGACTAAGGTGGGTGGGGTTTAGATTAGAGTGGTGCTGGAATGGCCCTTTAAACAGTGGCCATTCCTGATGAAGGGCCTTTGCCCAAAACATCGATATTCCTGCTCCTCGGATGCTGCCTGGCCTGTGCTTTTCCAGCACCACTCTAATCTGAATTCTGGTTTCAAGCGTCTGCAGTCCTCACTTTTGCCTAAGGTTGGTGGGGACATAGAAACGATCACTATCAAGAAAGAGGTAGTGTTTTGCAAGCTAATGGAGCTAAAAGTAGACAAGTTTCCTGATAGAATCCTTCCCAGGCTACTAAAAGAGGTGGGAGAAATAGCAAATCCACCCACTTGTGGTAATTTTCCAAAATTCACTGGACTTTGGAGCAGATCAGCAGATTGGAAAATAGCAAATGTGACACCACTGTTTGAAAAAGGGGCTAGACAAAAGATAGGAGTTTATAGACCAGTTAGCTTAACTTCTGTAGTGGGGAAGATGCTTGAATTTTTTTATCAAGGAAGAAATAGCAAGACATCTAAATAAAAATTGTCCTGTTGGACAGATACAACATGGGTTCATGAAAGGTAGGTCATGACTAACTAATCTACTGGAATTCTATGAAGCCATTTCAAGCACTGTGGACAACAGGGACCCAGTGGCTGTGATGTATCTAGATTTCCAAAAGGCTTTCAACAAGGTGCCGTGCAAAAGGCTGCTGCATTAGATGAAGATTCATGGTGTTACGGGCAATGTATTAGCATGGATAGAGGATTGGTTAACTAACAGGAAGCAAAAAGTGCGGATAAGTAAGTGTTTTTCTGGTTGGTGATCAGGGATTAGTGTTGGGACTGCAATTATTCGCAATTTACATGGATGATTTGGAGTTGGGGACCACGTGTAGAATGTCTAAGTTTGCAGATTCCACTAAGATGAATGGTAGAGCAAAGTGTGCAGAGGAACTTTGCAGGGGACAATAGATAGTTTAAATGAGTGGACAAATTTCTGCCAGGTACAGTACAATATTAATAAATGTGAAGTCATCTGTTTTGATTGGAGTAACACTAAAAAGAATGATTATTTGAATGGTAAAAAAAATTGAAGCATGCAGAGGGACCTGGGTGTCCTTTTGCATGAATCACAAGGTTGGTCTGCAGATACAACAGGTAATTAAGAAGGCAAATGGAATTTTGTCCTTCATTGCTAAAGGGATTGATTTTAAAAGCAGGGAAGTCGGTCATGTTGCAATTATTTAGGGTGCTGGTGAGACCGCACCTGGAGTATTGTGTGCAGTTTTGGTCTCCTTACTTGAGAAAGGACGTAGGCACTAGAGGGAGTGCAGAGGAAGTTCACCAGATTGATTCTGGAGTTGAGGGGTTTGGCTTATGAGGAGAGACTGAGTAGACTGGGATTATATTCATTAGAATTTAGAAGAATGAGGGGGGGGGATCTTAATAGAAACATATAAAATTATGAAGGGAATGGATAAGATAGAAGCAAAGAGGATGTTTCCACTGACAGGTGAAACTAGGTCAAGAGGGCATAGCCTCAAAATTGGAAGCAGATTTAAGAATGAATTGAGAAAGGACTTCTTTACCCATAGGGTTGTGAATCTATAGAATTCCCTGCCCAGTGAAGTAATTGAGGCTTTCTCATTGAATGCTTTTAAAGCTAAGATAAATAATGTTTTCAACAGTAAAGGAATTCAGTGTTATAGTGAGAGCATGGGTAAGTGGAGCTGAGGCTACAAAAAGGTCAACTATGATCTTATTGAATAGCAGAGTGGGCTCAAAGGGTCAGATGGTCTATTCCAACTCCTAGTTTTAATGTTCTAAATGATGCCATGAGATTTTGTTTTACATGAATGGTTCAGATTGAACACCTTTGCTAAGAGTCAGCACCTTAACAACACCGTATCCCTCAATACTTAACTGAAAGTGTTGACTTAGTTTGAATAATCCTTGGAGTGACATTTAAATATGCAAGGCCCATACTTAGGTGAAAGTTACTTGATTGTCCCTCCTTGGAAATTTATGTTTCCCCACCGTCTTCTGATAAACAATAAATAAATTATTTGATAATTTACTTAGTTTGTTTGCTTCTAATGAATTACAGGATACAGATATTTAAAATAGTTTAATGATAGAATAGGTAGAAAGGAGCTGACAGTTTTTAGTAGTTGAGGACCTTAGAACATGAGGACTCTAGCGTTTAAGTAAATTTGACATTTCAAGTAGGGAGGAGATCGCTGTTTATGCAGTGTTGTGAGGCTACGAAATTTGGAGTCAGTATTTGAGGCAGGAACTAGTTTTAGTTTAAATAAATAAATGAAAGATGGACGAAGGATGAAGGGATATGAGAAAAAAGTGTATACATATATGGTGATTGGGATCGTTTGCTGGATCAGACAGAAAATACAAATACAGTCTGGTTGGACTGATAGGTTGTTTTTACAGTGAAATTTATTATTTCTTTTTAAAGTTTTGCCCCAATGCCTTGCTCATAAGATTAGATTTGATTCCCTACAGTGTGGAAACAAGTCCTTCGGCCCTAGTCCACACCAACCCTCCGAAGAGTAACCCACCCAGACCCATTTCCCTCTGAATAATGCACCTAACTCTATGGGCAATTTAGCATGGTCAATTCACCTAACCGGCATACCTTTGGTCTGTGGGAAGAAACTGCAGCACCCAAAGGAAACCCATGCAGACACTGGGAGAATGTGCAAACTCCACACAGACAGTCACCAAAGGCTGGAATCGAACCTGGGTCTATGGCACTGTGAGGCAGCAGTGCTAACCACTGAGCCACCGTGTTGCCCCCAATAAGTTCCCTTAGTTTTCACTTCACTTGCAGATATAGTTATTTGTAGCAGCAGCTTCTCTTCAAATTCACACAGTTGCCATTGCAGTCTGTTGGCATCCACAGTAGTTTAATCTTTCAGAATACATCATGTACACATTACTGGCAGCAAGTTCTCTTGCACATGAGACATGAACTTTTCCCATGATGCAGAGTGTCACATTGTTGATAAAGCCATTTCTGTGTCATGTTTCCTCTGGAGCATGCAGCCTTCTTACATTTCTTTCTTTATTCATTTAGTGGATGTGGGCGAGCATTTATTGCTCATCTCTGGTTGCCCTTCAGGGCGATGGTGATGGTGCAGCTACATTAACAGTGATGTTTGTGAGACAGTTCTAAGAGTTTGTCCCTGTGTGATAATGAAGAAATGGTGAATCATTCCAAGCTAGGATAATGAGTGGCTTAGAGGGAAATTTGTAGGTGCTGGAGAGAGAAGGGCTTGAAATTTTTTTAAAAAGTGCCCTTCTGGCAATGTGTGAAGAGAAACAGAGTCAGTGTTTCGAATCCAAATTACTCCTCTTAAGAACAGATGGCTGGAAAATTATGCTGTTGACAAAAGGGTAGGAAGAGTGAGTGAAACAGATAGTGTACCCAGAGAAAAGGCAAAAGGAATGTTAATGAGAGAGGAGAGGTTTAGTAGAAAATAGGTCAGTTCTGCTGAGAGTAAACTTGTACAAGCAAGTCACTGCAGAGGTCAAAAGGAATATAATCAAAATTGAGGGCAGTCATGCTCTGAAGTTGTTGAACTCAGTGTTGAATCCTGAAGGCTATAAAGTATAGGAGAGAAGGATGAAAGATCTTCTATGACCAGAGATGAGGAGTTCTTACGATATCACTCTGCAGAATTGGCATAGACTCAATCTGCCAAATAGTTCTTTCTGTGCTGCAATAATTCTGACTTTCACCTGCTAATTTTACCCCCTACCACAACGTTAATATTTGCAAGATGCTGAATTCATTTTACCCTGATAACTTAGCAAATTATAGGAAAATTCAAATCTAGGTCAAATTTGGCACTTTCCCATAGCAATCTGACTGATGAGGTGTGACTTGAACAACGTATTGGAGAATAACTGGGGAATTATGGCACTGTAATCCAACAGGAATCCATTACCGTCTGAGAAGGAGTGAAGTTAAAATTGGCAGAGAAAAGAGGTCTTATGGTTTTCTGAAAGAATATGCATGAATTTGTCTAATGTATTTGTGTTTTTATACAGAAAAGACATAATGCTGATAGTGGAGTGAACAAGAAAAAAGCACAAGGTAGGAGCATGATTTGAAATTATTTATAATTTACATGTAAAACAGGAGAAAATAAATAGTCATCCAAATATATGCCATCTTTTTGAAATTGTGCAGAGTTCCTCAGTTTGACCTATGTTTGCTTTCATATGAAAATAGTTGTATTTTCTTAAAATAATCCGATCCATCAGTGTCCATGTGGGGAGAAACAGAATTTGTTTCAGATTGTGGCCTTTCATAAGAATCAAGTCACAAACTGATACAAACTCTTTCATTTTCCAATGCTACTGCCCTGCATGCATGTTTCCAACTTTTTGCTATGTTTACTTGAGAATTTCAGAACTGCGTTACGATATTTTGTTTATCTTTTCATTAAAGCTACTATCTCTCAATGTCACACTGCTTTACTGACTGAATATAGAGATGCTAGATTTTTATCCAACCTTGTACTGCTTCATTAACAGTGACCTTTGTCGGAACTTGAGGTTGGGCTGAAAATGCTCCACAACTGAGCTGAATACGTTGTCTCCAATGGCTTAAGATGGGATGACACAATATTAGGGTAAAAAATGAGGTCTGCAGATGCTGGAGATCACAGCTGCAAATGTGTTGCTGGTCAAAGCACAGCAGGTTAGGCAGCATCTCAGGAATAGAGAATTCGACGTTTCGAGCATAAGCCCTTCATCAGGTCAGGAGAAGGTTGAAGGATGATGCGACTACTTATAAAATGTGATAGGAGCTAGATAACTATTTCACTTTTGTCGAGACAACCAGAGGGTAAATACGTAGGTGCTAATGGCCACAGCAGTAGAATTGTCTTCGACCACAATCTGTAACCTTCTCATCTCACTCTACTTTTAGTGTGAAGCCCAGTGATCCACCCTTTTTCAGTAAAGAGTGCAAGCTAGGAGTAGCATCAGGATAAACATAAAAATGTATTGTTAACATAGTGAAGTTATAGCACAAGACTATTTGCATGACAAACAGCCAAAGCAAAATGTGATGGGCAGATATTTGTAAGAATAAATGGATCCAAGTCCTGCTATTGATGAACAATTAAACAATTAGCACAAATATCTTCATCCTCTACTGGAGTGTCCCGCACATCAGTGCAAAATACTGAGTTGAAGTATTTGCAATAATCTTCAGCCAGAATGCCAAGTGAACAATCTGTCTTAGCCTCTTGACATGCCCGCATCAGTGATGATTATCTTCAGCCAATTCAGTTCACTCCATGTGACATCAGGGAGCATCTGAAGACACCGGATATTGCAAAGGCTATGGGCCCTGACAACATCCTGGCAGTACTATTTGTGCTGCAGAACTATTCACACAATCAGGTAGTCTGTTTTAGTACAGCTACTACATTGGTGTCTGTCTAGCTGCATGGAAAATTGTCCGGGTATGCCCTGCTCACAAAAATAGATCAAAGTAAGTCCTGCCAGTTACTGCACCATTATCACAGATGAGAGAAAGTAGTGTTGACATTGCTACCAAGCAGCACGTTTATGTCACATAAACTTGCTCAGTTTATTATTCTTGATGGACCAGACCAAACCCCCTCAAAATATATTAAGAAGAGAGCCTTGTCACTAACTTCTCTTATTTTCAATGGCAAGTGTAAAGTGTTGATTAGATTAGATTACTTACAGTGTGGAACTGTGTTGAATTCTGGGTGCAATTCCATGCTACCAGGCTTGAAGCAAAACACACTTTATTCTTACACTGTAGTTAAAATATCTTACCTCTATTGGACATTTTAACAGAATAGTAGATTATTAACTCCTGAACAGCAACTGTCCCAATGTAATAGCATCCCATAAATACATCCTTGCAAACGCAAATTTTGTAAAATTGGTCTTACATGCAGTTCTCCAATCCAAGGAGAAAGAATATCAATAGAAAACTTTGTGTGTGTGTGTGTGTGTGAGAAAATGAGAGCTTGACCCCACCCCTTCATGCTGTTTCTGTTGTTCCAACCTTTTTCAAGAAAAGACTGGTTGGTTGGCTCAGAGCAGACAGTTCAGCTCCAAGTTTACAATACTTGCTATCAAAGGAAACATGACGGAATAAATCCTTGTTAAAGGCACATTTTGTAATCATAGAATCATAAAATTTTATTGTACAGAATATATTAAACTAGGGCCACTTGTCTCCTGAATTTTTACATCTGTGATACAAAATGGACCAGATAGCCGAACTCCAAAGGCAAAAATTGAGAGTCACTTCCTGAAAATCGAGGCAGCCTTTGACAGATTTTCTCATGAAGCTACCCTGATGAAATTGAAGTCAATGGCAATCTGCTGAGTTAGGTTTTGGGTACAGGGTGGGGAAATTGGATCTCTCAGCTGTTTGGAGGCATACCTGGCACAAAGAAAGGTGGTTGTGGTTTTTGGAGGCCAGTCATTTCTGTGCCAAGACATTGCTGCTTAATATTCTGAAGAAAGATATTTTTAATCACCCTGTTCAGATGTATTGTGAAACACATCTGGACCAGCTCAAACTTGAACCATTTAGACCAGAGGTAGGCATGTTACTACTGTACATCAAGACCCCTAATGTTTATGAGGGTAAATATTCTCTAATCCACCTGCTGAGAGATATTATTAAACACCTTTTGAAGCAGGTTTAACCTGAGCCCCGGTCTCCTGGGATTCTATCACTGCGTTACAAAAGCCCCATGATTTTCTGTGGGTAGTATCTAGTCATCTTCAACTGCTTCATCAGTGACGTCTCCATTAGGTCAGAAGTGTTGATGTTTGTTTATGGTTGCGCAATGTTCAGTACACCTCTCAACTTCCTCATAAAGACTGAAGTGAGTGCTGGATCTTTTAGTCTTGGGCTATTGAGTTACAAATAATTTGTGTGTCACATGAGTAAATGATAATTTCAAACAATGGTGAATTGGAATTGAGCCATCTCCACTTTATATTCTCTCCTTGTCATAGCCCTTTACTGAACCCTTCAGCATCCTGGGGGTTACCAATGACCTTAAACTGAACTGGACCATGCCACATAAATGTTATAAGTGCTGTGATTGCAAGTGCAAGTCAGAGTGGGGATTATCTACATCCTTGATCATTAAAGCTTAACATATATACACGATTCAAGACCAGTCTAAATTTGCCACAATAAATGCAGTTGCAACAGCCATCTCCAAGCTCAATTTCAGCCAGGACCAAGCAGCCTTCTTGATTAGAAATCTGCCTCGATGAGCAAGTGCTGAAAATGTGTTGTTGGAAAAGCGCAGCAGGTCAGACAGCATTTAAGGAGCAGGAGAATCGATGTTTCGGGCATGAGCCCTTCTTCAGGAATGAGGGGGAGGAGCTCTCTTCCTCATGCCTTCCTTGAAGAAGCTCTCTTCCTCCAACACTTTTCCAGCAACACATTTTCAGCTCTAATCTCCAGCATCTGCAGTCCTCACTTTTTCCTAGAAGATTTTAACCTACTGCGGATTCTCTTACAAGGATGCCTTCCTTGAAGAAGCTCTCTTCATCCTTCTCATTCCTGAAGAAGGGCACATGCCCGAAACGTCAATTCTCCTGCTCCTTGGATGCTGCCTGACCTGCACTTTTCCAGCAACACATTTTCAGTTCTGAAATCCAGCATCTGCAGTCCTCACTTTCTCCTAGATGAGCAAGTGTTAAGGAACAGGTTTCCTCAAGAAAAATTGGAAAAAACATTGAGTTACTCCAATGCAAATTAGATAGCACCTTTTCTGAAAGCAATTAAATAATTTGAAACATGACTTGGTGGATGTTATGCACCAAAGATTACTTAAAAGGTAGAAGCAGGAGTGGGGCACACATCCACTTAAGCAATTTTTAGAATTTTGGCTGATCATTGAGATCGATTCCATTTTCTTGCAGTCTCTTCACATACTGAGATGCCTTGTGTGCCCAAAACATCAATCGATCTTGCATGCACTCATTGATTAAGCATTGTAGAATGGGTTGGTAAATTCTCAAACCGTCTAAGGGAAGAACTTTTCTCAAATCAATTGCACTGTCTGTTTCACCTACTCCTAGACCTTACAGCTAGGGAAAACGCATTTGAGTGTTAAACACTCCAAGGATTGGTGATTGAACAATAACTTATAGGCCTAAAATTCTGGGGGTTTTCTGATGTCTTTTGTCGACTTATGTAGATCAATTATAATGACCAGTTAATACCACCAATATTATTGTAAATCATGTAGTTGTGAACATGGTAGAAGATAAACTATTTTGTTCTTGGTCTTCCTTTATTTGATCAATTTCTATGCATTGTTCCAGCTGTGATCACTGGACAACTATTAATAATGGAAACTTCAAAAGATTTTTGATTTTCTTTCCCAAAACCTCTACTGAAGACAATTATATCACTGTTACTGCCATCTCCATTAGGATTAACTGACTCAAAATTGAATTGTATTTTTTTCCCAAAGATACAGTTCAATATCCTTTGCTATTATGAAAGAAAATAAGCAACTAATGCTGTGAAATTGGCTTCAGACACTTTTTCAAGGCACTTGTGTATAAAATTCGAATTAATGTGACAAAATAATAGTCGCTACGATGCATGTCAAAAATCATTGAAATCATGTAATATGCTCAACTTATAAAGAGCTAGACATGTATTGATAATGTCATAAAATCAACAAACACATCTGCTTAAATTAAAAATATAAAAAGTGCTGTCAAAGGAGCCTTAGTGAGTTGATCCAGTGTATTTGTAAAGGGTACAATAGCTGTGTGTCAGTGATGAAGGGAATGCTTGTTGAAGGTGGTTGATATTGTGTCACTTGTGCAGGATTATTTATCCTGAACGGTGTCAAAGCCTCTTAACTGTTGTTCAAACCGCAACTATCTAGGCACATGAAGTTTATTTCCTCTAATTGCCAACTTGTGCCTTGGATATATTGGACAGACACCGGGGAGTCAGGAAGTGAATTCATCTCGATAGAATTGTCCACCACATTTACGACTGGCTGTGGCAGGACTGCTGTGCTTAGATCTGATCCATTGGTTTTGTTGTGAGATTGCCTGGCTCTGTTTGTCATTTGCTTCTTCTGCTGTTCAGCACACAATTAATCAGGTGTTGTAACTTGATCAGATTGAGGTCTGATTTTTAGCCATCCTTGATCCTGCTTGGTGTTATCTGGCATAATCTCATGCACCCTTCATCAAATCAGGGTTGATCCCTGCCCTAGTAATGGTAGAGAACATTAGAGATTGTAGTTGAATACAATTCTCCTGTTATAAATTACAGAACCTCATGGATTAATGTTTTTAGTTTGCTAGATCTGTTTGAAAGCTGCCCCAATCAGCATTGTGGCTTGCCAAATGACATAGCTGGAGGCATCCTCAGTGTAAAGGCAGGACATCATCTCCATTAAGACTGGTGTGGTCACTGTTCCCTATCCTGTCATGGACAGATGCATCTGGGACAGGTAAATTAATGAGGACAAGGTCAAGCAGGTTTTTCCCTCAAGTTGGTTCCCTCTCCACCAGTCTAACAGTTATGTATTTTAGGACTTGACCAATTCAATCAGTATTGGTGTTACCAACCACTCTGTCCATTATCAAGAGTATGTTTTCACCCTTGCTATTAATGCATCCTCTAACTGCTGTTAAACATTGAGGTGTCTGGATTCATCAATTGAGTGGGGTTAGGGTGGAGTTGATGGTTGATACTCTACAGAAGGTTTCCTTGAATATTTTGTCCTGATGCCATGGGACTTTTTGAAGTCCAGAGTCAATATTAGGGTGCCAAGGGCAGCTCCATTGCAAATATGTAGAACTGTGCTGCCACCTTTGGTGGGTCTTCTCTGCAATTCAGATGGAGGTACCCAGGGATTGTGATGGTGACATCTGGGTCATACATGTGGTCATAGAATCATACCATCGTGGTAATGTTGCTTGACTAGTCTGTGGGAGAGCTCTCCAGTTTTGTACAAACCCCCAGATGTTTGTAAGGAAATCTTTGCAAGGTCAACAGGGCTGTTTTTGGCATCATTGTTTCTGGTGTTTACGTTGATAATGGCTGGTCTGTCTCGCTTCATTCTTCTGTTCAGACATCTCAGTGGGTCTGGAGTCATATGAAGACTGGACCCGTTAAAGTGGCCTGATTTCCTTTCCTGCAGTAAACCAAATGGGTTTGCATGACAATTGACAATGATTGTATGTCCTTCATTAGACAGGCTTTAATTCTGGATCACTACTGAATTTAAATTTCACCATGTGACTTAACCACATGTCCCCAGAAAATTAACCTACAAGTTCTGCGTTGCTAGTCTAGTAATATTACCCATAGGGCATCACACTTGCGTCTGTCGTCACCTTTAAAACCTTCGGTGTCTTTTTCTGTCCTGGCTGTCATTCTGAATTTGAACTGAAGTTCTGGTTCCACCTGTGACAGAAGTTATTTAGTGCCAGTACTTTGAGACTTCAGCTGCTACCCACATCAAACAGCATCCGCCACTAGATGGAGGTGTATATAAATTTAAGATACTTGCCATAACTATTATATTACATTTTTTGGGGATATTTTGATTTATTTTGTTTTAAAGGATAACATTAATTATCAGTGAAGGCATTTAGGAATGTTCATTGTTTGAATTGAAAATTTTAACTTGGGTTTCTCAGCACTTAGAAGAAAACAAAGAATTGTTTCTTTTATATTTAGTTATTTAATTTTATTTTGAATGGTATTTCGGCTGGTAATGCACAAATATTTCAACCTGTACATTGCTTTTTCAGAGCGAATAGTAACCAAAATGGCTTTAATATTGATTCCTACTGGAGACAATCCTTCACTTAAAGTTGTTTCATTTAAAGTCATGACTTTTAGAAATGCAATCACAACTTTAAGGGAGAACTTAGTAAATAAGAATCATGTGAGGAAATGAGTGTTCACATCGATGGGAGACAAGAATGTATCCTTTGCTGAGGTTAATGTGCCATATGACTGTCCCTAGTGATAAGGAATGAGAACTTTGGAGAAGTAGTTTGAAGCGTTGCTGCAAAGAGCAAAGGAGTTGGCTTGAGGTGGTGTGTTGTGTCAGCGGCTCTGGCCCCCTAACCCTTCAGGTTTGCTCAGACATACTGTCCGTCACCACTACCCCACCCCCCCAACCCCTAAAGCCTAATTATGAGCTGCTCCACTACACACTTTTTAAGAAAATGTACACTTCATCAGCATTTCCTTTCCTTTAAATAATGCAACTCATTCTCAATAGCATGAAGAATGCCAAATATAGACTCAGTTCCTGTTCTCTGGGCTCCACATCTTAGAGATGTAACTTGTGTTGGATTGATGAATGGAACAAGAGTGAAAAATCAGAAAAGAAGTGTCATTTTATGTCAACGGTTTTTTTTCTGATCCCTAAGAAAAGTGGGATAGGTTTGGGGGTGTGGGGGTAAGAAAGACGACCAAATGGATCTGATGTTAAGATGAACTTTACTGAAAAATTGTAAAAGCACAAGTCATCTTTTTAATTAAAAAGTTGCAGCTATTCAAATGAAGTATCTTTGTTCTATATGATGGGTTATACCTTGCGTTTGACGTTTGTGCTTATCCAAATGATGGAAATTAGTGCTGCAGAATGAAGGTATTTCTCATCCAAGCATTCAGTATCCTTCTTGAGAACCATGAGGCCATGTATTGAACTGTCAAATACAGAGTAAAATTGTTCCTTTGTTCAAGAAGGCAGCAGGGATAGGCCAGCTAATTTCAGACCAGTTAGCCTGACATCAGTGGTTGTGAAATTATTGGAAAAAATTCTGAGTGACAGGATTAATCACCACTTGGAAAGGCAGGAATTAATCAGGGAAAGTCAGCATGGATTGTTGAACATCTGTTGGACGTGTTTGACAAATCTAATCGCATACTTTGAAAGGTTGACAAGAAATATTGATGAGGTTAGTGCAGTTAATATGGTTTATATGGCCCCACATAGAAGGCTGGTCCAAATTATAAGAGCTCATGAGATCCAAGACGAGTTGGCAAACTGGATGCAAAATTGGATCATGAGAGGAAGGCAAAGAATGATGGTGGAGGGTTTGTTTTTGACTGGAAGCCTGTGACCAGCAGTGTACCACAAGGAACAGTATTGGGATTGTTGCTGCTTTAATGTATGTTAATGACTTTGATGCAAATGTAGAAGATATCATTAGTAAGTTTGCTGAAAAAAACAAAAAGAATTGCTGGTGTTGATGATAGTGATGCTTGCCTTCATTAGGCAGGATGTAGAATATAGGAGCAGGGAAATATTGTTGAAATTTAAAGTACATTGGTTACATCACATATGGAATACTGTGTGCACTTCTGGTCATGGCAGTATCAGAAGGTGTGATTGCATTGGCCAGGTTGTAGAGGAGATTCACCTCAATGTTGACTTGGATGGAAACTCTGTTATCAGGAGTGATTGGTTAGGCTGGTTTTGTTTCCCTTGGAGCAGAGGAGGCTGATGGAGAATCTGATTAAGATGTACATAATTATGAGAAATTTTTCCCACAACAGACATATCTAAGACCAGTGGGCATAAGTTGTATGTGAGGAATAAGTGGTTTAGAGGGAACCTGAGGGAAATATTTTTCATCCTGGGCATTTTAGAGATATGGAATGCGTTGCCTGAGAGGGTGGTGAAGGCAGGTTCTCTTGCTACATTTAAGAAGCATCTGGATGAGCACTTAAAATGCCATGGCATTGTAGGCTATGGACTGAGTACAAGTAAGCCTGTTTAGTGTAGTTTAGTGTTTGTTGATCAGGAGTCACATGGTGGGCTGAAGGGCCTGTTGGCCATGCTGTATGACACAATGAATCTATTACCTTTATTCAGTGTGGCTTTGCATTTACCTTGGAAGAACAACAACTGGTCTTTGTCTGTAAATATACTTCATAATTGTGACAAGTATTCTGAATTAGAAGCAGTTCATGTTGCGATTCCATGTCCTTTAGGAGCAGGCTTATGACTGCTGAAACCTTGATTCACTCAAACGTTGATAGACACCTGTTAATTGAACTGGACAGAATTAGAAATGCAATTTTCCAGTATTCATTTGTTTTAATGTTTAAGAAAACAAATACTTTCACTGATGGGGACAGAACCCAACTTCTACCTGGATGATCAGAGTTTATTGCTGTCGCACAGCTATTTTTTAAAACAAAATTTCTCTCCAGTTTTGGTTATGTAGTTCTATATTACTAAATTCCAGACAATCAGAGTGAGGATACAGTCATCCAGACATTCTGAGCTGGATTTGAACCAACATCTGACATGACAAGTAGAGTCACCTTAAAGCGTGCCAACTTTAGGACTAGCAAAGACTGTAAAAGTCCATCTGGACACTCCTAGTGTCTCAGAAATAACAGTGAGTAAAAAATGAGGTCTGCAGATGCTGGAGATCACAGCTGCAAATGTGTTGCTGGTCAAAGCACAGCAGGCCAGGCAGCATCTCAGGAATAGAGAATTCGACGTTTCGAGCATAAGCCCTTCATCAGGAATAACATCCCATGATGGCAGTAATCTGCCTCTGCTTTATCCAACTCCTCTCAAATTTCAATGCCTCCCTTAGTACTCATTTTCTACCAGCCTCTGACATTTCTCTAACATTCCACCCTTTTTTTCCTCTCTCTAGGTTTGCAACAACACACTCACAAATTGTATGTTATACATTACTGTTTATTACTTTCTAATGCTGAGCAAATGCTGCAGTGTCAGAGGTTCTGTGTTTCATTTGGTAGGCGGCTCTGCAAGCTCCTGAATGGACATGTTTTAAAACGCCACAGCATGACTTGAATAAAAGCAGGGGGATTTTTTTCTCATGTCTATTCCTTGACCAATATCATAATTTTTTTTTTAGAAATGATCAACTTGTTGATTTAATTTGTTTGTGAGATTTAATTATCTTTAAATACTGCACTTAAGTGTGTGCTGTCGTCATGATTGCATTTCAAAAACACTTCCATGAATGTGAATTACCCTGGAATGTCTCGGGAGATTAAAGACACTTTATGGGATGCAAGTTTTTTTTAATTCTCCTGTTTTTCATCATTGTAAATGTTTTCTGCATCAAAAGTCACTTCCCAAAATGGAGGTGCCTAAGTCCAGCTCTCAATTTAGATGTGTTTCATCACCCTGTCATTTTTATTATATGGGAACCAGAACTGCACTAATAGGTCTGGGTAGCAATCTATATCGGTTCCTGAGATTTATACCTGTTCTCCTTTTGCTCAGTCAACTGCTGTTTCAACCCTTCATTGATGGCTTGAAATTGTATTCACCAGTTTTCTGTTCCTTAAGTTGCATTCTGCCAAATTATCACAAATTGTTTACATTGTCAATAATATGCATTGATTAGTACTTCAGTTTATTTCATTCTGTATGATTATTTTTCATTTATTTGCAGTTTTGCCCCCCAACTTTAATATCAGCTACAAATGTGGACGACTTTGCGTTTTTTTCCAAATCGCTGCTGATTTTGTAAATATCATTGTTTGCTGCACTGAATTACTGAAGCATCTCATGTATTGTTACCTCCTATCAAATGATCCTTTGTTTTATCTGTTTCAGCTGTCTTCTTTGTAATTCAGTTGAAAAGTCCTTTTATCTTTGCAATGCTTCCTAATATGAAGAATCATCTCCTCTGTGCTTTTGCAATGATATCTCTGTTGAAACAAAATAAAAGCACTCACTGCAGCCTCATTATAAGGTTTAATATCTCCCCTTAGAACTAAATTCATTGATCTTTCTGGAAAGGCATTACAGTGTAGAATTCTTTTTTTTGTTCCAAAACATTCCATTCTTATTACAACCTGTATAATTTTAGGGAAGTTTGATTATGTATTTTAGAGTTAAAAGTAAAGTTATAGAATAATATACTTAACCATATTGTGAGCTTACTGCATATTTAGCTGTTCTACTATAATCTAGATACAGTATTTCACAATTTTGATTGCAACTGGACTTCAATTGATTAGGCACAGTTAAAATTTATAAGTAGGGTAACTTCTTAATTTTTATACCATTTGTTTTTGACTTATTTCAACTTTGGTGAAGAGTCAATGCCTATATTTAATTCTATAATGTATTTTATCCGTAGTGCTGAGAAATCGTGCTTGGGAAATTGTCCACTGGGAAAAGGTATGAAATATTGTTCCATCGTAGTCAAATAAATGAAAATTCTATAAAATAAATAGGAATATTTACCTGCTGTGCAATCTGAGTGGACTATCATGCTGTTCATTTCTCTAACAAGAATACAAAATGCATTCTAAGCTGCTGAATGATGATGTGAATAATACTCACTGGAGACCTATCAAATTATTCAAAGTAAAGCAGTTGAATGATTTGGTTCAAATATGATATCCAGCTTATATTTATGTTCCTTTGATAAGTTTATGAGAACAGAATAAAGAAAAATCCAAAATCCATTCCTGCTGTCTCCTAGTTTGCCTAACCGAAAAGCATGAAACGAAAATTATACATGAAGTGAGACGAGAGAAAAAAAATTTTGAAAATTATCTGACTCCCCTTCTATTCCTGGTGTTTCTTGAGAACATGCAAAGCAGTTTACTTGACATCCGTTAAATTCTGTTTAGCTGATGAAATTACCACTACCTTAGCTAGTTTGATTACGGTAAATGAGAAATAAGTTGAACATGGCTGATGACCAAAGCAGAAAAAAATTTCTGTTGGTAGAAGGTGGGCCATAACTGCAGTTGTGTAATGGTTCTTTTATCATGTACAAATGAATGCCACTTCATTTTGTTTGTATTGAGGTGACAACGTTTTTATGTTTTAAAATTTTCCTGAGTCAGTTAGACCCTTAAAATTGAACATGATCGACTGTTTTTTTTGAGAACATAGACTTAAATTGGCCTAATCTTCCGACAGAGGATATGTTCATCTATGTTTATATGTTTGGGGCAAAAAAAGAATTGACATTGTTTCCTAATTTGTCCTCATTCCAGTTTTCCTGATTAAATTAGAAAGATGCCTGAAATAATGTTTAATGAGAGCCGTTGGATTTAAAATTTTATACAGTAAAGCAGGAAAATCTTGGATTCTGATCCTCTTAAATTATAAATGGAAAAGTGCCTTTCCAAAACTACTACACTATGCTTATATATGATCATAACAGGAATTGTCTATTTGCTTACTTATTATAGAGCAATGTGTTTTTGAAAGAATTACATGCTTATGTGGCACCACTGCATAAGTCTCTAGCTTTTTTTATTGGTGCTATTTTTAAGCTCCGTGATATTTTAAAATCTGTTTTGAGGCTGCACGTATCATTGCACCAGACTGCAAGCACAATTAAATTTTATTGATATGTCAATGGGAGAGTTCTGAAATATTTTTTGCTGTCTGTGAATTTCTGTGATCAAAAAGAATAACTCAGAATAATTCTGAATTTAATGGTTCCAGAAATTATCTGTATTTCAGGTTCTGGGGTAGGCTTTGTTTTACTTAATTTTCAAAAATATCACAAACCTCTTTCCACATTGAAATGTATATTTATAAAATTGTAGATCAGACAACGGATAGCCTGTATTTTGCAGTAAACGATGAAGAAAGTGTGTTTGTCGCTGACTCAAAGAAACCTGCTTGCAAAGATCTAGCACTTTCTATGGCATGACTTTCTCCTTTCCTGACAACCGTTTAAGTCTGGCAGCATGTCCTTTTGTGCAGCAACACTGATGTCCACAAGTGACTAAGCAACCAATCTCAGTGAAAAAAAATAAATCACTGACAGAAATCCAGGAAATTAAACACATCTAATTTTCTTAAATTTTAATTTGGATGTTGACAAATGTATGACTTTTTCATGGTGGAAGCGAAAGTAAAGCTAAGATAAAAACTTTCAAAAATGCTTTTTAAAAATGGAAATTTAAGTCTCTTAGAGAAATTTGACACCTTGTATAGGAAAACAAGCTTCTCAGGGCCAGCAAGTATGCTTAGCAGTAATTATGAAGTTAGTATGTCATTAAAACCTAGTGATACCTTGTACAAGTACTTTTCTGCAGGGCCTTTGCAATGAGGTAAGCAGTATTAGAATGAAAGTTCTTGTTAATTTGTGAATTGAAGGGAGATAATGATTCAAACAGACTATGCCATACTATGAAAGGCAACCTCTAGATTTCCATATTATTCTATGCATGTGCAAACACTCAAAGTTCATATCATTTTCAGTTGAATAATGACAGTGTGTGTCATTGCCGTGGCATGATTTGGACCATGGTAATGCATGAAATTTCATTCTTGGGATTTTGATGGGTGTTGAAGGGTGTGGTGCTGGAAAAGCATAGCCAGTCAGGCAGCATCCAAGGAGCAGGAGATTCGACATTTCCAGCATGGGTATATATGGTTTCAGTCATATATCAGTGAGAAAAGTATTTAACCTGCATGCGAAGAATAAGCACTTTTTTGTTTTTGGCCAGGGGGTAGTCCATTTGGTGGGCCAGGAGAGTTACATTTGTGGGGTCCCACATTCTTAGATTTGAATTAGCTACATTTAATGTGCATTGTAATATTGTTACTGCTTCACCTTTGAGGGAAAAAATATGCTTTCTGCCTTGCTACAGAGGATTTCATGGTACAATCAATTATAGTACTAGCTGACTGAGATAATGTAGCCTGGCTCTGACCCTCAACTCCCAGCCCAGTTAGCTGCTCAGTTTCTTCAGTCTATTCAAAAATAAATTTATTACACCAAAGACGTGACTGGGCACAGGCTTAAAATGTTGTCGGCAAAGCCAAATTGATTCAAAATTTTAATATCATGTGCCTAAAGAAAATAAAACATTTTTAAATTCAGTAAGCCCTCTTTTACTCAGTTGTTTGCTTTTCTATGATTTCATTTATAGGAATAATCTATTTGTTTTTATGCCCAAGCACTGCTTTTGTGACCTGTCTTTATAATTAACAACAAATGTAATTAATTTCAGACTGATGAACTAAGATTGTAAAAGTCTATTTCGGTGACCATTTAGCACCTTAACTTAAGCACCCCACCAGAACATTTTAAACAAAACAAATATCTCTGTTCTTATTGGTATTGTGCTCCACAACCAGCTAATTCTCTGGCCAGGCTGTTTCAGTACAGATACACTAACCGAATCTCCTGAATGGGTGGAAATCTTCAAGATATATGTTGTCTGAAAAGTATACAAATTCAATTCAGACAACCACTACCTCATCAACTTTGTAGAATTTAATAATTTGGAGAATAATTGAAGGTATAGTCAACAGTACTACCAAAAGTCACTTATTCATGCTTATTGGTGTTCACTTTGGATTACTTGGCTCCAGAATTCATAACGTCCTTGGTCCAGCAAAGACAGAAGTGATTGTTCTCAGTCGTGAGGTGAAAGTGACTATTCTTGACGTGAAGGCAATATTTGGCAGTAAAAAAGTAACATTTAAGGAGTCCTGATTAAAACTGAAAACAGTGGCATCTGGGGATTAAAAGCAAGTCTATTGGTTGCCACCACATCTTGCAAAAAAGAGAATGTTTTTGGTTTTGGTTGTTGGCAGTCAACTATCTCCTCAACAGGACATCAGTACAGAAGTTTCATAAGGTAGTGTCATAAGCTCAACTATTACTTCATTAAGGTCAGAAATACACTGTTTATTCAGTGTTCAATTCCATTTGCAACTCTTCAGATAATGAAGTGATCTGTGCTTGCACGAGCAATAGCCTACAGAACCTCATGGGTTAATGTTTTTAGCTTGCTAGATTTGTTTGAAAACTGCCCCAATCAGCATTGTGGCTTGCCACATGACATAGCTGGAAGTATCCTCCTTCATTGGGTCACAATCTTGGATGTCCCTCCTTAACAGCATTGTGAAAGTACTTCCACCATTTGGGCTGCAATGGTTCAACAACAGGCTCAACATCGCCACTTTAATGGATGATTAGAGAGGAACAGTAAATGATGTCCTTGTTATGAAACTCAGACCAGATAAATCAATTTGTTTTAAAAAAAAAACCTCTATTGATTCCCCAGTATTGTCATATTTGTTTAAGCCTTCCTTCTACAACACTAGTTATCCTCCCATGAGGGCATTAGTCCCAACTCTGTTCAGCATATCTTGAAAAGATAACCTTCTGCCCCAGTATTAATTCCAGTGCCTCATGAACCTGGTTTTCCCTGATGCACATTTCTTCAGCCTAATGTTAACCTGGAGTCCATTGCATGATGACGAGTTTGTTATTTGTACTGTGTTTACTGCAGAATTTTTATGGTTCTCCTTTTTTTTTCACTTCATTCCCAAGCTCCTGACTACCCCCCAGACCTCAGCCCCTCTGTTTGCTATGTTAGTGACTTCGTACAGCACAACCTCTGTGCATTTCCTCCTCAAAATGAACTAGTAGATTGGCAGAGAATGCATACCTACTGATTCCTTCTGGATAATTCTTTTGTTTGCATTTCTGATGTGGACAGGATTGATGTCACCTATAATTAAGTGAAATATATAGTGAATATACACTATTGATATATAGAAGGCTTTCATGATCAAGAGAAAGTAATTATGGGCCAGAAACATCAGCATAGATGAGTTGGATCAAGTGGCCAATTTCTCATGGATATACAATATAACTTAAATGAAGAAGAAAGCACCATCAAATTTTAACGTGGACAGTTCCATCATTTTAACTGTTTTTAAGGTGATTCATGTGGTATGCATTTTAAAATATTTCAGAACTCCTCTGTTAATATATCCTAGTCCCTAAAATTTATGAATAAAACTTTCATAGAACCATAATGAGATATTGTTGAACTTAATGAAATCAGTTTACTACACCATTCAAAGATACTAGTTTTAACCACTTAATAGTTTCTTTCTTGCAGGTAGAGGTTGGCGATATAGTTAAAATAAATTGCACAGAATTCATACCTGCTGATACTGTGCTACTCTCATCAAGGTAGAGATGCCTGCTGATGCTTGTGTAGAGGATGGCCCCCCTCTACCTCCTGCACTGTCCTGGTGCTGCTCCAAGAAAATGGGATCAAAGGCAAAATGGAATGAGAGCAAGCATTTCTCACTTATTGTTTAGAATGTCTCTTCCTAATAATGAATGTCAGGTTTCTGACTTTTGAGTCAGAAAGGACAATTCATATAAATAACTATGTAAAGTGGAAGTTGTACTGTACGATACATAACCACATTTTAAATTATTTTCACAATTACAATATCCTCAATAGGTTTAAACTATCATGTATTTTTCTCAGCATTGCCAAATCCTGAATTTAACATGACAACATAGTAGTGTTTAATATTAAAACTATGTTTTTGTGTGTTAGTTATGAACATCCATGGTATTCCTAGAGACTTTTGATAGGATTGTCCAAGAAATGCACGAGCTTCTGGTGATTCATCGGGCCTTGCCTGGCTCCCACATTTTATCCCTGGTGTCAGAGGGAACAGACATTCCGTATGCTGTGTGATTCCACTTTCACATCCATAATGGGAACTGAAGTATGGATGCCTGTGGGATGAAATAGATTGAAAAAGGATGTTTTGCAAAACATTTATAACTCATTAGTTACGCCTTACTGTAGCATTTTGTTCAATTCTAGGCAAACCACTTGAGAACCCATCACAAAAGCTTGAGAGAAGGTATAGAAGAGTTTTACGAGCATAATTAGTGATGAGGAACTTAGTTATATTGAGACATGAGAAAATATAAAATTAAGGCTCAACAGAGATTTAATGGGAGTCTTCAGAATTAGGAGTTTTAATGTAGTAGTTAAGGAAAGCCAAAGTGTTGATCGCCCATGAACACAGATTTTAAGTTAATTTGTTGAAAAATAAAAGGGGACAGTTTCTTAATATGTTCTTTAAAAAGTTATGATCTTAAATATTTTCTGAAAAAGAAAGTTGAAGCGGGGTTAATAATTTTTTTGAAAAATTGGAGAAATATTTGCAAAGGAAGATGTTTTGTGCTCACAAAGAAAGGAGAATAGGCCAAATTGAATCAAAGGTCTGGGACAAGCACAAAATGGCAGAATGGCCTCTTTCTGTGCCATAGGATTGGAAGCAGATTTCAGAAAAGGAGAGGAAAATCTGGTGCAGACTAAGTAAGCCCGCAAAGTGTAAAGTTTTATTATCAGTTCCTAAGCAGAAGGAGCATAAATGTTCTTTGGGAAAGTGCAGAATTTCCAGCCAGTAGGTGCTGAACTGCTCTAATATTTGCTGAGGTGCTCACCAAATCCTTGCAAGTAATATTTTCGCTCAGTGCACAGAGTCATAAACATTTACACCGCAGGAAGAGTTCATTTGGCCCATTCTGTCTGTGCCAGTCAACAAAAATCTGACTACACTAATTCTATTTTCCAGCTCTTGGCCAAAACCATAGAGCCTGTGGCAATGCAAGTGCACGTTAAATACTAATTAAATATTATGAGAGTTTCTGACTTAACTGTCCATTCAGGCAATGAGTTCCAGAGAGCCCTTTCCAAATGAAAAACCTTCTCAACTTGCCTGCTAATCTTCTACCATTTCGCTTAAATCTATGTCCCCTGATTATTGTCCCCTCTACCATTAGAAAATGTACCCTCCCATAAGATTACTTCATTTATTTAGCACCCAAAATTACTCTTGCAGTTTAAAATAGTTTTTAATTGCTCAAAAAGTGTTGCCACGATATGTCATATTTATATTATTTTGAAATAGTTTTATATTTAAGATTTCTCATTACCATTAGCTTTTTTTTTCAGAGGATCTTTTAAGGATATGGTCGTTTATACAGTCAGCTTAAACTAAATTCAGCATGAATTTTGAAAGTTTTTTTTGAAAAAGCACTACTATTTATAATGAAGAATATGGAACTCAAAAATTGAGTTTTCCCAAAATGCAACTTCGTGTCCATAGTTTTTTGCAGAACCATTTTCTTGGAGACTCTTTCTTTGAAACCTTTTTAGATATTTTGTTTTGCAAAATCCATTTTCTGTTCAAGTCACCTAAGACCTATGTCTCCTTTATAAGTAAAAATGAAAAAGTCCTAATTTTCATTCAAAGATTTATACAAAATAAAAATATTATTTTTATTTAGCAGTAAAAGAGCTTCAATTGTGCACAACACTTGTTCTCAACCGCTATTTTGCCTTAAAATCATAATTTTGTTGCCAATGTGTTGATATTTGTTACCAATATGACATTCAGATATAGATTGTTATAAACAGTAAGTTTAAAATTAATTTTAACATTTTTTCATGTACCATGTGTCCGATTGTGGAATTTGTTTGGCTAACTACTATCGAATATTGCCAATTCTTAAAAACCAGAACTTCAAAAAATCACCAGAAGCCATCAAATTAATACGTTTTCTTGACTATCTGGAATTGTAGATAATTTAAGAGTTTTCGCTTGTTTAAATTACTGTCCTAAGTCCATTTTCTATACTTTAGAAAACAAATTTGGTGGAATTGATAAGGAGACATTAATTTTTGTAAAATTTAGTTATTTAAAAATGTTCCTATTAAATTCATTGTGTACAGATCCTTCTGCACATGGTACTTTTAAAACAATCCAATTAATTCTTGGATGTTATGGTTGCATCTGACATGAATAAAATGGATTTTGAAAAATTATATAGCAAAGAAATTTTAATTGTTTCTTTTATTTTCTGTATAACCAATCAATTTGCTTTTTGACTTTCTCCCATCACATTTTCCATCATTACCTTATCCCTTCCTATTAATTTTGTCTTTGTGTGTACGTCCTAACCCTCTATCTGCTGGGATTAATATAGGTGGCAGTAGGGGAGATTGTGAAGGTGACCAATGGGGAACATCTCCCAGCTGACCTCGTCATTCTGTCGTCAAGGTCAGATTTGATTTAGGGAACATAATACTGTAGCATTTAAAGCAGCAGTGGGTCCTCAAAAGCAGCCCAAAGTGGCTATTTGTAATTCTATTTCAAATGTATTTCAATTCACATTGTGTATCAGATTCCTGCATAAATTTTGATTACTGACAGAAATGACCTTGTCTGGTGGTGATGTAAAAAGGGCCAGGGATAGATTCTTTTAAAAAAAAACAAAAATTTTGCTCCTTGTCTCTAATGCAATGTAGCTTTTTCACTACTGAGATGGGATGAAAGTTCGTCCTGAGACTTCCTCCAAT
The DNA here is from genome assembly GCF_020745735.1 of Hemiscyllium ocellatum. Taxonomy (NCBI): domain Eukaryota; kingdom Metazoa; phylum Chordata; class Chondrichthyes; order Orectolobiformes; family Hemiscylliidae; genus Hemiscyllium; species Hemiscyllium ocellatum. The sequence goes on from NC_083401.1 coordinate 102,755,215, forward strand.
GCTTTTGTCTACAAAATTCTAAAATGCACAAAGGCAAGCCCTCAGGCTTTCAATGGTTTCTGCTTCTGGAAAGTATCTAATCTCTGTTTGCCTCTGCGGCAGCATAGTTGAGACTAAGAACTTTTCTTATTGTTTCTGTTCTGTAATTCTGTAGTGTGGTCAATTGCAGTTGCAATAGATAATTATACACCCAAGTAATCTTCATTGCACTAAGATGTCACAATAATCTATTCCTTGATATACAACAGTCAGAACAAAATTTAACATGAATGTATTCTCCAACTTGAATTTTATTAAATATAAATATCAAAATGTCTAAAGTTCTTTCTGTCTAAGATTGAAGTTCAGAAATCATCCCTTTTTGATCATAATACTCTATAGTGCTTTAATTTTGTCACATCAAAGCTGTATATAGCCATGAACATAGAGCATTACAACACAGTACAGGCCCTCCAGCCCTCGATTTTGCACCAACCTGTGAAATTAATCTGATGCCCATCTAACCTATACTGTTCTGTTATTACCCATATATATGTCCAATACTCATTTAAATGCCCTTAACGTCGACGAGTCTACTACTGTTGCAGGCAAGCCATTCCAAGCCCCTACTACTGAGTGAAGAAACTATCCCTAATATCAATCACAAATCAATTTAAAGCTATGTCCCCTTATTTTAGCCTTCACCATCCAAGGAAAAAGGCACTAACTGTCCACCCTTCTGATTATACGTCTCGATTAAGTCACCTCTCGACCTCCTTCTCTCCAACAGCCTCAGTTCCCTCAGCCTTTCCTTGTAAGACCTCCCTTCCATACCAGACAACATCTTGGTAAATCTCCTCTGAACCCTTTCCAAAGTTTCCACAACCTTCCTATAATGCGATAACCAGAACTGCACACAATACTCCAGGTGCGACCTTACCGGTGTCTTGTACAGCTGAAGCATGACCTTGTGGTTCTGAAACTCAATCCCCCTACCAATAAACACCAACACAGCTTATGCCTTCTTAACAGCCCAGGTGGCAACTTTCAAGGATTTATGCACCTGGACACACAGATCTCTGTTCATCTACAATGCCAAGAATTTCACAATTAGCCCAGTACTCTACATTCCTGTTATTTCTTCTGAAGAGAACTACCTCACAATTTTACGCATGAAACTCCATTTGCCACTTCTCAGCCCAATTCTGCATCTTATCTATGTCCCTTTGTAACCCACAACATTCTTTGGCATTATCCACAACTCTGCCTACCTTAGTGTCAACTGCAAATTTACTAACCCATCCTTCTACACCCCGCATCCAGCTCATTTATAAAAATGACAAACAGCAGTGGCCCCAAAACAGATCCTGCAGCACACCACTGGTAACTGAGCTCCAGCATGAATATATCCCATCAACCACCACCCTCTGTCTTTGAGCTCGCCAATTTCTGGTCCAAACCGCGAAATCATCTTCAGCGCAAAAACTCCATATTTTGTGCAATAGCCTATGGTGTGGAAGCTTTTCAAAAGCCTTACTAAAATCCATATTCACCACATCAATCGCTTTCTCCTCCATCCACTTGTTTGGTCATCACCTCAAAGAACTCCATAAGGTTTGTGAGGTATGACCTACCCTTCACAAAACCATGTTGACTATCCCTAATCAAATTCTTCTTTTCCAGATGATTATAAATCCTATCTCTTACAACCTTTTCCAACACTTTCTCGACGACCGAAGTTTACTGGCCTATAATTACCAGGGTTGTCCAGACTCCCCTTCTTAAGCAAGGGAACAACATTTGCTATCCTACAGTTTTCTGGCACTACCCCTGTTGATAATGATGACGTAAAAATCAAAGCCAAAGGCTCTGCAGTCTCCTCCCTGGCTTCCCAGAGAATCCGAGGATAAATCCTATCCGGCCCAGTCATCTATTTTCAGATCTTCCAAAATTGCTAAGACCTCCTCTTTGTCAACTTCAATCTCATCTAATCTTTTAGCCTGTATTCTCATATTCTCACTAGAATTAGATTCCCTACAGTGTGGAAACAGGCCCTTCGGCCCAACAAGTCCACACCGACTCTCCGAAGAGCAACCCACCCAGACCCATTCCCCAACATTTACCCTTGACTAATCCACCTAACACTATGGGCAATTTAGAATGGTCAACTCACCTAACCTTCACATCTTTGGATTATGGGAGGAAACCGGAGCACCCGGAGGAAACCCACGCAGACACGGGGAGAATGTGCAAACTCCACACATGCGGTTGCCCAAGGCGGGAATTGAACCTGGAGCTGTGAGGCAGCAGTGCTAACCACTGAGCCACCGTGCTGCCCTCCATTGCCCTTTTTCCAATATGAATGCTGACGAAATATATTCGTTAAGTGCTTCCCCTATTTTCTTAGATTCCACGGACAACTTTCCACTGCTACTTCTGATTGGCCCTAATCGTACTCTAGTCATTCTTTTGCTGATATACCTATAGAAGGCCATAGGGTTTTCCTTGATTCTATCTGCCAACAATTTCTCATGCCCCCCCCTCCCCGGCTCCTCTTAGCCCTCTCTTTAGATCTTTTCTGGCTAACTTATAACACTCAAGCCCCCTATCTGAGCCTTCCCACCTAATCCTTACATAAGCCTCCTTCTTCCTCTTGACATGAGTTTCAACTTCTTTAGTAAACCATGCCTCCTCCTCTCAACTTCCTACCTGACTGACAGGTACATACTTACCAAGGACCAGCAGTTTCTGTTTCTTGTATGAGCTCAACGTTTTAACTATGTCTATCCCCTGCAGTTTCCTTCTCCACCTTACCTCCTAAATCTTGCCTCAACGCATCATAATTGCCTTTTCTCCAGTTATACCTCTTTCCCTGCAGTATGTCTGTTTATTTATGTTTAATTATTGCTAAATGTACAGGAAATTATGCATTGAGAAGGTAATACAATAACTGATAGTGAAATCATGAAAAAAAATTCTAGCAATGAAATAAACCATGCCAAAATGATTTCTTGCAGAAATCCAGCTGCTACTACTTACCCTTTAAAGCAAAACATCTTAAAATATTTTAAGGCTGTTTACATCTTGTAATTTAAAGCTGAAGCAAAATTTGCTTTTCTAAAAAAGTTAATTTAATCAATCTTAGCTGTTTTTGGAGATACCCTGTTAAATAGTATATTTCCTAGTGGGCTTTATAATCCCACTGGAGGACCCACTGTACTTTTCTGAATGTTCTCTTTTGCATGTTATTGAATCTATAACTTCTCAGTTTCTGTATTATGTGACAAGCTGCATGTTGCTGTGGCAAATATAACTACTACTATACTGCAATTGCACTTCAGGGTGTTGTAACATACTAATCAGGAAGCTTGCTGCACAGTTCTATTTTTCTGACTTGTATCTGTTAACTGTTGTGTAGCTTCATTGCTGTGTTAACTGATGTGCTTTTATGAAATGTTTTTCTGATTGTTTTATATATACAATTTTGCCTTTTGGATGTTGCTTTCCCTGTCCCACTCCCTTCTGGTTAACAGGTACATAAAATCTTTTCTTGCGCATGTATTATTTGCACGAGCTATTACCCTTATTGCCGTATGCACAAGTTCCCAAGGCACATCTTTCTGAACAATCAAAGAACTGATCCTTCAATATAATTGGCAGTTTGCATTGGTTTAATGAAATCATGAGTTCTTTCCTCCTCCACCTTAAATATCCGTAGGAATAGAATCAGCAAGATGTGTTTAAAGGAATAAGTGCAAAACATTATGAAGTATTTTATTTGTGGTGCAAAACTGTTTAAAACATCTTTGGTTCATTCCACCTACTTTTGTATAACCATTAACTAATTTTGTGCATAATTTAATCAATAAAGTTATATGATTTCAAGAAGTGTTCCAGTATTCCACAGACACTCTTTCTTTTACATGTTCAGTTTATTTTTGAATACTTCCTCTTCAAGTTTTTGCAATTTTAAATACATTGTACTGCAACAAATTTACTGCAACATTTACAAACATAGTTATAATGGTTAGCCATGAGTTTGGTGAGAAACTAAAGATGTCTTTTGAATGAAAAATACTGTATTAATGTAAGGAATGAAAAACAGCACTTGTTCTGTTGGAGTTCATTTCTGTCAGTAAATAAATGCTTCAACTTTGCACATTTTCTGAAATATTTTAAACTGTTCAAATGTTGATAAATTTGTCATTCTCTTTCATGTCAGTGAACCACAGGCAATGTGCTACATTGAAACTTCCAACTTAGATGGAGAAACAAATCTTAAGATCCGTCAGGTAAGATTTTCGGTCTGTGTTAGTATTTGAGAAACATAACTATCCGAACAGTTTCAAATTAAATCAAGTTGTAGGAAAGCCATTTCTTGGTCTCAATTTGGTTTATTTATGAGTAAGTAAAATAACTAAAACTTTGAAAATGTTGAATGTAGCTTGAGCATCTGTTGTAAGAGAAAAAGATTTAAAGTATCATGTTGATGATCTGTTATCACAACTGGAAAAAAATTGGAGATAGACCAGGTAGAAGCAAGTATTGAAGCAATGAATCTGGAAGGCAACCGTCAGGAAAGATCTGTGATATAATGGATGGCGGATTGAATATTGAATAACCTTGCAGCCCATTGCCTCCAATTTCTCCATCAGCATTCATGGGTTTGTCTTACCCCACCAGCAGGACAGACTGGTCTTCTGTGATCTCGCAGTGGTATACAGTCAGCTATACGGCCTAAAGATTATATTACATGTTGCATTCCATAACCTAAAGAATCATTTATTCTACATTAAACACCATTGGAAGAGACACGAAGGGTAGCAAAATTACAGGAAGTACTTTGGATTTCAATGTCCATTGCTAAATGTGATTTGGTACCACCACTATTGAGCCCTTAAAGCATGGACTAGCCACATAAGCATTGAGGCTACAAGATGAGGTAGAGGCCAAGAATTTTGCAGCGAGTAATTAACCTCCTGATCCCCAAAGCCTGTCAACCACCTACAAGGCATAAGCCAGGAGTATGATGGAATAATCCTTATTTGCCTGAATGAGTGCAACTCAATAACTTTGAAACATTGACACCATTCAGGACAAAGCATCTGACTACATTAACACCATATCCAGAAACATACACTCCTCTTTGGGAAGTCACATTGAGGTTGTACAGGTCATTGATGAGGCCTCTTCCAAAATATCATGTCCACTTCTGGTCACCCAGTTGTAGGAAGGATATTATCAAGCTGCAGAGGGTTCAGAAGAGATTTATCAGGATGTTGCCATGTATGGAAGGTAAAGAAAGGCTGGATAGCCCGGGACTTGTTTCACTGGAGTGTAGGAAGTTCAGAGGTGACCTGATAGCAATTAATAAAATAATGAAAGATATAGCTAGAGTTAATGGTAGTTATCTTTTCCATAAGATGGGGATTTCAAGACTAGAGAGCACACAGAGTCATAGAGTTGTACAGCACAGAAACAGACGGGCGACACAGTGGGTGGCACGGTGGCACAATGATTAGCACTGCTGCCTCACAGCACCAGAGACCAGGGTTCAATTCCCGCCTCAGGCGACTGACTGTGTGGAGTTTGCACGTTTTCCCCGTGTCTGCGTGGGTTTCCTCCGGGTGCTCCGGTTTCCTCCCACAGCCCAAAGGTGTGCAGGTCAGGTGACTTGGCCATGCTAAATTGCCCGTAGTGTTAGGTAAAGGGGGGAATGGGTGGGTTGCGCTTCGAAGGGTCGGTGTGGACTTGTTGGGCCGAAGGGCCTGTTTCCACACTGTAATTAATCTAATCTAATCTAATCTAGACCCTTCAGTCCAACTCATCCATGCCGACCCGATATCCTAACCTAATCTAGTCCCATTTGCCAGCACTTGGCCCATATCCCTCTAAACCCTTCCTATATACGCATCGAGGTCCCTTTAAATGTTGTAATTATACCACCCTCCACCACTTCCTCTCGCAGCTCATTCCATGCACGCATCACCCTGTGTGTGTATGGAAGAGTGACAAAGTTGCCGCTTAGGTCCCTTTTAAATCTTTCTCTTCTCACCCTAAACCTATGCCCTCTGGTTCTGGACTCCCCCGTCCTGTGGAAAAGACCTTGTCTGTTTAGCCTATTAATGCCCCTGATGATCTTATGAACCTCTAAGGGTACCCCTCAGCCTCCGACGCTCTAGGAAAACATCCCCAGCCTATTTAACCCCTCCCTGTAGCACAAACCCTCCTGGCAACATCCTTGTAAATTTTTCTGAACCTTTTCAAGGTTCACAACATCCTTCCGATAGGAAGGAGACCAGAATGGCATACAATATTCCAAAAGTGGCCTAACCACTATCCTGTACGGCCGCAACATGACTGTGCAACTCCTGTACTCAATGCTTTGGCCAATAAAGGAAAGTATACTAAACACCTTCTTCACTATCCTATCTACCTGTGACTCCATTTTCAAGGAATTATGAACCTGCACTCCAAGTTCTTTGTTCAGCAATACTCCCCATTAAGTGTATAAATCCTGCTAAGATTTGCCTTTCTGAAATGTAGCACTTCACACTTACCTAAATTAAAATCCATCTGCCACTCCTCGGCCCATTGGCCCACCTGATCAAGATCCCATTGTATTCTGAGGTAAACATCTTCGGTGTCCACTACGGCTCCAAGTTTGATGTCAGCTGAAAACTTACAAACTATACTTCATATGTACACATCCAAGTCATTTATGTAAATGATGAAAAGCAGCGGACCCAGCACTGATCATTGTGGCATTCCACTGGTCACAGACCTCCAGTCTGAAAAGCAACCCTCCACCACCACCCTCTGTCTTGTACCTTCGAGCCATTTCTGTTTTCAAATGGCTAGTTCTCCTTGATTTCTAAGTGATTTAACTTGCCCCATCTACCCTGAGGAACCTTGTCGAATGACTTACTGAAGTCCACATAGATCAAGTCCACAGATCTGCCCTCACCGCTTTGTTACTTTGTCCAAAAACTCGATCAAGTTTGTGAGACATGATTTTCCACTCACAAAGCCATGTGGACTACCACTAATCAGTCCTTGTCTATCCAAATAAATCCTGTCCATCAGAATTCCCTCCAATAACTTGCTCACCAGTGATATCAGGCTCACCGATCTATAGTTTCTTGGCTCTTCCATACCGCTTAAATAGCGACACTACGTTAGCCAACCTCCAGAGTTCCAGCACCTCACTTGTGACGATCAATCCAAATATCTCATCAAGGGGCCCAACAATAATTTCCCTAGCTTCCCACTGAGCTTTAGGGTACATCTGATCAGGTCCTGGGGGTTTATCCACCTTTATGCATTTCAAGACATCCAGCACCATCTCCTGTGTAATATGGACATTTTTCAAGATGTCCCCATCTATTTCCCCACATTCTGTATCTCTCATGACCTTCTCCACAGAAAACACTGATGCAAAGTACTCATTTAGTATCTCTCCCATCTCCTGTAGTTCCACACATAAGCTGTCTTGCTGATCTTTGTGGGGTTGTATTCTTTCCCTTGTTACCTTTTTGTCCTCAATGTATTTATACAATCCCTTTGGATTCTCCTTAACCCTATTTGCCAAAGCTATCTCATGTCTCCTTTTTGCCTCCTGATTTCCATCTTAAATATACGCCTACAGTCTTTAAACTGTTCTAAGGATTCACTCAATCTCTGCTGTCTATACCTGGCGTATGCTTCCTTCTTTTCCTTAACCAAAACCTCAATTTCTCTTGTCATCCAGCATTCCCTTCAACTGCGAGTCTTGCCTTTCACCCTAATAGGAATATACCATCTCTGGACTCTTGTTATCTCATTTTTGAAGGCTTCCCATTTTCCAGCCATCCCTTTACCTGCAAACATCTGTACCCAATCAACTTCTGAACGTTCTTGCCTAATACTGTCCAACTTGGCTTTCCTCCAATTCAGTACTTTAACTTTCAGATCCTGTCTATCCTTTTCCATCACTATTTTAAAATTAATAGAATTATGGTCACTGGAGCCAAAGTGCTCCCCCACTGACTTGCCCTGCCTTATTTCCCAAAAGTACGTGAAGTTATACACATTTAGGAGGTACATCCACATACTGAATCAGAAAATTTTCTTGTACAAACTTAACAAATTCCTCTCCATCTAAGCTGAAAGTGTGTTGCTGGAAAAGCGCAGCAGGTCAGGCAGCATCCAAGGAGCAGGAGAATCGGCGTTTCAGGCATGAGTCCTTCTTTAGGAATTCAGGCTCATGCCCGAAACATCGATTCTCCTGCTTCTTGGATGCTGCCTGACCTGCTGCGCTTTTCCAGCAACACATTTTCAGCTCTGATCTCCAGCGTCTGCAATCCTCACATCCTCTCCATCTAAACCCTTAACATTATGGCAGTCCCAGTCTATGTTGTAAAGTTGAAATCCTCTACCACAGCTATTCTTACAGGTAACTGAGATCTCCTTACAAATTTGTGTCTCAATTTCCCACTGACTACTGGGGAGTCTATAGTACAATCCTGCTAAGGTGATCATCCCTCTCTTATTTCTCAATTCCACCCAAATAACTTCCCTGCATGTATTCCCAGAATATCCTCCTGAAGTAATGCTGTCCCTTATCAAAAATGCTTCTCCTCCACCTCTCTCTCACCTCCCCTCCCAACCCCCAATAGCATGTCTATCCTGGAACATTAAGCTTCTAGTCCTGTCCAGCCCTGAACCACACCTCTGTAGTTGCTATACTATCCCAGTCCCATGTTCCCAATTATGCCCTGAGTTCATCTGCCTTCCCTGTTAGACCTCTTCTGTTGAAATAAGTGCAGTTTATTTTATCAGTCTGACCACATTCTATGCTTTGTTCCTAACTGTTTGACTTGCTCCTTTTCCCAACTGTACCAGTCTCAGATTGATCTCTTTCCTCACTATCTCCTTGCTTTCTGCCTCCACCCTCCCATCTTACTAGTTTAAATCCTCCCAAGCAGCTCTCGCAAATCTCCCTGCCAGTGTATTAATCCCCTTCCAATTAAAGTGCAATCCATCCTTCTTGTATAGGTCACTTCTGCCCCAGAAGAGATTCCAGTGATCCAAAAATGTGAACCCTTCTCCCATGCACCGGCTCCTCAGCCATGCATTCATCTGTTTTAACCTCCAATTCCTGCCCTCATTAACTTACAGCACTGGGGGTAATCCAGATATTACTACCCTCAAGGATCTCCTTTTTTAAGTTCCTGCCTTACCTCCTATATTCTCCCTTCAGAATCTCATCCTTTTCCCTTCCTATGTTGTTAGTTCCAATGTACCTCCTGCTGGTCTCACTTTCCTTTGAGAATATCCAGCACTCTCTCTGAGATAGCCTTGATCCCGACACCAGGGAGGCAGCACGCAATTGTGGTTTCTTGCTATTGGCCGCAGAAATATCTCTCTGTGCCTCTGACTAGAGAGTCCCCTATCGCAATCGATCACTCGGAACCTGGTGTACTCCTCATTACTTTAGAGTCGATGTCAGTACCAGAAACTTGGCTGTTTGTGCTACATTCACCTGAAAGTCCATCACCCCTTACTTTTTCCAAAACCGTATACTTCTTTAAGATGGCGATAGCCACAGGAGACCTCTTCTCCTACCTTTCCTGGCAGTAACCCATCTACCTGACTGTATCTGCAGCTTTTCTCCCTTTCTATAAATGCCATCCATCACACCCCCAGCTCCAGTAAATTCCTCATTGCCTCTGAATGCCACTCCAACCAATCCATGCAATCTGATAGGATTCGCCACGTTACACTTAGTGTAGACATAATGATCCATAACATGGAAACTCTCTCTAATCTCTCTCATCCAACAGGAAGAGCATGTCATCTACGAAAGACCATCTTTGCAATTTAACAATCTATAGACCCAGAAAATAGCACATACTTACTGCTCTTAAAAAAATTACTTCAGGCTAACTTAGTACCTATGTTTTATATTTTTAAATTTTAATTAGGATACAGATCTATATAACATATAACCAAAAAGCACCCACTCTACTCACTATTAAAAGAAGACAACAAGGTTATATTTAAAATCATGCACTTACCTGCTCCTGTATCATGGGCTCTCCCACACACATTTCTCCAAGGTTAACTGAGAATTTGTTAATTGTTCATTTTTCTTAGATGCACTCTGATGTCCAGAAATACTTGAACTCAAACAGGAGAAGCAGTAGTTGTGCAGGTTCACTGCTGTGTCAGACAGCAGCGTAGTTATCTTCCTCGATCTCGCTGTCTCGCGCGCTCTCTCTCTCTCGCTCTCTCTCTCACTGACCATGTGGTGTCTCTTCCTCCTTTTTAAACTGCTGTTGTTTATTTCTCCTCAATGTTTGAAAACAATGCAACCGATTATAAAACAGTAATTACTGCTCATGGAATTGACGAAATCAGCTCCAACACCTAAAATACCTCAAAAAATGAGAGCTCTTAGAGCCATAGTTTTGTCCCATCATCCATCTTGGATTACCCATGAGAGGAGAGGGATTTAATAAAGACATGAGGCAAAGTTTTTACACAGGGTGGTTCATGTGTGTAATGAACTTCCTTAGGAAGTGATGGGTGCAGGTACAATTACAACGTTTAAAAGATGTTTGGATCGATGCATGAAAAGGAAACGTTTGGAGGGTTACGGGGCAGGAGCAGGCAGGTGGGACTAGTTTAATTTGGGATTATTTTTGACATAGATTGTTTGGACCGAAGGGTCTGTTTCTGCGCTCTATGCCTCCTGATACTGATACACCATGGCAGCAGTGTTTGCGATCGACAAGATTAACTGCAGAAATTCATCAAAGCTCCATAGACAGTACCATTCTAATTCTTGACCATTATCATCTAGAAGGATAAGGGCAGCAGACACATGGCAGCATCACCATCTTCATGTTTCCCTCGAAGCCACCATCCATGGAAATATGTCACTGTTCCTTCATTGTTTCCAGGTCAAAACCATGGAACTCCCTCCTTGACACCATTGTGTGTATACCTCTTCCATATAGCTGCAGCAATTCAAGGAGGCAGCTCACTACAACCTTTTCAAGGGTAACTAGGGATGAGCAATAAATGGTCACCCAGCCAATAGATCATAATAGCCCAATTATTTTCTTCATACCTTTGTCCTTCGAGGTGGCAGTGGTTGTGGGTTTGGAAGGTGCAGTTTGAGGAATCTTGATGAATCAGCAGTGTTATCTTGTAGATGGTACCAAGTCACTACTGAGTACTGAGAGAACCTCCCACCATTTGTAGTTCCAAAACTTACCATGTCTCTCTCAAGCTGTTAGGACAGAACATATCCATGAATTATGATGAGAGAAACTTGGAGTTTGACAATGAAGCATTTTGTATTTAATCCTTCTTGCCTTCCACCATCTTGCAGCTGCTTTTATACAAGTATACAGCTTGACAACATGGAAAACAGTCTATCATATCCTCAAAGTTCTGATTAAGTCCAATCATACCGATCGCTAATTCATTAGCGTCGACTTGGTGCTATCAAGCAACACTTACTCAATGATGACCACTCACTGATGCTTCATTTGAGTTTTGTCACGAATAGAATCACTATAGGCTTGGTCCAGATATGGACAAAAGCTGAAAACCCAAATGTCACTGCTGTTGACATTGACATAAGAGTGTAAGAAATTCAAGCAACAGTAGGTCATATGACCCCTCAAGCTTGCCCTGCTATTCAACAAGGTCATGGCCAATTTGCTTCAGGCCTCAACTCCTCCACCTTGTCAAACCAGCATTGTCATCAAATACAAACTCAAAGAACTGTAGATGCTGTAATTCAGAAACAAAAAGGAGTGACTGTAAAAGCTCAGGAGATCTGGCAGCATCTGTGAAAAGAAATTAGAGTTAACATTTTGGGTCTGGGCACCCTTCCTCAGAACTCAGTTCTGATGCTGCTAGATCTGCAGAGCTTTTCCAGCAACTTCTGTATTTGTTTCAGCATTGTCATCATCTCCCTGGTATTTCAAAACACTGTCTACCTCCTATTTAAATAGCTCTAATGACTTAGCCTTCTCAGCACTGTGGGTGGAGAATTTCAGCATTCACTGCCCTCTGGGAGAAGACATTTGATTGAGTCTATGATTTGTGATGATGCTATGGCTTTAAGAAGTAGATTTTATTCCTTTTTTAATGGAGGGGTTGAGACAGAGTATTGAGTACAGGAGTTGGAAGGGCATGTTACAGCTATACAGGACATTAAGGTGGTAAAAACAATGAATGCAGATGCTGGAAACCAGATTCTGGATTAGTGGTGCTGGAAGAGCACAGCAGTTCGGGTAGCATCTAAAGTGCAGCGAAATCGATGTTTCAGGCATTAGTTAGGCCACTGTTGGAATATTGTGTGCAGTTCTAGTCTCCTTCCTATTGGAAAGATGTTGTGAAACTTGAAAGGGTTCAGCAAAGATTTACAAGGATGTTGCCAGGGTTGGAGGATTTGAGCTATAAGGAGAGGTTGAATAGGCTGGGGCTGTTTTCCCTGGAGCATCAGAGGCTGAGGCTGAGGGGTGACCTTATAGAGGTTTATAAAATCTTTGGGGGGGGCGTGGATAGGATAAATAGACAAAGTCTTTTCACTGGGTGGGGGAATCCAGAACTAGAGGGCATAGGTTCAGGGTGAGAGGGGAAAGATATAAAAGAGACCTAAGGGGCAACCTTTTCATGTACCACCCTCTGCATATATGGAATGAGCTGCCAGAGGAAGAGGTGGAGGCTAAGACAATTGCAACATTTAAAAGGCATTTGGATGGGTATATGAATAGGAAAGGTTTGGAAGGATATGGGGTGGGTGCTGGCAGGTGGGACTAGATTCTGTTAGGATATCTGTTCGATATGGATGATTTGGACTCGAGGGTCTGTTTTAGTGCTCTACATTTCTATGACTATGACTCTATAATGGTGAGGCTTTAAGTTTTTTTTTAAAAGTTGGAACAATAGAAGCAGCATGAAGGAATGGGGTCAAGTTCCCACAGAACCAGGACTTTTGTTTTCACTTTCAGTAGCTGTTGAGGTTTGGAAGCTGCTGTACATCCCTCCCTGCTGCAGCAATATGTCTGACCTCTCTCACTTTCTGAACTTTCTCTTAATGCTTGTCCTTCTTGGACTGGAGATTTGTATGAGACACAATCTATTTGACTGAATTTGCCTTTGCCAATAGTGTGTTTATGGGATGTTACAGTTTTGAGGTGGCTGTTGAGTAGTTAATCTGTTATTCTATTAAGTTTTCCTGAGTTGTTATTCCAATTCTTTGTTTTGTTTCTATTTTAACTGTAGTGTAAGAACAAAGTCGGTTTTACTTCAAGCTTGGTAGTTTGAATAATTGAATTGCACCTGGAACATAATGCTTTACATTTTCCTTAAAACAAAATTGGGGTCTAGGATATGCAACTATATTTTGAGGGGGTTTGGTCTTTTCCACAATAATTTTAAATGTGTGCCCTTTTATTCTGTAAATATGCTCCCCAACTCCAGGCAAGATATCTCTGTGTACCACGTTTTGGAGTCTTTCTCTGTTTAAATAACAGTCAACTTTTTAATTCTTGCTACCAAAATGTTTTGCCTCATAAATGGATACATGAGAAGATTGCTTTCAACTAATATCTCTTGGTGGTATAGCATTATATCCTCTGTTTAGTTTTTAACTGTGCCATGCAAATTAGGAAATGGCCAAATTTGATTTCTACCTTTCACCATTCATCTAGGGTAGCATTAATTATATTATAATTGATCGATGTGTCTAAGAATTGTTAAAATCTGCTGAGGTTCTCAGGTGGAAGAGAAGTGTTTCAGGGTAAGTTTGATTGCTTGCTGATATTCACTGTCTGGGCTAGGAACTGAAGAAGAGGCACTTGAACAAGGAATATATTTGCAAATGGTACTATCCCAGGCTACATTGGTACCTTCAGACAAAGGTGCAATTATAAGTGGAAGAATATATATGTTTATGTATATATCGTGCATTCTAAGATACGGAGTGGCATGGGAACAAGAGAGAATATACACTTTTCTGGTGAATTAGTGGCAAATGTCGATCTGTTCTGTATGGTTTGCTGGAAAACACAGGTTTTTGAATCAAAATTAACTTGAAATTATGAGCACTTGAAACTTTGGCTGAATACTTGTTTTGTATACGATCACTGAGGAATAAAGTAGTCGATCATGATGCTCGGACCATACTATAGCCTTACCCTGTTTGAAGTGCTGTAACCTACAGGGGTATGCTGGAACATGGGATTAGATTGGATATCTCTTTGTGCTAGGCACTGAAGATTTGAAAGGTCATCTTCTGTGATGTAAAGTTTTTCATGGTTTTACTGTTTGAACATGAAGAATCAACATAATGAGCAATCAGTTCTACATTTTAAAGCCACGGAAAGTTCTGTAAGAAATCACCAAGTATAACAGACTGAAAAAATATATTATTCTACTTTGTGTTGCACTAAAATGCACTGGATTTGACTGGCATGTTACATGGTTCTATGGGAATTCAATAACAATTTTATTTTTGGCACTCCATGAACCAACATCATCTAGCTACCTAACTAAACTAAAATTAAGATTAACACATCATATATTAATAATAAAAATTGAAAGATAATAATCAATAATAAGATTTTAATGATAAGTAAATTTCCGATTTTCTTTTCTTCTCAAGGGTCTACCTCAGACAGCAGAGCTAAAAGATATTGATAGTTTGATGAATTTATCTGGGAAACTTGAGTGTGAAAGTCCTAATCGGCACTTGTATGACTTTGTGGGCAATATTCGCTTTGATGGAAAAAGGTAAAGTAAACTGAAGGAAAAGCTGCACTCATTTTCTGCTCAGAATGGTATCTGCAAATGTGTAACTACTGATTAAAGGGAATAAATGTTGCTTTCATCAATGTTTAAATCTTGAGAGGAGAACTTTCTGTACTCTCATTTACAAGCAGCCAATGCTGTAATCCTTATCTTTTCTAGAGTTCTGCAAAAATTAGTACTATTAATATTGTTCCTTTTTTAAAGCAATGCATTGTTTTTGCAATTATCTTAAATATTTTTGAGCGTGACCTCATGTTACCTTCTGCTAATTTATCTTTCATCATTGGTATTTTATTTCCTCGGTGAGTCAAGTTGTTTCTTCCATTTATCTTGCATTAGGTTTGATAGGCTATTATGTATTGTTGTCCAGCTGCCACTGTTCATTTGTAGATAGTCTAAGGATCAAATCCCTAAGATCACTTGCTGAAGGAGATGTTAATTGACTGACTCAGTTGGTAGAGTTGTAGCTCCCTCCATTGCACCTTGTGTGGCACCATTGCCATCATGTTCTGTTTATCCAGAAGTCCCTTTCAGAACACAGGCAAAGATAAAATACCTTATTTTCAAAAATATGTGATATAAAATTTGTTAAAGTACATGACAGAATAATTAAAAGTTGACATGACAAAAAGTGCAATATGCATCAATTTCTTTAATTACAGCCCATGAAATGTCTTACTGACCTTGCTATTACAGGTTACATTTGCAATGAATATTTTCATTACGTTCTCTGGTGCATTTTTTCCAAAGAGCTTCATGTAGGTGCCAATTCCTTGGAGATACAAAAACACTCGGCTTTATTTTCATTTTCATCCCGGACAAAGGGTGTAGAGGCAGGAGCTCTCCTGTTTTCAAAAACTGACCTTTAAAATTGGCCACACACACTTCAGGCTTTTGGTCTGGGTATGCAGGTTGGATTCCGAGTGAGACCTAGAGATCTGCCTGGTTCCTGAAACGCCCGTCTTGGGACTCCAGCATTGTAAATAACATTGAGATTACAAAAAGAAACCTCCCTTTTTCTCTCGCTTTCGCTCTCGCTCTCTCCCCCTATAATAACCATGCCTCTGCGCTCACCCCATAGCTCCTCAAATTACTTGTGCCATGTCCATTTAGCCAATCCTGCATGGCCTCTCTCACTCCTGTGACATTATATCCAATCCTGCATGACCCTTCAGATCATCGTGTCATCTTATGCCCATCTCTCATGGCCCCTTATACTGCATATGTCCCCAGTGATACTGGCATTTCATAGCCCCATGCCAACTTAGCACAATGCATCCACTACCCAGTACCCTATGCCCTTCTCTCTCAATACTATTACTTTAGTTGCCCAGCCTGGGCATTAATCAGAAGAGATCTTGACAGAAGTAAAATTACTAGTTTATTAAGGATGTCACTTTTGAAGCAAAACACTTTTCTATTGACACAAATCAAATCATCAGCCAATTTGAGACAACAAATTCCTGATGAAAATAAACATGGCACTTTAGTATTCCGTGACTTATCCTGAAAAGAGTATTTTGTAATTACTACCTTATGTCAAGAAATGTTTCTCTCAGCTAGTTAAAAGGCTTAAATCAGTAAATATTTGTGTTCATTAAGCAGCTGTCACTAGCTATTAATATATCCCTGAATGATAGTTTTGGGAATCAGTCATGCAACATAAACCTGACGATAATTTTATGTAGATGGGTTCTGTCAAATAATTAGCCACACTCTCTTTCAACTGAATAAATTTCTTTTTTAGACAGTTTCTTGACAACTTGGCCAGTCTCAATGAGTTTATTCACTTGTTGCATACAGCCATGACCTTTCAGTCCCAAAGGCTGTCTGACCTCTCCCAAAGCATATTTATTCTCCACCAAAAATGTCCCAGGACTAGATCCAAAGAGGTACCCATCTGGGTTGACAGTGTGCTCACTGAGCTGGAAGGTTTGTTTTCAGACATTTTTGTCACCATACTAGATGATATCATCAGTGAGCCTCTGGTGAAGAGCTGGTGTTATGTCTCACTTTCTATTTGTGTCTTGGTCTCTTAAGGTGGATAATATTATTTCCAGTTCTTTTTCTCAGAGGATGGTAAATGGGGTCCAAGTCAATGTATTTATTGATGGAGTTCTGGTTAGATCTCCAGGAATTCCAGTGTTTGTCTCTGTTTAGCTTACCCTAGGATGCATGTGTTGTCCCAGTCAAAGTGGTGTCCTCCTTCATCTATACATAAGGATACGAGTGATAGTGGGTTATGTTTTTGTGGCTAGTTGGTGTTCACATATCCTGGTGGCTAGTTTTCTACCCATCTGTCTGATGTAGTCTTCGTTACAATCCTTGAATGATATTTTATAAATGACATTCGTTTTGCTGGTTGTTTGTATTGAGTCCTTTAGGTTCATTAGCCTCTGTTTAAGTGTGTTGGTAGTTTTGTGGGCTACCACGATGCCAAAGGGTCTGAGTAGTCTGGAAGTCATTGCAGAGATGTCTTTGATGTATGGCAATATGGCTAGGGTTTCTGGGTGCATTGTCTGTCTTTTTGGGTTTGTTGTGAAATCGGCAGACTGTGTTTATTGGGTAGGCAAAAGTGGTAGCTCACAAAACACCCAACACACTTAAACAGTGGCTGATGAACCTATTGTTATGAAGATGTGGGTACCTTTTTAAGAAAGTTAAAAGCTCGCAGAACTATCTGACAGTATCAAGTGTTCTCAACAAGATGCAATGTAGCATGTGGTCTAGCAGTTAGTGCAGCTGGTTGTTTGGAAAGAGAAACAGATTTGAACGAAGCCAATCAGTTTAAATTATACCCAAAAAAAAACAAACTCCAATCAAGTTTGAATTTAGTATATTGGCAATCTTAAAAGCCAATGAAACAATCCGATGCTGTGGGGGTATAAGACCAGGGAAAATCGAATAGTTGGCAGGAGAACTGCCATGCCACCAGCATGTAGACTGTACAAAAAATAGCTGTTTTAAAGGTGCCTTTATCAATCGGTGACTTGTGTAGCATAATCCCTAAGAAGAAAAGAAGGCACAGGAAGATCCAAATAGAGTGGGTGGCACAGTGGTTAGCACTGTTGCCTCTCAGCGCCTGAGACCCGGGTTCAATTCCCGACTCAGGTGACTGACTGTGTGGAGTTTGCACGTTCTCCCCGTGTCTGCGTGAGTTTCAACCGGGTGCTCCGGTTTCCTCCCACAGTCCAAAGATGTGCGGGTCAGGTGAATTGGCCATGCTAAATTGCCCGTAGTGTTAGGTAAGGGGTAAATGTAGGGGTATGGGTGGGTTGCGCTTCGGCGGGTCGGTGTGGACTTGTTGGGCCGAAGGGCCTGTTTCCACACTGTAAATCTAATCTAATCGGGGCGGCACGGTGGCACAGTGGTTAGCACTGCTGCCTCACAGCGCCAGGGACCTGGGTTCAATTCCCGCCTCAGGCGACTGACTGTGTGGAGTTTGCACGTTCTCCCCGTGTCTGCGTGGGTTTCTTCCAGGTGCTCCGGTTTCCTCCCACAGTCCAAAGATGTGCGGGTCAGGTGAATTGGCCATGCTAAATTGCCCGTAGTGTTAGGTAAGGGGTATATGTAGGGGTATGGGTGGGTTGCGCTTCGGCGGGTCGGTGTGGACTTGTTGGGCCGAAGGGCCTGTTTCCACACTGGAAGTAATCTTAAAAAAAAAAGATTCGACAGCTGGCTGGTTTTGAAAACTTGTATTTTTGGTAAATCTTAATTGGCAGAGTTTTATCAGACTAGTATTATAGAAGCGAATGTAAAAGATAGGTTAGAGGAGAGAGTTGTAAATAGTTGTTAGGTTAATTATTCTCTGTTATACTTTAAGAAATAAAGTTATTAATTTTTACTTTAAATAGTTCTTGGCCTCTCAAATTTTCAGATTTACTGCACAGGATAAATCTTTTCTGTGTGATAATTTAAATTAAGTAGGAAGGTTTACCCCATGTCGTAACACTTTACAAACAACCAGCAAAACTAATATAACTTGCAAAATACTGTGTAAGGACTGTAACAAACGCTACATCGGTCAGACAGGCAAAATTAGGCATCAGGATACGTGAATACCAACTAGCCACCAAAAGACATGACCAGCTTACAAACAGATGAAGAAAGATACCACTTCGATGGGCCAACACGTCCATTCTAGGACAGGCTAAACAGGCACACGCATGGGAATTCCTAGAAGCTTGGCACTCCAACCAGAACTCTCTCAATAAACACATTGATTTGGATCCCATCTATCATCCCCTGAGAAAAATAACCAGAAATGATATCACCCACCTTAAGAGACCAAGGCACACTAATAGAAAGCATTTCACTTGAGGCTCACTGATGAAGTTACCTAGTATGGTGACGAAACGTCTGAAACCAAACCTTCTAGCCCAGTGAGCAAACTTACAATGTGAACCTCAACCTGAGCTACAAATCTTCTTGAAAGCCAGGTACCCATCCATTCCAAAAAGTTTGGCATATGGGTATTTGTCCAACATTATAAAGTTAGTGCTGGATAAGCTAAACAGGTCTGATAGTATCATTGGAGAAAGAAAAACAGTTTATCTGGTATGGCCTTTCTTCAGAAGAGTCATAAATCCTGATAGATTGGGAAAAATTGATGTCGAAAGCGACTTAGATGTCTTTGTACATCAGTCATTGAAAGCAATTATGTAACGAGCATTGAGAAAACATATGGTGTTGACCTGCATTGCACGAATGTTTGAGTACAGCTGTACAGAGGCTTGGTGAGATCACATGTATTTTGTGCAATTTTGCTCTCTTTGCCTAAGTAAAGATATATTTGCCATAGAGGAGTGCAACAAATCTTCACTGGTCTGATTTCTGAGATGGTGAGTTTATTGTTTGAAGAAAAGTAGGGTTGACTGCATGCACTGGAGTTTGGAATAATGAGAGGCAATCTTATTGAAATATATAAAACTCGGTCAAGGCTGGTTAGGCGGGATGCAGGAATGGTGTTACCCAGACCCCCCTGGTCTTGGGATATGAGATAGGCTACTTTGGACTGAGATGAGGAAAAATGCCTTCAGTCAGAGGCTGTTAAATCTGTAGAATTCTTTACCATCGAAGGCCGTGGAAATCAAGTCACTGAATATACTTAGGAAAGAAGTAGGTGGTTTTTCTGGAAGTTACCTGATGAAGGAGCGTTGCTCCAAAAGCTAGTGTGCTTCCAATTAAACCTGTTGGACTATAACCTGGTGTTGTGTGATTTTTAACTTTGTACACCCCAGGCCAACACCAGTATCTCCAAATTCTGGAAGTTAGATATTGAGGGCCATAGGGAGATAAGAAGAATATGGATTTGAGATAGAGGATCAGTCGGGATCATGTTATAGGCTCAATGGGTTGAATGGCCTACTCCTGCTCCTGTTTTCTGTGTTTTTATGCAGCTTCCAGTACGTACAACAGCACATCATTGCCAGCTGGACTGACTGTCCTAAATTGGTTGTCGGCACAATTCCTCACATTCTGAGTTATAGAGCAAATGTTGCCCATTTGCAGAATTGCACCTCATGTTAGGCACTCTTGTGAGCATAAGATTGTTGGCACCTTGTTTATTACTAGGAGCCTCATATATTCTTGCACAGCGCTATTTTCATTGCAGACAGAAAGAGCATATTGTACCTGTTTCAACTTAAAATGGGTCATAGCTATTTGCTGGTTTAGTTCTCATGCCTATGCTCTGATCAATCAGAGTCAACCTGCTTGGTTAAAAGTTAAACAAAGCCTGGCAGCTAACGGTCAGTCAGAATGAATTGATGCATCCTCAGTGATTATGAGAAAGTGAGGACTGCAGATGCTGGAGATTAGAGTCAAGATTGTGATGCTGATTCCTGATGAAGGGCTTTTGCCCAAAATGTCGACACTCCTGCTCATCGGATACTGCCTGACCTCAGTCGTTGTGCCTCTACCAATCAGACTCCAATTACCAACCCACTCAGCATTCTCCTCTCATGCAGTAGAAATGTCTATTTTTCTCATAAAGTTGTATTTTTGCAAATTGTCCTAATTATTATAAGACAAAAAGCTTCAACAGTATGTCTTTTTCCCTGAAATTTCACGTAGATCTGACCTACCAACTGATCATTTAGTTGACATTGACTCTGCTTTCTGCCTTCCCAAATGCATCCACTTTCATATCTCTGCACTAACTTTCATCAGTTATGTATCTACCCTTGCCACTAGTTTCTGTTTCCTCATTGCCTGCTTAATTTCCAAATGATATGTCAATTACTAATTTGATATTATCCGTTTTATCGGTAAATCCAATTTATTCTACACTGAAAAGAGCATGGGGTCCTGTTACTGTCCCTAAGGGTGCCATCGTACATTTTTGCATCAGCTGTGACTCTGGGAGCGCAATCACCTCTGACGTAGATTATATATTTAAATCATATCCACAAGATTTGAGCATGTAGTCCAGATTGCCACTTGAATACAGTCCTAGGACAGTACCACACTCTCATGAGTGCTGTCTTCCAGATTATACCTGAAACCAAGATCTCATCTACTCCTTTTGGTGCACGTAAAAGATATTGTCATACTATTCAGAAAAGAGCAAGGGAGTTTGTCTTGGCCATAGTTTATTCCTCAGCCAACATAATTTAAATAGTGAAATAAAAACCAAAATTGCTAAACAAACTCAGCAGATCTGACAGCATCTGTAACAGAGTTGAGTCTAGAGAATCATCTTTGGAACTGAATTTCCAGCATTTTCTGTTTCATTTCAGATTCCCAGCATCTACAATGTTTTCCTTTTATTTAAAACTTCAACTAGTCATTAATCAAATTGCTGTCTATAATACCTTGCTATGCATAATTCAACTGTTATATTTCCTACTTACTTTGAAATATAGGCACCATTGTATTTGTTTGTTATAACGTGCTTTGGGAGACCCTGAGGTTGCAAAGGTACTGTGTAGTTGCAAGTTATTTCTTTCTTTCTTTCCAGTCTGTAAAACAAGCATTTTTGTCTCTGAACTGATTTTTCTATCTACTTTGCCGCTGACACACTATCGTCAGTCTTCAGGTTTGCTAGTATGTCTTTTGTATGGCACTTTATCAAATGCTCTTTGAAAATCTATGTATGCAACAGTGGTACTACTCTCTCAAATTTATCCAGTATTTTATCAAAGAGTGTAATCACATATATCAGCTAGAAGTTGCCTTAAGATATCTATCTGTGGCAGTACATTGTGTCAGAGGTTTTACTCTCTGGACTTTTGCCCACCACTGATGTTCCAATGATAAGCCTGTAGCAGTTACTGGGTTATCTTTGTTGAATAGGAATATAATATTTGCAATCATTTGATCCCTTGACATGGTATGCATAATCTCATGGAAAACCAGTTGTGGGCAGGGCCCCTGTTGTTTGCCAACTTATTTTCCAGAGCAACTTTGGAGACATCCCATCTGGACCAAGTGACTTTGAGCACTACTGACCTTTCAGGCATAACCTGATTATTTCTTTTGTTCCAGTATTGTTAAATTCTTCTTTTATAGAGTGGGATGCAAAGTGCTCATTTACCACAGCAGTTCTGTCCTCTGCCAGCAAATATTTGGCCCCTATTCAGACCCACTGTTTATTCAGCTATTCTTTCATTTTTTGAGATTTGGACATCGCTGGCTAAGCCAATATTTACTATCTGCTCATAACTGTCCTTGACCAACTGGTAGTGAGCTGCCTACAACTGAGTGGTGTGTTGGTCTACTTCAGAGGATGATTAGAGTTGCTACCTCGCTGTGGGTTGGAAACCCATGCATAGAATAGACTGGCAAAGGATGTCAGATTTTCCTCCCCCCAAAAAAATCATTTAACCAAATGAGTTTTGAGGACAGTCCGGTAGTTTTATGAATGTTTTTAATGAATCTGGCCTTTAATTTCAGATTTATGCTTTAAGTTTAAATTCCTACACTGCAATGTTAAGATTTGAATTCCTATCTCTGCACCTTTATTCCAGGTCTCTGGATTACCAGCCCAGTAATGTGACCATGGTTTATAAAATGGATGTTTTCTCATACACTCTATTGTGTTTCCCTGTTGCTGTCATTCTCAATTCTCTTCTGCACACTTGTATTCTATTCATCCTCTGCTGCATTATGAAGCCACCAATTCTCATAGCTTATCTTTAATTATCCAGCTCTAGATTTGAATCCCCTTGTTGTAAATATATCTACTTTCTACTTAAACTATGTTCTCTTTGAAGATATTTTATTGTTCAAATGCTATTTTGCTTGCTGATCTTAGATTCTATTCTTCTCAGGTCACATCTGCTCAACTCAATAAAATGATAGACCTCTTCCAGTTCGATATTTACGTATATGATTATACCTTGTTAATTTCCATAACTACTCTAAACCTAACGATATTATGATCACTGTTTCCCAAACGCTTTCCTACTGAAGCATTCTTCAGAATTAAATCCATCATTGCTTCTTCACTTGCTCAATGTTTTGTTTTCTTTCCCTGACATTTCAGGCATTTTCTTCCACACCTACTCACCCTTTCTCCTTGCACTTCTGTTTCCCACACACTCATGTTGAGATACTTGGAATCCCTAATATCTGTACTCAGATTTTCCTTTACATACAAGACTAACATGGAATTCAATGGCTTTGATGTTTAATATAAAGAGAATTAAAGTAGGCACACATATATAATAATGTAAGTGACATTGTGCTGAGCAGACTTATTAGACCTGAAACCATCTGTCATCATTTTTGATTCAAATGTTGCAGAATTGTTGCATAGTGAGTAATCTTCCAGCTATACCAAATCAGTAAAATAGATTTACCATTGAGCAACAACAGTTGCATTTTCTTTTATTTTTCATGTGATGCAAAATATCAGAAAATGTTTATGAAGAATCCATATTATTTTTTTGTCTAGAGTAATGCAAGCTTTTATGTTGACATGAAATCTGCTAGAGTTTTAACTTAAGCCATAGAGTTCAGACTATTTTGTTTCCACGCAGACTTCAACAAGGAAGTTAACCAGAGCTCTAATGGTGTTTGGTTATTTATGTTTTTAGATTAGTCTGAGCTCAGACTTGCATTTTTAATTAATTTGTTTTGTAGCACTTTTCCCTTGGGACAAGATCAAATCCTTTTGCGAGGTGCTCAACTGAGGAACACCCAGTGGGTTATTGGAATAGTCGTTTATACAGGACATGACACAAAACTTATGCAGGTATGTTTGAACAGCATGTTGCCAAAAATATAATTTGTGAATTTAGGTTTTGAATTGTGCCAGTGAAATGTTTGGGGGTGGGATGAGAGCATATGTAATCATGATAAAGACATTTTCTTTTCTGGAATGTCTTTGTACTGCAGATACACTATGTCCAATATGGTGGATTGGGTACCTGTGGACAAGGAAGTGGCCATTACTATGTAGTGCTGATAAGGCAGATGTAAAAACGTGGAGGGATGGTGGGGTAGATGGGCAGGAGCAATGAATAAAATAGTAAGATTGATTTTACCTGACTGCTGGTTCTACCTTGCAATTTCCAAGATAACAAACCATTTTTAATTATGTAGTGGAACTGCAATGGTGTTGTCATGCCATGTTAAATCTGTTTGTAGAATTCTTGGTTGGTAATGACATGTTTCTTGATTGTAAACCCATTTTATAGGTTATTGAAGTTTCCGTACTGTTTAATTGGCAGTTAAATTACTAATGACACACTAAACCAATAAAATCAAACCATTTCAAGTAAAATTCAGATATAATAGAAATGCACAAATCAGGCAGCATCTATGGAGTGAAAAACAAAGTTGATATTTTGGATTAAAAAATTAAACTATTTCAAGATCTCTAATTATCGATTATTTGTGTTTAATTGCAAATCTATCCTTAGAGTATAATGGCAAATAGCACTGGCCTGTAAGGTTTTGCACTTCATTGAGAAAACAGCTAACTACTACTTTCTTGAGGAATTTTTCATGGACAACAACTGCTGGTCTTGTCAACAATGCTCACATCATTTGAATGAATAAATATAATCCAGTCAAAATTTCAGCTTATTTACATATACCCATTTTAAGGAACATTTGTACAGTGGTGCTTAAACTATGCTAAGTTTCTAAAACAAAGTCCCTTTTCTGTGAAGATTTGAGTTTTTTTCTGTTTACAACAGGAGTATGAAGCCTCTTGCTCTACTTTAGAAGCATGGGTTCAAACAATTGTGTTCCTAGCTTTACATTGTATAACATTGTGGAGAAAAATATATGGCTTAGTTTACAAAATGACCATGGGTAAGCAAGGACAAGGCTAAATATCACAAAAAGCCAACTCACACCTCATGATGAAACTTGACCTTTTGTAATACTGAAGATGTAAGTAAATATAATGATGTCTTGAAGTATTGTAAATAATTGTTAAAATTCCTTCCCCCCCCCCCCCCCCATATACTCTTATTTTTTACATGAAAGGATATTGCTTTCAGGATTTTTTTTCATCAGACTGCTTTTGAACTGATGTTGTTCTGTTTATTACCAACACTGAAAAGATCAAAGCAGAGAGTAGTTCATGTACAATTGAGAATTCCTTCTGCCTCATGAACTGTAGTCAAGCTTCAGCTGTCATTGTGCCGTATTTTTTTTTAAAAACCCTGAAGATATTACTGTTCTTGTGTGTTGCCTATTCCCCTAGTAATCACTTTTAGTTGGTAATAAACTTAGTAGTGCAAGTGTTAAGCTTTTGTACTGGAAAATATTGAGAGGAGAACTGTCTAACTTTTCTTGGACAAAGTTAAAAATCATACAACACCAGGTTATAGTCCAACAGGTTTACTTGGAAGTACTAGCTTTCGGAGCATTGTTCCTTCATCATACTCAATGAAGAACAGTGCTCCGAAAGCTAGTACTTCCTAATAAACCTGTTATACTATAACCTGGTGTTGTGTGATTTTTAACCACATCACATCATAACTTTTCTTGAAACAATTCAGCCCTAAAATTAAAATTGGCAGAACTTCAGGCAAGCCATATTCCAAAAGAAAACTGTTCAATGCTTTGAGCTTTTGATATCCCTTTTGTAAATATCCCATTTCTGTATTTATTAGAAAATTGTTTGTATAGGGAAGAAGGGGAATATGCATTGCAAATTAATAATTCAATTTCAGTGCTAAAAACCTACTTCAGTGCTGAAAAAACACCACTGGCAATTCAATGCTTTCGTTGTCAGTCGAGTGAACTACATGTATCCAGTACATCAAGTCAATTTCAGATTCAGCTTATGAAATTACTCCTATATCTTTAATCAGCTGTATTTGCGTTTTGTACTACCAAGCAACTATTTTAAAGCTCTTTCATATGTATTCATGTATCCAAAAGATCAGATTTATTTGTGCAACTTTCTCAAAAGCTTAGATTCAGCACAATTACTTGCAGCACCTAGTCATGTTTAATACATCCTGGAGATTTCACCAGCTTTTTGAGATATGCCCTGTTTCTAGTGCAGCACTTTCAAACAAGTCCAGAAAGATTAATTTTAAGCTACACTGAACATTTTGAAATTTCACCTTTCTTGTGCCAATAACATCGTTTTTGACAAAATTGAGCAAAAATCTAGCAGTTCAAAGTTTATGAGAAATGAAATTAGTCATAAGTGAAAGCTCTCAAAAAGAGGGGGTGTTTATTTGCATTTTGTTTGTGTTTTTCTTGAACTAATGAAGCTTTACGATATATTCTTAACAAGGGTTATGATTGTTTTTTAAAAATACTGCAGTGCAATAAACGAAAGGTTTCTCTCTGTAATTTCACATGAATTATTTTGCAGAATACCACACAGGCTCCGCTAAAATTATCAAATGTGGAACGAATCACAAATTTGCAAATCCTCTTATTATTTGGTGTTCTTCTCTTCATGTCTTTGGTGTGTGCCATTGGTTCAACGATATGGACTAGCAGGCATGCTGCAGGAGACTGGTACCTCGATTTCAGTGGTAAGAATTTACAGAAAAATACAAAACTGCCTATTAACTGAGTGGTGCACTGCTGTTGAGCAATGATGTGTTTCTTTCTTCAGACATGTTAGATCACTGATTGCAGCAAACATGATTTGTTTGTCCGTCTTGAGATTCAGTTATGTGGATATAGAATTTCTTAATCAGCTGTTCATAATTTTCTGAAAATCTTTTTTGATCACTCTGCCATTAGATAATTTTCATCTGCAAATGTCTTCATAAACCATTGTTTAGGCCACAGTGCGTCTTTGTGCCAAAACTGCAGGACAAATGAGACATTTACAATACCAGTGTAGCATTATTGTGATGTGTGAGTTTGATTGTTTTTGTGATTTTTTTTTGTGGAGCCTTGAAATGTAGAAAAGTGAGACTCCTCCTTCCATAGAACACCACGTTCCATTTCATTTCTGGACTATGTTTGAATCAGATTCTGGAAAAAATCAACTTCCAGTATTGATATAAACCAAAATGATTTTTCACATGTGATACATTATTGCTTAAATACATTCTCAATGAAACACCCATGTGATGTTAAACTGCATGCACCCTGTAAATACAAAAAAAACTGAGATTTCAAGGCAATAGTGTTATGGACAAATTCAGATAAACAGTGTAACCCGTGAAATCTGACTCCTGTAATTTGGTGCTTTGAGGACCTGCTTTTCAAATCACGTATGTGAAATGTGGGTCAATTAGGTGGTTTAAAATTGTTTAAAGTTATGGATTGATTGTGGTTAATTTTACAATTTTGCAGTTGTATGTAAAGTTTATGTGAGGTGGTGAATACTTTAAGGAGAATTATGTAGAAAAACTGTAAACAAGAAAAAAATGTATTGTTCAGTTTTGAAGTAGGTTCACAAACTGGTGAAAATGGGAAAAGATTCAGAAAATGAAGAAAAATATTACCCAATGCAAATTCTTTTTTAAAGAACAACTGATTTCATTCCAAATCTGGTTCTTGACTTTGCTGAGATACATTTAATGTTAACTTATACCCAGATGTCATTGTTTCATTAAATTGGGCTGACGTAATCTGTTAAGCAAATGTCCAAGTTATAAGGGAATGCATATTGGATGCAGTAGCTGAGAATCACACTAAGTATGTAACAGGACTTTGTTGAACAAGTATCTAGTCCATTCCTTTCCAACGGAAATTACACTTGTTCACTTGAACCTGCTGGGAAACAACAATCAGGAGACTGACCCAAAGCAGTTTTGGTTGGCAGTTCCAACCAGCCAGTTGTTCATTCTAAGGTGGGAAGGATTAGAACATGGAACGTTATAGCGCATTACAGGCCCAAAGGGCCTCAATGTTGCACCAACCTGTGAAACTAATCTGAAGCCCATCTAACCTACACTATTTCATTTCATACATTAGACTATCCTATGACCATTTAAATGCACTTAAAGTTGGCAAGTCTGCTACTGTTGCAGGCAGTGCATTCCACACCCCTACTCCACTCCAAATAAAGAAACTACCTCTGACATCTGCCCTATATCTATCACTGCTCAATGTAAAGCTATGTCCCCTTGTGCTAGCCATCACCATCTGAGGACAAAGGCTCTCACTGCCCATCTTATCTAACCCTCTGATTATTTTATATGTCCCAATTAAGTCACCTCTCGACTTTCTTCTCTCTAATGAAAACAGCCTCAAGTCCCTTAGCTTTTCCTCGTAAGACCTTTCCTCCATACCAGACAACATCCTAGTAAGTCTCCTCTGAACCCTTTTAAAGTTTCCACATCTTTCTATCATGTGTTTACCAGAACTATACACAATACACCAAGTGTGGTCACACCAGAGTTTTGAACAGCTGCAGCATGACATCATGGCTCCAAAACTCAATCTCTCTACCAATAAAAGCTAGCACACCATATGCCTTCTTGCCACCCAGGTTGATAGAGTTGTTAACGTTCATGGATCTGTGTACATTGACACACAGATCTCTCCGTTGTCTACAATACCAAGAATCGTACCATTAGTCCAGTACTCTTTAATCCTGTTGTTCCTTCCAAAGTGAATCACCTCACACTTTTTCACATTAAGCTCCATTTGCCACCTCTCAGCCCAGCTCTGCAACTTATCTGTGTCTCTCTGTAACCTACAACATCCTTCTGCACTATCCACAGCTCTACCTTAGTGTCATCCACAAATTTACTGGCCCATCCTTCTACACCCTCATCCAGGTCGTTTATAAAAATGACAAACAACAGTGGACCCCAAACAGATCCTTACAGTGCACCACTAGTAAGTGAACTCCAGGATCAATATTTCCCATCAACCACCACCCTCTGTCTTCTTTCAGCCAGCCAATTTCTGATCCAAATTGCTAAATCACCCTCAATTCCATGCCACTGTATTTTGTGCAATACCATGGGGAACCTTATCAAATGTCTTACTGAAATCCATATACACCACATCATTTACACTCATCTACCTGTTTGTCCACCTTCTCAAAGAACTCGATAAGGTTTGTGAGGCACGACCTACTCTTCAAGGTAAAAACAATGACTGCAGATGCTGGAAACCAGATTGTAGATTAGTGGTCCTGGAAAAGCACAGCAGGTCAGGCAGCATCCGAGGAGCAGTAAAATTGACGTTTCGGGCAAAAGCCCTTCATCAGGAATACAGACAGAGTGCCTGAAGGATGGAGAGATAAATGAGAGGAGGGTGGGGGTGGGGAGAAACTAGCATAGAGTACAATAGGTGAGCGGGGGAGGGGATGAAGCTGATAGGTCAGGGAGGAGGGTGGAGTGGATAGATGGAAAAGAAGATAGGCAGGTAGGACAAGTCATGGGGACAGTGCTGAGCTGGAAGTTTGGCACTGGGGTGAGGTGGGCGAAGGGAAAATGAGGAAACTGTTGAAGTCCACATTGATGCCCTGGAGTTGAAGTGTTCTGAGGCGGAAGATGAGGTGTTCTTCCTCCAGGCGTCAGGTGGTGAGGGAGCGGCGGTGAAGGAAGCCCAGGACCTCCATGTCCTCGGCAGAGTGGGAGGGGGAGTTGAAATGTTGGGCCACGGGATGGTGTGGTTGATTGGTGCAGGTGTCCCGGAGATGTTCCCTAAGGCGCTCTGCGAGGAGGCGTCCAGTCTCCCCAATGTAGAGGAGAACACATCGGGAGCAACGAATACAATAAATGATATTGGTGGATGTGCAGGTAAAACTTTGGATGTGGAAGGCTCCTTTAGGGCCTTGGATGGAGGTGAGGGAGGAGATGTGGGCGCAGGTTTTGCAATTCCTGCAGTGGCAGAGGAAGATGCCAGGATAGGAGGGTGGGTTGTAGGGGGGCATGAACCTGACCAGGTAGTCACATAGGGAATGGTCTTTGCTGAAGGCAGAAAGGGGCGGGGTGGGAAATATATCCCTGGTGGTGGGGTCCAGAAATGTTGGCGAAGGTTGGTAGGGTGGAAGGTGAGCACCAGGGGCATTCTGTCCTTATTATGGTTGGAGGGGTTGGGCCTGAGCGCAGAGGTGCGGGATGTGAACGAGATGCATTGGAGGCCATCTTTAACCACGTGGGAAGGAAAATTGCAGTCTCTAAAGAAGGAGGCCATCTGGTGTGTTCTGTGGTGGAACTGGTCCTCCTGGGAGCAGATACGGCAGAGGTGGAGGAATTGGGAATACGGGATGGCATTTTTGAAGGAGGTAGGGTGGGAAGAGGTGTAATCCAGGTGGCTGTGGGAGTCGGTTTTGTAAAAAATGTCGGTGTCAAGTCGGTCATCATTAATGGAGATGGAGAGGTCCGAGATGGAGAGGGAGGTGTCAGGGATGGTCCAGGTAAATTTAAGGTCAGGGTGGAATGTGATGGTGAAGTTGATGAATTACTCAACCTCCTCGCGGGAGTGTGAGCTGATGCCAATGGAATCATCAATGTAGCGGAGGAAGAGGTGGGGAATGGTGCCGGTATAATTACGGAAGATGGACTGTTCTACGTAGCCAACAAAGAGACAGGCATAGCTGGGGCCCATACGGGTGCAATGGCTACCCCTTTGGTCTGGAGGAAATGGGAGGATGCAAAGGAGACCTACTCTTCACAAAACCATGTTGACTATCCCTAATCAACTTATTCCTTTCGAGGTGATGATTATAAATTTTATACCTTGTAATCTTTTCCAACGCATTATCCACAACCAAAGTAAAGCTCATTGGTCTATAATTACCAGGGTTGTCTCTACTCCCCTTCTTGAACAAGGAACAACATTTGCTGTCCTCCAGTCTTCTGGCACTATTCCTGTACACAATGATGACATAAAGATCAAAGCCAAAGGCTCTGCAATCTCCTCCCTGGTTTCCCAGAGAATCCTAGGATAAATCCCATCTGGCCCAGGGGACTTATCTATTTTCACACTTTCCAGAATTGCTAACACCTCCTCCTTGCGAACCTGAATTCTACTATTCTGGATTAGTGGTGCTGGCCAAGTACAGCAGTTCAGGCAGCATCCAAAGAGCAGCGAAATCGACGTTTCGGGCAAAAGCCCTGCATCAGGAATAAAGGCAGTGAGCCTGAAGCATGGATGGATAAGCTAGAGGAGGGTGGGGGTGGGGAGAAAGTAGCATAGAGTACAATAGGTGAGTGGGGGAGGGGATGAAGGTGATAGGTCAGGGAGGAGAGGGTGGAGTGGATAGGTGGAAAAGGAGATAGGCAGGTAGGACAAGTCCGGACAAGTCATGGGGACAGTGCTGAGCTGGAAGTTTAAAACTAAGCTGAGGTGGGGGAGGGGGAAATGAGGAAACTGTTGAAGTCCACATTGATGCCCTGGGGTTGAAGTGTTCCAAGGCGGAAGATGAGGCGTTCTTCCTCCAGGCGTCTGGTGGTGAGGGAGCGGCGGTGAAGGAGGCCCAGGACCTCCATGTCCTCGGCAGAGTGGGAGGGTGAGTTTTTACCTCAATTCTACTAGTCTAGTAGTCCTGTATCTCACTATTCTCCTCGTCAACATTGTCTTTTTCTAGTGTGAATACTGACGAAAAGTCTTTCCTGGCTAACTTGCAACTCTCAAGTGCCCTAACTGAACGTTCACATCTTATTCTGACATTAGCCGCCGCCGCCTTCTTGATTCAACTTGCTTAGTAAACCATGGCTCCCTCATTTGACAACTTCCTCCCTTCCTGACAGGAACATACTTATCAAGGACACACAGTAACTGTTCCTTGAGTAAGTTCCACATTTCAATTGCTCACATCCCCTGCAGTTTCCTTCCCCATGCTATGCATCCTAAATCTTGCCTAATCGTATCATAATTGCCTTTCCCCCCAGTTATAACTCTTGCCTTGCAGTATATGCATATCCCTTTTCATCATTTGCTTATCTTCCAGTTAAAAAAGCTGAAGAGATTTAGTGGGGTCAAGCAAATTGTAATTAAATTACAAATTGTGGATGCAGGAGATCTAAAAAAAAGACCAGAAACAGTTGTGAAGAAGAATCATTGGGCTCAAAACATTAACTCTGCTTTCTCTCCTCTGATGCTGCCAAAACTGCTGAGTTTCACCAGCCATTTTTGCTTTTGTTTGAAGTGCTCTTCTATCTGATCAAAAACTCTGGAGAACTATCCAGTTTTAAATCAAAAACACTTTTTTAAATGTCTTTAGAACAAAATCCAACGTTACTGTACTTTTTCAAGTAGTATCAAATTCAGCATGTCTGTTAGTAAATAAAAAGAAATAGGAAGAACTGCAGATGTTGTAACTCAATCAAAAACAGAAGTTGCTGAAAGCATCACCAGACCCGAAAACTTAACTTTGATTTCTCTTCACAGATGCTGCCAGATCTGCTGAGCTTTTCCAGCAACTTCTGTTTCGTTTCAACATGTTTTTTCTTTCTCTTAACAATATATAATTTTCTTAAAAGTGACTTATAGAGTCATAGAGATGTACAGCATGGAAACAGACCCTTTGGTCCAACCTGTCCGTGCCGACCACATATCCCAACCCAATCTAGTCCCACCTGCCAGCACCTGGCCCATATCCCTCCAAACCCTTTCTATTTGTATACCTATACAAATGCCTGTAAGCTCATAAGACCAGATGGGTGCACAATTAGGCCATTTTGACACATCAAGTCTGCTCCGCCATTCAATCATGGTTGATATGTTTCTCCATCCCATTTTCCTGCCTCGTTTCCATAACCTTTGATCCCCTTGCTAATCAATGACCATGAGTCAGCTACATGTGACATCAGGTGACTGTTGGCCCCTATTCCCCCCCCCCCCATTTGAAGGTTAGTTTTCACTCCTTTTGAGAACAAAACGCTCTTACTTGCAAAACTGTTGCAGTCATGAACCAAGCCATGCTAGGCTATAAAGAGAGAAACCGTAATCCAGTTGAAGTTATAATTATCAGAATCATTATTGAAGACCAGGTCAAAGTTTTGAATAGTTGCCAAACATCTACATTCAGGACAAAAAAAACTCTTTCAATTCTCATTTGTACAGTAGTCTCTTTATCCTGAGTGAAAGATGTTAGTTTAATGTTGTTTCCATCTTCTAAGCATGCATGAATACCAGTCCCTCATGGTGCATGGCAATCCTGATCTGTCATCATTTCTAAATCCTTTTTTACCCTCAGTGCACCTCATTGATTACATCTGTCCAGCCCAAACCACTGAGGTATCGGTGGAAAAATGTTTCTCAGTAGAGTTGAATGCAGCACAGATTGATGACAGGAAAGAAAATTTGAAGTGACAGTAGGAAGTGTTCAGGCCACCATTTCAGAGATATGCTTACAAAACGTTCAAAGTTAAAAACTAAATATTAGAATTTTCAAAAGCGCAGGTGAGAATGGAAGGGTGATAGAATTACTTTCTTTGAACAAGATGTACAATGACCTTGTATCGGACATTGTAGAATACATACAGGTGTGGATAAGAAATAATAAGAGGAAGAAGACATTGATTATTTTGCAGGAAAGAGAATAAACCACTAGATAGTGAGGGCATTTTTTTTAAAAAAAGGCAGCAAACTTGTTATGGATGACTTCCATTTCGTGTAGTTGGGAAAATCAAATTGGCAAAAGTAGCCATGAGGAAGGTTTTGGAGTCCAGGAGTCAAGCTATCTTGGATCTGATAGTATGAAATGAGGCAGATTTAATAAATGATCTCAGACTAACAGGTATCCGAGGGAACACTGACCATAATATTGTAACATTTTGCATTTAGTTTGAGTGTGAGACACTCTGGTCAGAAGCAATTGTGTTAAACTTTAATAAGGCTCATTAAACAGGGATGAAGACTGGGTTAACTAGTGTGGACAGGAAATAAGTTTAGCAAAAAGGGTAGTTGATGAAAAATAGCAGATTTTTATGTAAATTGTTCATAACTTACAGGTAGGATATGCTTTGGTGAGGAAGAAGGACTCGAGGAAAAGGTTAAACACCCTATGGTTAACCAAGAAGGTGAAGGAAATTATCAAATTGAAAGAAAAAAAAAGTATTGAAATTTATAGCATGGATAGGGTGAATAGATCTTGAGTGGAAGAGTCCAGAAGTAAAAGCGTAGATTTAAGATGAGAGGGGAAAGATTTAAAAGGGACCTAAGGGGCAACCTTTTCACATAAAGGGTGGTGCGTGTACAGTGAGCTGCCAGAGGAAGTGATGGAGGCCTGTACAATTGCAACATTTAAAAGCCATCTGAATGAGTATATGAATTGGAAGGGTTTAAGAGGGATATGGACCAATTGCTGGCAAATGGGACTAGATTAATTTAGGATACCTGGTTGGCATGCACATATTGGACTAAAGGGTTTGTTTCCGTGCTATATATCTCTATGACTCTATGCAATATGATAAAGATTAATGGTAAATTAGAAGATTGACAAGTCTTAAAAACCAACAAATTCTGACCAAAAAGGTTAAAGGAAGGATGAAATCAACAATGAGGACAACTGAGCAAGTAATACAAAAGCAGTGCTCCTTCATGAAAAGGGAGAGGTCAAAATGAGCATAGGACTCTTAGAGAGTGAGGCGGAGGAAATAATAATGAGGAACCTGAAAATAGCAGAAGAGTTGAATAAACAGTTTGCAATAAAGCGCAATAATCACATTCTAAAAATACTTGGAGATTAAGGGAGGAGATAAACCAATAACTATCTTTCAAGAAAAAAGTACCAGTGAAACTAATGGGACTACAGGATATTAATTACTTTGGTCCCTCATGATTGTACGTAAGGTTTAATGGGAGTAGCTGCAAAGATAGTGAACACACTGGGATTAAGCTTCCAAAATCCCTTAGATTTGGGAAATGTCCCAGAGGATTGACAACTACAACATCCTTATTCAAAATGAAATGAGACAAAAAAGAACAGGCCAGTTGGCTGAACATCTTTCGTTGGGAAAGTGTTAGAGGCTATTACAAAGGATGTTATATCACAGCATTTAGCAACACAAAACAGTCAGCAAAAATCAACATGGCCGAATGAAGGGGAATTCATGCTTGACAAATTTATTCATTATTTCAGATTGCAAGAAGCAGGATAGAGGAAGGGAAACCAGTATGTGTAATATATTTAGATTTCCAATAGATGTTTGATAAGTTAACGCATGTAAAACTATGAAGTAAGAGCCCATGGTTTGGGAGATATTACGTTACTATGGCAATAGTGTTGTCTAACTAAAAGAAGCCAGAGAATTGGGATATAGTAGGCTTTTTAAGGATGACAACCTGTAAACAGTAGTGTGATACATGGAATCAGTGCTGGGGCAAAAGTTAGTTGCAATATATATGATTTGGATGAGAAAAGTGAATGCATTGTAACTAAGTTTGCAGATGACACAAAAATAGGAAAGCAAGTAGTGAGAATGACAAAGTGTCATTTGAGGGATATAGACATGTTCTGTGAGTGGGCAAAAGCTTGGCAGATCGAATATAATTTCGAGATTATACACAATGTGAGCAGAATAGAGGAGCTGAATATTATTTAAATGATGAATGACTGAAGAAATCTGAAGCATAGAATGATATGGGGTCCTCGTCCATGAATCTCAAAAAGCTAGCATCCATGTTCATTGTATTTGTGACACAAATGGAATGTTTCCTTTATTTCAATGG
The DNA here is from genome assembly GCF_020745735.1 of Hemiscyllium ocellatum. Lineage (NCBI taxonomy): Eukaryota > Metazoa > Chordata > Chondrichthyes > Orectolobiformes > Hemiscylliidae > Hemiscyllium > Hemiscyllium ocellatum. The sequence goes on from NC_083401.1 coordinate 102,791,026, forward strand.
GAATAAACTATAAAAATAGGGCAGTCTTGCTAAAATTATGTACAGCACTAGTCAACACAGCTGGAATACCATGAGCAGTTTTGGTTCCCATAGGCACAGAAAGCGTGCTGACACTGGAGTTAATCCAGAGAAGAATGTTCTTATGAGGCAAAGTTGAGCTTATCCTCATTGAAGTCTTAGGAGATTCTTAGGAGATTGACAAGGTCTAAGTGGAAAGGTTGCTTCCCTCTATGGGGGAGTTGAGGGCCACATGGCATCATCCCAGATGAGGAGGAATTTATTTTCTGAGGATTGTGAATGTGTGGAATTCTTCACTGCAGAGGGCTGTGGATGTGGGTCATTAAATATCTTCAAAGATGAGATGGACACATGTTTAATTATTAATGGGAAAAATGCAGAAAATGGAATTGAGGATTATCAGATCAGCTGTGATCTTATTAAACTAATAGGGGATGAAGAATTATTGGAGATATAAAATAATGTAGAGTTGAAGTTAAAATCAGATTGGTCATGATTGTAGTAAATGGTGGAGCAGGCTCAAAGGGCTCAGTGACCTACTCTTGCTCCTTGCTCATGCACTGAAGAAGCTCAGCAGTTCTAGCAACAAGAGTGGAGAGAGAAACAGTTAATGTTGCAAATTCAGTATGACTCCTCTGTGGATCTGAAAGAAACTAGAAAATTATGGTTTTTATTTAAATGATAATAGGGCAGGAACAGCTAGTTGTACGAATGGTGAGTGTACTCAGAGCAAAAGACAAAGGCAGTGATAATGGTAGTAAAGGATTGTTAGCTGTGTAAAAATAAATACAAATGTTAGCTATGAAATGAAGAAAATGAGTCTGCTGTGCTGTGAGGATGTGTGAAAAATAGTGCACAACAGTTGACGTAGAGGCTGTGAAATGTCGAAACAGTGCTGTTTCTCCAGTTCTGAAGAAGGGTCACTGGCCCCAAAATGTTAACTCTGCTTTCTCTCCACAGATGCTGCTAGATCGGCTGATTTTTTTACCAGCATTTTCTGTATTTGTTTCTGATTTCCAGCATCCACAGTTCTTTTTCTTTTGTTGTTCTTACAACTTCTGTTAAGCTTTATTGGAACACTATCAAGCCAAAAATGGAAATGTTAGCATGGGAGCAATGTGATATATTGAAATGACAGGCAATTCCAAGGTTAACCAGGCAGAGTAGAGGTATTCCACAAAGTGGTCACCTGATCAACATTTAATCTTAGCAATGTAAACACGACTGCATTGCGAGCAGTGAATACAGTAGACGAGATTGGAAGTAGCACAAGTAAAACGCTGCTTTCAGATGTTTAGCGTCAGTACTTTACTTTATTTGAATGATCTCATTGAATGCTGGAGCAGAATCAATGAATTGAACAGCATGCTGCTTCTGTGTTTATGGTCAATAATGTGAAATAGCTAATAGGTGATTGGTGTAGTACATGAAGAGAAAAATAATTGAATCTTGTGGGTGACTAGAACAAATTTGCAATAATGTGATGAATAAAATATGCGGTAAAAAGTAACGGTATAGAATCATATATGAGAAAACAAAGCCATTCTCTTCATTGTTTAGATCAGAGTCGTGCTGGAAAAGCACAGCAGGTCAGGCAGCATCTGAGGAGCAGGAAAATCGACGTTTCGGGCAAAAGGCCTTCATCGGGGCTTTTGCCCGAAACGTCGATTTTCCTGCTCGGATGCTGCCTGACCTGCTGTGCTTTTCCAGCACCACTCTGATCTAAACTCTGGTTTCCAGCATCTACAGTCCTCACTTTTGCCTAGCCATTCTCTTCATTGTGCCTGTGATAGCACTTTGGTGAAGTTATCTATTAATCCCACAGTCTTCCTATAGTCTTGGAAATTTGTTTCCCTTAGAAGATCCCAGTTCCACTTTGAATATTACTGTTGAATCTACTTAGGCTCTCTTTCAGGCAGTGCATTCTGTAGATACAGCACACTTTATAAAAACCTGTTTTCTCGTGTTTCTTTTTGCTTATCAACCAAAATTTGTGTTCTCTGATGACTGACCTTTCTGCCACTGAATGCAGTTCCTCCTTAGTTACTCTATCAAAACATTCATGATTTTGAATAGGTCTGCCAAATATTTTCTCCACTCCTCTGCTCCAAGGAAATCAATGATAATTTCTCTAGTCTCTCCATGTGACTGAAGTCCTTCGTCCCTTGTGTCAATCCAGCAAATCTCATCTGCATCTTCTTTTGGGACCTAACATTCCATCTCAAGTACGCTACTCCCAATGCTCCAGTTGAGACCTAATTAGTTTTTTTTATAAATGTCAGCATGACTCTCTTGCTTTTGTTCTCTTTCTCTATTTGGAGTCTATATCCCCAACACAAGAATGGTGACCTAGAACCATCTGCATGTGCATGGTTTGATACATGTGCATGTTACTTCTGTGATGTCATTTGAGGTATGATCCCATTAGGAATTACAACTTTGGAGACCATGTATCTGCATGCATACTCATCTACTTATTCACTGACTTTACAAATTTACAGTGTTTAACAGCGCTTGAAATATCCACCTGCCCGTTTAGTATCCACAGCATAGAAAGCTGATCCAGGTTAATATCCTTTTTGAATATTGTCCACTATAGACATCTATTTAAATGCTTTAATCATAAAACGTTTTTTTTTAAAAAAGGTGAATCGTTGGTTTGAAGTATGGGCAAGGAATCTCTAATTGTTTGCTGCATGAAATATTGTTTAAATAAATGTTCAAAGTTTGTGAGAAGATTTGTAGCTCGGGTGCTCGTTGTTGTGGTTCTGTTCGCCAAGCTGGGAATTTGTGTTGCAAACGGTTTGTCCCCTGTCTAGGTGACATCCTCAGTGTTTGGGAGCCTCCTGTGAAACGCTTCTGCAATGTTTCCTCCGGCATTTATAGCAATTTGTCTCTGCCGCTTCCGGTTGTCAGTTCCAGCTGTCCGTTGCAGTGGCCGGTATATTGGGTCCAGGTCGATGTGCTTATTGATTGAATGTGCCATAGAAATGGTTTAGAGACTGTAGTCGTAGTAACATACTGATGCCATAAGGTTTAATATTCCCATTGAGTGCCAAACTTTCTGTCTAATTGCTTCATGTAAGTGAGATCACTAGAAGTGCTCTGGATGAGGTTCTGCTGGCAATATTGTACTGTATCAGCCATGGAAATACAGTACTCTGATGTGACAATGTGATTTTGTGCGCAAGTGTGTGGTGCTCCACCTACTGGTGGTTTTGACCACAAATGGAATCTTTCCTATTAAGTATTGCATTTAAAGTTCCACTTAGTTTGTGATCTGTCTCACTGTGTTTTCTATAAAAACCTATTTCCTCACCTAAATTTCATTTGTGTGCGTGTCTGCCTGTTTCGTTTATCTATTATCTTCTGATGTTACTATTCCTACTAATTATTACTTATTTATTCAGTGAGGTGCTGCATATAAGGCTACTTTTTTTTAAACTCTCAGGATGTGGGTATTGCTGGCTGAGCCAGCATTTATCACTCACCTTCTCAAAGGCAACTAGAGATATTTGTGAACTGCCTTCTTGAACCAGTGCAGTCCATTTCATATAGACAGATTCTCAATGTCATTAGGGAGGATGTTCCAGGAATTTGACAGAGTAACTCTGAAGGAAAAATGATATATTTCCAAGTCAGGATAGTGAGTTGCTTGGAGGGGAACTTTCAGGTGATGGTGTTGCCATGTATCTGTTGCCCTCCACCTTCTAGATGGTGGTGGTCTTGCGTTTGACAGGTGCTGTTCTAGAAACCTTGGCGAAGTTTTGCAATGCATCTTGTAGATGGTGTACACTACTGTTACTGAGCATCATTGCTGGAGGGAATGAATATATGTGGATGTGGTGGCAATTAATCAATCTGCTTTGTCCTAGATGGTGTCAAGCTTCTGTAGTATTGTTGGAGCTGCACTCTTCCAGGCAAGTGGGGAGTATTTTGTCACACTTCTGACTTGTATCCTGTAGATAGTGGACAGACTTTGGGGAATCACAAGTTAAGTTACTCACTGCGAGAGCCCTAGCTTCTCACTTGCGGCAGTACTTGTCTGGTTCAGTTTCTGGTGGATGGTAACCCCAGGATGCTGATAGTGGGGTATTCTGTTTGGATGATAATGTAATTTTGGTTAAATACTGTCTTAATAAGATGAAAGCCCGTAGTGTTGGGGGAAATAGTTAGAAGATTGCCTAATTAATAGAAGACAGATTTGGGATAAAGAAGGCACCCCCCAGGATGAAGTGCCTCATAGGGGTCAGTGCTGGGGTCATATTTATTCAATAAATATGTGACCTGGATCAGAAAAGTGGATATACGTATAGGTAAGTTTGCAGCTGGCAGAAAATCAGGTGTGGAGACAAATGAAGTCTGCAGAGGGACACAGACTGGTTCAGTGAGTGGGGAGAAAAAGCCTGGCAGATCGAATATAATGTGGCAAAATATAAGATTATACACTTTAGCTGTAAAAATAGAAGAGGTGAATATTAATTAAAAGTGGACAGACTGTAAAACGTTGCAGGTCAAAGGGACGTGGGTTCCTTGTGCATGAACCACAAAAAAGCCATCATCCATGTTCAGTGTGTAATAGAGAAGGTAAGTGGAATGTTGTCCTTTTTATTCCAAAGAGATTGGAGTATTAAAAATAATAAAGTCTTGTTAAAACTATACAAAACACTAGTCAGACCACAGCTGGGGTGCTGAGAGTAGTTTAGTCCCCTCATTGAAGGCAAAGCAGACTGAGGGGGCAATCAGTGAAGATTCACTGGTTGGAGCCCAGATACAGGGAGATTTTCTTATGAGGTGTGTTGATTAGATTAGGATTTAAAGGAACAAGAAGAGCCCTTAGTGAATAATACAAAATTCTTTGGGGGGCTTGACAGGGCTCATGTGGAGAGATTGTTTCCCTTTGTGGGTGAGTCCAGGACAAGAGGACATAATCTCAGTACTGAGTTCCCCCTTTGAGACAGAAATAAGGAAAGAGGTCTTTCTCTCAGCGGGTAGTCAATTTGTAGGATTCTTTATCAAAGAGGGATGTAGAGACTAGATAATTAAGTATACTCAAAGCTGAGATAGGCAGATTTCTAGTAGTTAAAGGAATCAAAGTTTACAGCTAACAGACAGTGAAGTGGAGTTGAGGATTATCAGATCAGCCATGATCTCATTGAATAGTGAAGTGGACCTGAAGAGCTGAATGACCCAATTTTTGCTGCTATGTCTTTTATGTTACCCCCTGGGGAATACTTCCCACCTTCTAGAAAGCAACTGTTCACCACTGCCTTGCTTACTATTCAGTAATTTGAAGTCTGTGCTGTCGCTGTCCATTAATTCAGCAAGCTGTAATTTTCTGTACTGAAACTATCATGCATTACTCCGTCAACCATCGTTTGGAAGTCCACATCCGTCACTTCAACCTCGCCACCCTAAATCATATTATGTGAAAGAATTTTATCAAGTTATCAGACATGATTTCCTTTCAACAAATCCATGCTGCCTTTCATATATTAGTCCATATTTTTCCAAATGTGTATTAATTTTGTAGGAGATTATTGGCCCCGGTATTAGCGTGACTGCATTGTAGTTATTGGGTTTACACCTCTCTTTCTTTTAAAGAATATGTAATGTTTGCAGTTTTCCAACTCACTAACACTATTCCCCTATGCAAGGAAGATTAGTAGATTGCAGCCACAATCTCTCTACCTTCCACCCTTCATTCCATCAGTGGTCTAAGATACATAGCAATTCAACTCAGCAACTTTTCTGCTTAGTGGCCTCTCAACCTTTTAAGTACATCCTCTGTTTTTAATGCAACCGCCATATGCTACTACCACCTCTTATGTTAGTTGCATTCTCTATACTAGTGAAAAAGAGTGCAGAGTACTCCTCAATGATTCAGCAATGCTCTCTGTGTCAGCAAGATTTTTTTTTAGTCTCTAATTGGCCTCAGCCCCATCAAACTACCAATTCACACATTGCAAAATTACATATTTTATTTGAAATTAAAAATATGGAATGGATTTTTGGACTGCTGTGTTGTAGGGAATTAATTGGTGTCATTTTTTAATATATTGACACAAAAGTGATTACTGATGGGTTAAAAAGAGCATGTAACGTTTGGAGAAATTGGATTTGGTATTTTTGTGGGACCATCTGGTACTAGGTGCCTTTTGGTTGGAAACAAATAGATTTTGGATTGGTTTTATGTAGGAAGTTGCCATAAAACTGAAAGACAAGAATAGTGATACTTAGACTTCCAAAAGGCTGCAAGCTGATCTAGATCATTCTGCCTCTCACGCTCTCAGCGTGACAGCCTCTCATGCTGTCAAGGGAGAGTGAAAATGGAGAGGTGATAGGAGATAAAAAGGAAATGGCAGATGAAATCAGCAAATGGTTTGCTATACTATGGAGGATAGAAAAAAAACTCCTAAGAAAAGTTGTGGAAGTGATAGAGGAATTACAATCACCGGGGAAACAGTGGTGGAGGTGGAAACTGATGAGTCACTAGGTTCAAATGGAATTCATCCGATAGTCTTACCAGAGGTTGCTTTGAGGTAGGAGATTTGTTGGTTGTTCAAAATTTGATAGATTCAAGGAAGATTCCATCAGACTGGAAAATAGCAAATATAATCCTTCATTTCAAGGAGGGAAAGAGGCAGATAACCAGAAACTTGCAGACGACTTTATCTGTCAGGAGAAAGATTTTAGTATCCATCATTAAGGTGTTTATGTTTAGGGAAAGTCAGCATGTTTTTGTGAAAGGGAAATGATGCAACCAGTTTATTTGAGTACTTTGTATGACTGTAAATTTCCAAGGGTAGATGGATCTGGATATTCCGATGTGTGGTTCACAAAAATTATTTAGTGAGGCAAGAAGTTTAGAAGGCTAATGGAATTCTATCCATTAATTTGAAACGAACTAAAAATAAAAGTCAGAATGTTATACTTCACATTTCTAAGGTGTTGAGCCATGTCTGCACATCAACAGTTTGATTTCTTTAAGGAAGGATGTAAACACTTTGGAGGTAGTTCAGAGGAGATATATTAGAAAGAGCAGGTTGCCTTCTGAGGAAATTTTGTACAGCCTAGCCTTATTTTCTCTGGAGTTTGAAAGAGAATGGGGTGTCTTGATTAAATTATATAAGATCTTGTCTGCTGTTCCCAAGGTTGTGGAAACTCTTTTGGATGAGTCCAGAGCCAGGAGTCACTGTTTTAAAATTAAAAAAGGTGATCCCTAAGACAGAAATGAGTTTTTTTTTTCCTGACAGTATTGAGAAACTTAGAACACTCTGCCTCAGAAAGTGATGGAAGCAGGGTCATTGAGTATTTTAAGGTATTGATAAGTTGACATCTGTTAGAGGAATCAAAGGTTAGCGGGAGGAAACCGGAATGTGGAGTGTGAAACAAGAATCGATCAACTATGATCTTGTTGAATGGCACAGCATGCTCAAGAGACCAAATGGCCAACTTCTGCTTCCAGGTGAAATTTCCCCCTTGAGACCATTGAACGTGATATTTGACAAAACAAAAACTGAATAATGGAATAGAATTCAGCATGCTAGAAAATTTGTTTGAATTCAGTAAAATAGAAATAAATTGAACTTATTGAATTGCCATGAAGAACTGATATTGATGTCATAGCCTTTTATTTCAGTTCTAACAAATTGACAGCTTTTTTTGTCTGTTTGTGTTGCCATATTTTTTAAATTGTCAGCATTTCTAAATTTTACTAGTTGTTTCACTTAACTTTGCAGTTTTCAAAAAGGGCAGAAAATAATGTCCCCTGTATTTTCATTCGCTTCAAAAGCACTTTGCTATCTGGGTCAGCTACAAGTGATCTCTTTTGCCTGCCAACTCAACTATAAGCATTACCAGTTAAGGGACAGCAGATGTTTAAAAGGATTATACATCATGCACTTGTATGTTTTCCTGCTGAAGTATGTTTGTCCTGGCCTCAAACTTAAATATCCATCTTTCTTCACGATACCTTTGAGAAGCAAGGTCAACAAAATTCTTGGCTGCCACTAGTTCCTGTATCAATTTATCACCGATGGAGATGACCGGCTCTGGTGTTACTAACTTTGTGATATATTAACAGCTGCTCTGAAATTCCAAGTCTAACTTTACATACTACACAAGCTACATCATATATATTACAGATTTGCTGGCAATAAACTAAAATTGTCAGTTGAATTATTTGGGAAGAGGTAATGTGGCAAATCACATTGCTTCCTGTATAGTTAAATGGAATAATACACCGAAGCTCAAGTTTCCATTTTGGCTAGGTCTCCATAATGCTGTAACTTTTTGTGTATGCTACTTTTGCAAAGCTGAAAATGACCATTTTCCCAAAAATTTAATGTTCCATCCTCGATGTGCAAGGTTCTGGGAAGCAAGTTGGTTTATCTGAAATAATTTCAGTTGTGTTGTGTTGCTCTTATGGGGCTTTGGGGTAGATTTGCCAAGTCTGCACTTACAACAGGCAAAATACCTGTCACCAGTATTCCAATTTCAATTGAATATTTTGTTACTTGAAGTACAACAATTCTTGCTCGAAATTGGACAGGCAGTGACAGAAGAGATAGGAAAATGGGAGTGTCAGATACAGTTTTGTCTCCCCAAATCAAACTTCATTTTGCCCATGTCGGCCTATTGTCAACTGGAGCCCTTTCCACCAAGCGAATGCAAATTACAGCAAGGTCGAGTTTCACCTTTATATCAATCCTTATTTCTATCTCTCCATGGAACCATTTGACATCCAGTAGCAATTGGTTTAGTTTGTTGTGGTTCTGTTCACCGAGCTGGGAATTTGTGTTGCAGATGTTTGGTCCCCTGCCTAGGTGACACCCTCAGTGTTTGGGAGCCTCCTGTGAAGCGCTTCTGTGATGTTTCCTCCGGCATTTATAGTGGTTTGTCTCTGCCGCTTCTGGTTGTCAGTTCCAGCTGTCTGCTGCCGTGGCCGGTATATTAGATCCAGGTCGATGTGTTTGTTGTTAGAATCTGTGGATGAGTGCCATGCCTTTAGAAATTCCGTGGCTGAACATTTCTGAACTGACAGCCAGACTACTACGACCACTAGGACTCATAACAGCACACAAACCAACAGCCACTCTCAGACAACAACTCACCAGGATGAAGGACCCAATACCCAGCATGAGCAAAACCAACGTAGTGTACAAAATACCATGCAAGGACTGCACAAAACACTACATAGGACAAACAGGAAGACAGCTAACGATCTGTATCCATGAACACCAACTAGCCACGAAATGACACGACCAGCTATCCTTAGCCACACACACAGATGACAAGCAACATGAGAACGACTGGGACAATACTACTATTATAGGACAAGCCAAACAAAGAACAGCCAGGGAATTCCTAGAGGCATGGCATTCATCCACAGATTCTAACAACAAACATTGACCTGGACCCAATATACCGACCACTGCAGCAGACAGCTGGAACTGACAACCAGAAGCGGCAGAGACCAACCACTATAAATGCCGGAGGAAACATCACAGAAGTGCTTCACAGGAGGCTCCCAAGCACTGAGGATGTCACCTAGACAGGGGATGAAATGTCTGCAACACAAATTCCCCAGCTTGGCGAACACAACCACAACAATGAGCACCCAAGCTACAAATCTTCTCACAAACATTGGTTTAGTTTAGCTGTGCCAATGACCTGGTAAACAGAAACGCAATGAGAGGAGCAAGCAGAGGCTTCCATTCCTTCAAAACTTGACTTCCTCCATTAATTTTTGTAGAAACTGATCTCTGCTAAAGCCTACGAAACTCCTGTTTCTCCATGCATCAGTGTTCTTATTCCCTTTTTAAAGCTTTCTGCCATCTTTCTTGTTGCTGCAATGGTATCTGCTGCAATGCCTCCACAACTTGCTCTTTGGTCACAGTGGCTGCCTGTTGATACAAGAGTGGCTGTCTTGGGGAGCCAATGGATGCCAACTGAGGAAATTGAGTCACAGTTAGATTGTTGGGAAGAAAAGCTCACCTGTTAAACTGCCCTACTTTTGTAAGAATTCTGGCTTTTTAAGTTAATGTGTATTAAATGTTCCAGTTGGCCTAAGTGGAAAATATTGCTGGATCCCTATTCATGTGCTGTATTCAGTAACGTTTGCAGAAAGCTGCAGATTGAACAATGTATATAGTAAAACTTGAAAGTATGATACATTTGTTAAGAGTAAAGGATGGACCTGTGATGTTGTAACTATTAAAATTTCTTTAATAGTGTTCAATTGCTTTGATACAGAGTGAAAAAAATGAAATTAAACAATTTATCAATTTTGCAAGATTATCTGAACATAGAGTGTCAACGTTCAAACAATGGCCGGATTTTCTGTCAAAGGCCAAGAAATGGCTTTCACGGTTTATTTCACTTGTATAGCATCTCGGGGCATTTCCCAGGTTTATCAGCCGAGGTTCTATACTCGTCCCATATCTGGATCTATGCAGTGCCCCCAACAGGATATCCAGGGATTCTGCACGGGGCATATTGCAACGAGGCTCTTAAATAATCAGATTCAAAGATTCTTAGAGACATGGACTGCAACTGAGGCATTAGCGAGTATAAATTACCTTTTTATTAATTACACAGGAAGCGCAATAATCACTGAAACATCCAAATGGAACTAAAAGAGATAAATAACAGACAAACTTTAAATAATTTTCATGAAAATTATTTAACAAAAATGAACAGCAGCATCCTGCGAAAGAAGGACTTAAACATTACATGGAGGCAAGAGCTGTTGTTTGTAATTATTATCCTCTTAAAAATTCAGTTGTGAATGCACAACCCTAACATTTTCAACAGCTTTTAATGCAGACCTAATGGATAATTAGTATGCTTTCAATGCCAACCTTACAGGCAAGGTCTGCAGCAGAGCATCCTGTGATTGAATAGCCACATTATTGCACATGCATGGATCCCAGAAGTTGCTATCATATTTATTCTGTCATAATGATAGTGCCATTCACCTTGCCATTATTATTACAGCAAAATCCGTGCCTTTGAATGCCTTTATTAATTTCCAAAGCAACCTCCTTCTCTGCAAATTGCAATCCCTGTCACTATTTTTAAAAAACATCATTTTCTTCACAGGTAGTGGAGTCGCCTACTTTGGATTGAATTTCTTAACCTTCATCATCCTCTTCAATAACCTCATTCCAATCAGTCTATTAGTTACATTAGAGGTTGTAAAGTTTATCCAAGCATTTTTCATTAACTGGGTAGGTATAAGGTTTATTTTTTCTTTAAAATTTGAGACTGAGAAAAGATCTATCTACATCAAAAGCTTTGCAGCTGCATGCATTTTCTCCAAGTTATACTTAATGTAACTCCTGCATGTTTCCCTCCGACCTTATTCAGCATAATTTGCTATAAGATAAAATGTGTCCACTAATTTTATTTGTTTGCTTCTGCTTGAGTCCTTCAGTTTTCAACTCTTGAGATTTTTGGCATTGTGACATGTTTGCAGTGCTCCCATGCTTTGAAATTGACCCCATTTTGGTCTTGGCTTTATTTGCATCTACTGAATGTTTTGGGGAAAATCATTATTTGTGCGGTTGCCGAATTAGATTTTTGCTACATTGCAATTTTTTTTTAATTATTAGTTTTAAATGCAAAAATTATACTACAGATTGCATATGGTAACTAATGGTCATGCACTTAAAGAATGGTGTGAGTAGAATCCAAGAATTGCATAATGGTGTGATGAGTGTAAAATATGGAGAGAGGTAATATTCATCAGCATTCACTTCTGGTTTCCTTAGATTTTGTTAGGTCTTATAGAAAACAAAAAGTCCCCCAATACATTTATAAACTCTTAAGCAGTAAATTGAAGAGCTGCTATGCATTGTTGTGACATGAGACTTTATATAATTGTAATCTTTTGCCCTTCCTCCTCATTGTAAAAGTGTGGTTTAAAATGACATTAGGAATCCCTGACAGCATCTAAGGACAATTAAATTGTAGCAATTCACAAATGATTGCAAATGGTCAAAGCAGTATGTGTTTTACTTCTCCTCACAAGGATATGGACATGATATATCAACCAACAAATACTCCTGCCATGGCCAGAACATCCAACCTAAATGAAGAATTAGGACAGGTAATTGTACACTTGAAAAACTATTTTATGTACTTTTTAAACTATTCAACTGTCTTATCCAAGGCACATAGTTAAAACTGACTGAATTTCTTGTTCTCCAAGTATGCTGGTGATGCCCAGTTGGACCCCACTACTATCGCTATGAACCCTATCATTGCCTTTGTGGTAGCCTACTCGTCCAGTACTGGATGAAATACAATTTCTTCCAGTTTGACATTGAAAAGGTTGAAGCTGTAGTCTTTGCAAGTTCTACTACAGCCCTTTGCACGTCATCCATGCATTTTGTTGCCACTAATCAAATCCTTTTCCCCAAATGCTACCTCAGACTGAACCAAGCTTTCCCAGCATTGGTACCTCATCTAAACCGGAGCTGTGTTTCAGCTCCATATTATTTCCAACATAAAGGTGACATAATTCCATCATCATAACATTTCTTGAACTATTTCCTGTCTTCCATATACTGTATATGCCATCAGTCATGTTTTCAGATTCTACTTTTCCAATGACTTCCTGGCTCTCTGACCTACATTGGCTTATTTCAGTATTCCTTCTTAATATCTCCTGTGGGTTATTGACAATTTTCATACAATCACACTTGCATGAAGTACCCTGGGACTTTCTTTAACCAATTATGGAAATGCAAGTTGTGATGCTAGACAGATGAAAACCCATAGTTGACTTTCAAAACCAAAAGAACTGCAGATCCTATAAATCAGAAACAAAAACCAAAATTGCTGGAAAAGCTCAGCAGATCTGCCAAAATCTATGGAGAGAAATAAGAATTAACACTTCGTGCCCAGTGACCCTTCCTCATTCTTGTTCTGAGGAAGGGTCACTCGACCCAAAACATTAACAGTTGAATTTCAACTTTCTTTTAAGTTTGTCACAAAATAATGTAGGTGTGAATTGGATGTTCTGTGGTCCTGAACTTCCTAGAAAATACTTCATTTTGAAAGATATATTTACCATCTCATTTCTGAGCACTTGGGACTGTCTCATCAAGTAATTCAAGTCTCTATTCAGTATCAACCATTAACTTTTACTGTATTGATATTCACTCACATAGTTTTACTTCATCAATAAAACATTGATTCATGTTTTAACAGGTGAAATATATATTCTCAGATAAGACTGGAACTTTAACCTGCAATATTATGGAGTTTAAGAAGTGTACAGTTGCAGGGATTGCTTATGGGTAAGTGTCTTTATCTTTGTTTTGTAGATTTTTCTGAATAACATATAAACTTTAACATAACTAATTTTGACACCTCAGTAATTTTAAATATTGTTTTACCTGGCAGCAGGCTCCTCCCAGTCATTAAAGCTGATGCTGTTGGGTTTCAAGAAGAGCTTCAGAGTGTCTTTGAAGAGTAATGTGGAGGTGCCGGTATTGGACTGGTGTGGACAAAATTAAAAGTCACACAACATCAGTTTATAGTCCATAACCTATTAGGCTTCAAACTGGTGTTGTGTGATTTTTATCTTTGAAGAGTGTTTTTGTCTTCTGCTGGAACAGTGGTCACTTTGAGTGTTGACAAAGTAGAATACTGCACAGGTGTGTTTTTTAGCCATCCAGAAATGTAATGTCTGTCAGCGTTGAGTCTGCCTGAATACTTGTGGAGCTAGATTCAAAAAGACCGTCTGACGAAGGATTACAGGATGTGAAATATTAATTCTACTTTCTCTCCATTGATTCTGCCAAACCTGCTGAGTTTTTTCCAGCAATTTGTTTTTGTTTCTAATTTTAAGCATCCACAGTTCTTTGCTTTAATTTGTTTAACATTTGCTCAGCGTCTTCTCCTTCAATGTGAAGGATGCAGCAGAGGCAATTTTTAGTGCTTTTATGTGTCACTGGTACACAGTCCCATGTCTTGTTGCAATACAGGAACATGGTGACGACAACTGTTCTGTACACGAGTATTTTTGCTGATTTACGGAAGTCGTTACCAAACATAGTTTTAAAAGGCTGAACTGGCAAGATTGATTCAGTTTGGGCCTCGTCCTTTTGAGGGAGATGATTGTGAAGTGCTCAACATATTCCACAGTTTTTCTTTCAACAAATATGGAAGGCAGAATATTTGCCTGACCAGGTCTGGATTTATGTGCCAATTTGTTTTTAGCAAATGTCCAGATCAGGATGTATTTTTTGATCACAACTGGCTATAAATCTGGTTCAGAGCTAAAACAGCACTGCCATCATCTGCAAATTTTGGATTGTCTGCAGATTTTTAAATTATTTCCCAGGATGTAAGTGTTGTATTTGTTGTGCATCCATAATTACTTTCGCGAAGATGATGGTGCTGCTGCAGTCCAAATGATTTAGCACCATTCGTAAATCTATCAGGATATCTATAGTGAGCCGGTTCATGTTTGGTTTGGAAGTGATTGAGATGAAAGAGTTTTCCATCTAGCCAATATTGAATACTTGCATCACACAGGAGTTAGCCTTTGGCATTAATAACAATTTTCAACCAGACTATAAATTTCAGAGGGCCATCCCAAAGCCTTGATAAGATCCCATGGGGTCGTGACAGGGTAGATGCTGAGCGGGACTGAGCAGATCTTTCCGCTTATGAGAGAATCTAGTACTGGGGACCACTTTAAAAATAAAGGGTTGTCCATTTAAAATGGGCACGAGCCAAAATGTTTTTCTTGAAGGGTTGAGTGTCTTTGGAACTCTCTTCCTAAAAATGTGATGGAAGCGGAGCCTTTGAATAATTTGAAGGCAGAGGTATATAGATCCTCCTTAAGACAGGGGGTAGGTCAGAATGTGAATTTGAGGCACAGATAGATCAGCCATGGTCTTACTGAATGACATAGTAGGCATGAGATACTGAATGGCCTCCTGCTTCTGATTGGTATGTATATACCTTTTATTTGACGCTGATTTGGATTTTGAAAGTATGTTTCAGATCTTCTCAAAGATATTTGATTTGGAGGTGTAGGTGGTGTCATCGATATAAACCCAGTGCTCTGGGCTACTTCTCGCAATTACACGTTGATATTAATTAATATTATTTACAGTATAATCCAGTTGAAAATCAAAGGAGAAGTCACAAAATAATTTTTTTCAAAAAAAATTAACTCACAGAATGAGGAATCGCTGGCTAGGTCAGCATTTATTGCTCATCCTTAATTTCCCAGAGGCAACCACATTGCTGTGGATCTAAAGTCTGCAGTCACTTGTAGGCCAGACCAGGTAAGGATGGGAGTGTCCTTCCCTAGAGGATATTAGTGAACCAAATGGGTTTTTCCTGCAGTTGACAATGATTTATGGCTATCATTAAGCTGTTAATTCCAGATTTTTATTGAATTCAAATTCCACCTTTTGCCATGATGTGATTCAAACCTGGCTCCCCAGAATAGTACCTGGGTCCCTTGATTAATGATCTAGCAATAATATCGCTAGGCCATCGCCTCCCGAAATCGAACTTTGCAATAACCAAGGAGTTCCTTTTGTCATGTGATTTTGCCTCAATCATGATCCATGTCAGAAAAGTGCCAAATGAAACGAGAGTGAAGCTGTTGATATATGAACAATTTATTCAGTTTGTTCACAGCTTGCAATGATGTGACCTTGTAAAAAGCATTGAAAAATGTCAGTAGTTGGCTCTGGATAAACTCAGTAATCTTCTTCCATTTAGCATTCTGTTTTCAAACTAATATCATCCATGTTGTCAGTGCAATCGAACATAATTTCAGAGCATTTTTCCAGACCACCGTTATGGCTTCAGCTAGGGAGACCAGCAGGGAAGCTGCAACATTCTTTGGGTGCTTTAGTGTCATGTACCTCCTCAGTTGATGAACTTTCTGCCTAAATTTACACAGTTCACTTTAATGAAATTTCTATGCCAACTAACTGCAAGAGAGCATATGGAGACTCATAATTGGATTGGTTAACCCTATCCTGCTCCTCCTCATTTGCAGCATCTTTCGCAGTCATAGCTCACTTGAATCCAATGTAGTGGAAACAATTTGTGCTTTCGTCACCATTTTATTTGCCTCCTCCATTATCAACAGGGCCTTTGGAAGAGTTGAGGTGTACTCTTGCTTCTTATCAATAGCTTTGATAACCTGAGAGATCAGTTGCTGTTTGTACTGGGGTTTCATGTTCTTAAATATCCCCTGATCCATTGGCTGGTCCTTGACTGAGTTATTGGAGGCAAGAGCATCAGTTTGATGCTGTTGAGGCCTTTGTGTGTTGGGGTGGTGAGACAGTTAACTGTAATGATGCTGACCTTCCTTCTCTATTCCACAATTCAAAAAAGTGCTGGAGGGCATCCAGTTGGTTTTGCTAGCCCCTACTGTATGGATGGTGCTTTGATATTTGCAAAACAATGTGGCTTCTTGGAATTTCCTATCAGCTTTTCATTGGTACAGGCTATTGCAGTGATACATTCCCTGCTTCACTGTCCACTATTATATAATTCACGCTTAATATACAAGTGTGACCTGGCGAAAAATAGTAAAAACAATCAGGTTTCATCTGTGTTAAGTATGTCTTGGTGGATACTTATTTTGGACATGGGTGAGACCATTTTGAAGCCAAGCAGCTGCCTTTAATGCCATAACTACTGTACCTTTACCACTTGTCACATGCATGATGATGCTGTGTTTTGTATTAAATCAATTAATTAATAAATTAAATCAATTCATTCATCATGGCAAGTGAGTTTCTTGTGTCCCAGCCTCTTTGTGGCTGCCTTGAACCACATCAGCAGAAGCTGCTTCAATATCTGCGTAGGTAGCCATACTCATCCTTTTCTTTTTTGAAGAGCTTGCATAACTGTTCTGAAATGTTTCCATTATCCTTCAGAATGGTTGACAAATTTGGTGGAATCTCAGATTCCTTTGCATCCCTGCTTGTGCTATTTTTCCTTTTCTTACGTGTTTACAGAAGCTCATAAAAATCTGGTATTCTGTTTTCTCCCTCTATCCAGTTTTTGTTCATCCTTTGGTATCTTAAACCCTCCAAATCCTCAGCCTTATTACTCCTGCTAATACTTTAAGCCTCTACTTTAATCTGTCCTTAACCACTCCAGCTAGTCATGAATGAATCACTTCCTTCACTCCCATCTAGAACTATTATTAACATTACCAAAATGTGAATCTGTTTACACTTGTGAAAATGTATTTAACTAATCACCAAGGGGTGATCCATAATCATTGCTTTTAATCTAGTCTCCCAATTTACTTGCCTAGGTTGACCCTTGTATCTATGTAGTTAGTTTTATTTTAATAGCTTACTCAAACGTTTGAATGTAGTTGCCAGATGTAATATGAAATTACCATATTATGATCACCCCTTCCCAGAGGATTACTTACTTTCCGGTTATTAATAAAACCTGTCTTATTCACAAAACATGGCCTCAAATAGCATCTTTCCAGATTTCTTGAATATAGTATTCTTAAAATGGATTCCATGAATTCAACCTTTAAGTAATTTTGCTGATTCAGTTTGTCCAGTCTACATGAGCAAGATGCCCCCATGATTTTTGCATTTCCTTTGTTACAGGCTTCTTTTATCTTATGTTTAATATTCTGGGATTGACATTGAAGCCACGGGCAGACCCGTACATGAATATAATGGGGATGTTATATCTCGAACTTTGAGCTCTCAAAGCTATTTTTGTTTGGAACTTATTCAAGCTAATGTTACAGGCACTAAAAGAAATGAGTGCTACAGAAATATCCAAACCCTGAACAAATCTTTCCCTGGTTACCCAATGTTTCTGGTCAGCTTGGTTTAAAGGGCAGGTGGAAGGATTTTGTGACATGGATACGCTGTGAAATGCTTCCTGTCATTTAGGCTCAGTGGAGTTATTTCTGCATGAGTGGCTTCATGCTGACCTCATCCATGCAGGATGCTTTATTGGGCCATGTGGAATCTTGCAGAAATGGACTGTTCATTTCTTTTGCAGTTATGACAAATTGTTAAAACATCATAGACTTCTGAGAAATGTGTCATTAATTCACAGAATTCCAAGCTCAGGGGGCTGGACTACTTCTCCCCCCCCTAAGATTGAATAAGTTATTTGAAGTTGAACTTTTGATTCAATCCTTATGGGAATGTTTGTCAGTGAGTCAAGATTTCTGATACTTTTAAATTTGCATACTTTAAATGCATTTCCTCCAGCTCTCATCTTTTGCATTTCCTTGGTGAGAACTAAAGAGGTGGATCTCTATATAAAGGCAACATTCAGCTGTGGAGAACTTGTGGTTAATTCTTGGTCCTCATGACCAGATTTACTCAGATACCTGACAACCCTAAAATAGGTAGGCACTCCAGAAGAGAGACTATCATCTCTGCCATTCTTTAGCAGGATCACTGCCAAACATCACTATTTGTTACTCTCAGCTCTCAATGGCTAACTGGTATGGAACTGAAAAGAAATAAAAATGTAACACAAGATTTGGGAATAGTCCAATACCATATATCACCACCAAAGTTAACAAACTGTAATGACAGTTAAACTTTGAGCCTTGAAAATGTAAAGACTGTATAATGATGAATATGTTCTGCTACTCTTTCAATCGTTTGGGTGTAGTTTTATACTTGGAATGATTGATTGTAAAACTTATCTCAATTCAGCTGTTGGGTATGATGGCTACAGCAACTATAATCTTTAGGATGCATTCCAGCAAATCACAAGTTTATTTCAGCCTCTCAGCCTGTCCACTCTCATTTATAGCCTCTAGCAATGAGAGAGACAGAAGATAAATCATGGGAGCACTATCATCTCTGAGTAACGTGCTATTTTGGCTACTTGGCTATATATTGAACGTTTGTTGCAAGGTCGATGTCATAAAATCAGCTACTAAAGGTCATAATGAGAACATCACCATAATGACAGCAATAATTCAAGCAAGGAGCCTACCACCACCTCAGAGGACTGGTGAAGGACAGTAAATGTAGCTTTTCCAGTGCTGTCCATATCCAAGAACAAATATTATTAAAACTCTGGTATTTGCTTTGTTTCTACTGGGTAGAACAAAGTAAATGTGTGAACAGTAGCAGACATTCTTTTTAGTCATGTTGTATTGAATACTAACTTTTTTCCAGATATATAACACTGAATTTCTCATTCTTTGGTTTTTAGTCCAGGCCTCTGGATTGCTAAAATTTTAAAGTGCCAAAATATTTCCCTGTTAGTGATTCCTCAGAGGTGGAAGAAAATGTTTGCCATCCTTATGTTTGGAACACATT
This sequence comes from Hemiscyllium ocellatum, assembly GCF_020745735.1. Lineage (NCBI taxonomy): Eukaryota > Metazoa > Chordata > Chondrichthyes > Orectolobiformes > Hemiscylliidae > Hemiscyllium > Hemiscyllium ocellatum. The sequence continues at coordinate 102,810,366 of NC_083401.1, forward strand.
TTTGTTCTATGGATATCACCAAGAAGCTGATTTATTCTAGGTGACTGTTTCAGAAGTGTAAATAAATGGTTTGCTTTACTGCAGTGAATCAGGAATTATGGATTAAAAGTACATTTTGGTTTTGCTAGAGCCATCAAAATAATTGCATCTTTTTTTTAAAAAGTACAACAGACTCCATGCTTTCTTTAAGTATAACATTCAGAAACGTTTGCTAAGGATTCTAGCGTGTCAAGCTGACTGTGCTACCCAGTTCCATTTTCTGGTATGACTGATGCCCACAAAATCAAGATGTATGTGATGGGTAAATAAATGAAAGAGTGCTAAATTACTTTCGTTTGTATCTGGCCTTTCTCATCTTTTCCATGGTATTTATTCTTGAAGCACATAGTTCTTGTTCTTGAGTTCCTCTGAGTTCTGAGTATTTCAGCATTAATTTCTTGTTGGAATCCCCCTCCCACATATGTGGTGAAGCTTTTGAAGTGAAAGAATTTCGGATCAAAACCAATAGGGGAATTTGTATGGCTCTCATTTCTGTTGTTGGATTCAAGATAATGTTGAAAGATAGGTTGAGAATTATTCCTGAAGAAAGTTGAAGGGAAACCGTACCCAGACGTATGCAACTTTTCTTCAAGAAAGAGAGCTGCCAGTTAATTAGCTAGAATTTTCTGCATCTCAAGTGCACTAGACAATAAACTCTCAATGTTTATAGAACTTTGAAGCAAATATGATCTGTCTTTTTTTTTTAAAGAAACACTCTGTCAATGGTGCATCCACACTTCAAATTGCTTTTCAGGAATTTGTTTTCAGTCTAGACTTGCAGTCCTTTTTTAAAAAAAACACTTTCAGACTTAGTTTATAGTTCATTACAGAGTATTGATTTTTTGCGCAAGTTGAATTATTGTAGTCATTGGAATAGATATTTAGATAGTAAAATCTTGAAATTGCATTTTGTGCTTCCTGGCAATGGATTTTCTTTTGTCTAACACTGATACCTCATGATATTGTGCCTTGCTATTCAAAGTACTTTTACAGCATCTAATTTGTATCATCTTAAAGATAGACTGTGAACTGGTGAAATATCTCCAGTAGATTTTTCATTTTATTCTTTTTTCACTCAAGGAAAGGTGAATCATCAAATGGCGAAAATGCATTTCACGATCCTTCTCTACTGGAAAATCTTCAAGGCAATCATGTAAGTAATGCACTATTGTTTTGGGTTTTTTTTTTGAGAGATTATCATCCTAATCTATATTTTATGTATACTTAAGCATATAATGAAGTGAGTTTAATAAAAGCAGGGTTAAGGGATAGGTCTGGATGGGTTGGTGTGGACCTGATGGGCAGAATGGCCTGAGTCCACACAGTTGAGATTCTTAAACTATTACTTTGCTCCTTTTTTTTTAATGTCTGCTCCATATCATCTATTATGAAAGACTCTCATTATCCCTTAACAGGGATGAGCAACTTCTTCCTAATTCTTGGTTGAAAAGGTGTACTTGATTAACTCCTTACTATCTCAATACATGATAACATCCTTCCTATTTATTCACTTGGTGATAAAAAAAATGATAGAGGGACTAGATCTTGATTCATCCATCTAATTCAGGTCGCTAACCAAACCAGTCAGCCAAGACTGAGACATTGTTAACTTTAGTTTGGGTAAATGTGCTGCCTTGAGCTCAGTGCTCTAACCCTATTGTTGCTGTTGTACATTCTAATGGAAATGAATGCAGCACTGAGTTTGGCTGCAAATTAAAATGAAAACTTGATTATGTGAACTACAATGTTATAATAAACATTGGAGGGAAACAGGCTACCTAGGAGTACTTCATCCAATCCCTACAGTCCCCATCCTATCCCTGTAACCCATGGCTAATCCATCTAGCCTGCATATCCCTAGATACTATTGGCAAATTAGCATGGTTAACCCACTTAATTTGCACATGTTTGGACTGTAGGGGAAAGCTAGAATACCCAGAGGAAACCCGCACAAACACTAGGAGAATGTGCAAACTCCTCAAAGACAGTCGCCTGAGTGTGGAATCGAACCTGGGTCCCTAACACCATGAGGCAGCAGTGCTAACCTCTGACCCAAAATGCCGCCCCACTTATTTTCACATTTTCTTTGTCTGGTATCCAGTGGAACATGGGTGCAGGATTAGGCCATTCAGCCCCCTCCCCCTAGCCTGTTCTGTCATCAGATGAGATCATGGTTGATCTGTGGCCAAGCTCCTTTTCCTGCCTCTGGCACAAATCCCTTAATACCTTTACTTAACAAAAAATGATCTTTCTCAGATTTAAAATTCACAACTGATCTGGCATCATCTACCATTTGTGGAAGAGAGTTATAAACACCTCAACCCTTTGTGTGTAGAAGCAATTCCTAATATCGTTCCTGGATGGTCTGGCCTTAATCTCTAGACTCTGCCCCCATGTTCTAGATAGACAATTATTTTCTTGTCTGTGATACAGTGCATTAGGTTGTATTGCCAAGCAAAGTAACTCCTGTGTATTCTTTATAGTGTACAACTGATGCATTAAAATATGTAAGCACTTTAAGCTTTATTTGGCCATGCACAAGCAATTTTTATAACAAGTAACTTGTGCCTGGTCTGCATGAGAACTTCGAGATTGCTGCATAGCTAAGCAGCTCAGGCGTTATAATACTGCTAGGTTACCTAATCTTTGAATAATGGCCTTTTATCTCAAATATAACTACAGGCAAATATAAAGGGATGTATTTCAAGGGCGTTTGAAAATAAAAGTAATTTACCTGTATAGCTTTTTGTGGAGATTAAATTTGGAACATTGGTTTTCAGTACTCTGTTCAGGAAAATACTGTGGTATGTTAAACATATATAGTTGCTTTTATTGTTTCACGGGATGTAACCATTGCTGGCTAGGCATTTATTGTTCATTGTTTCGTTTCAAGGAGAATTAGCAATGGTGATAAGCCATCTTCCTGAACCACTGCAGTCCATGTGGGATAGCGACACCCACCGGACCGTTTGTAAATGAGGTCCAGAATCTAAATCCTACAACAGTGGCCCTGCAAAGCAGTAATACATAGGCCAGGAAAGAGAACAGAATTTGATCCAGTTGTGTTTTTATAGTAATTCAGCAGATTCACAGCTTTTTTTTTTGTCTTTCTATCACTTTACTCAAATTCATAAGTTATTAGACGAGACCTTTGATTATCGGTATTCTAAGATATAATCACAGCACTGCCTATATTACAGAACTAGAGTCGGAGTGTAGACAAAATATGGGGTCGGATTTACAATAGGCCATCCCATTCCTCTTTTCTAATATTAAGGTAGAGCTCCATGCTTGTGACTGGATTAAAGGCGTTATACCTGAATGCAGTATAAGGAATAAGATAAATGAGCTTGTGGTGCAGATTGAAATTGGCAAATATGATGTGGTGGGCATCACCAAGACGTTGCTGCGAGGGGATCAGGATTGGGAGCTGAATATTCCAGGATCTACTTCCAATCAAAAAGATGGGCAGGTGGGCAGAGGGAGTGGAATTGCCTTATTAGTATGAAATTAAATTAAATCAAGAGTAAGAAACAAAGTAAGATCAAATGGTGTAGAATCTGTGTGGGTAGAATTGAGGAACCAAAAAGCTTAAAATAAAAACCACAGTTGGAGTTATGTTCAGGCCTCCAAATAGTAGCCAGGAGCTGGGGTGCAAGATATACCAAAGTTACAGTGATCATGGGGGATTTCAATATGCAGGTGGACTGGGAAAAATCAGGTTGGTAGTGGATTGCAAGAAAAGGAATCCATGGAATGTCTATGAGATGGCTTTTTGGAGTAGTTTGTGGTGTAGCCCACGAGGGAACAAGAAACACTGGATTTAGTGTTGTGCTATGAGGCAGACTTAATAAGGGAGCTTAAGGTGAAGGAACCCTTAAGAGACAGTAATCATAATATGATTGAATTTATTCTGCCATTTGAGAAGGAGAAGATAGAATCAGAAGTAACAGTATTACTGCTGAATAAAGGCAACTATAGAGATATGAGGGAGGAGCTGGGTAGAATTGACTGGGAGAGGAGCCTAAAAGGAAAGACAGTGGAACAGCAATGGCAGGAGTTTCTGGGAGTAATTCAGGAGACGCAGCAGAGATTCATCCCATGGTAAAAGAAACATGGTACCGGGAGGATGAGGCAACCATGACTGACTAGGGAAGTCAGGGATAGCTTCAAAGCAAAAGAGAAATCACCTAATGTGGCAGAGGGCATTGGGAAGCTTATAAAGACCAACAGAGGGCAACAAAAAACGAAATGAGGGAAAAGGTAGCCAGTAATATTAAGGAAAACTAAGTCTCTTTAGATACATAAAGGGCAAAAGAGAGGCAAAGGTGGATATTGGGCCACTGGAAAATGACACTGGAGAGATTGTAGTGGGGAACATTGGAATGGCTGAGGAACTGAATAATTACTTCACGTCAGTCTTCACAGTGGAAGACACAAATAATATCCCAAAAATTCAAGAGAGTGAAGGGGCACAGCTGTGTGGTGGCCATCACCAAGGTGAAGGTGCTAGAAAAACTAAAAGGTCTGAAGATGTATAAATCATCTGAACCAGATGGACTACACCCAGGAGTCCTAACAAAGATAGCTGAAGAGATAGTGGAGGCATTAGTGGTGATCCTTCAGGAATTGCTAGAATTAGGGAGGGCCACAGAGGACTGGAAAGCCACTAATGTGATACTCCTGTTTAAAAAGCAAGTAAGGCAAAAGATGGAAAATTACAGACCCATTGGCCTAACCTCTGTTGTGGGTAAGATCCTGAAATCCATTGTGAAGGATTAGATTTCTGAATGCTTGGAAGTATTTGATAAAATAGGGGAAAGTCAGCATGGTTTGGTCGAGGGAAGGTCATGCCTGACATATCTGCTAGAATTCTTTTGAGGAAGTATTAAGCAGGTTGGACCAAGGAGAGCCAATGAATGTTACCTACCTGGACTAAATAAGGCCTTTGATAAGGTGCTGCACAGGAGGCTACTGAATAAGAAGAGGGCCCATGGTGTCAGAGGCAAGGTATTAGCATGGATAGAAGCTTGGCTGTCTAGCAGAAAGCAGAAAATGAGGATAAAAGTGTCCTTCTCAGGATTGTAGCTGGTGTCAAGTAGAGATGACTACTTTTCACTTTATACATTAACAATATAGATGAAGGAACTGAGGGCATCCTGATTAAGTTTGCAGACACTAAAAAGATAGGTAGAGGGACAGGAGGCATTGAGGAGACAGGGAGGCTGCAGAAGCATTTGGACAGGTTAGGAGAGTGGGCAATGAAGTGGTAGATGGGAAAGTGAGAGATCGTGCACTTTGGTAGAAAGAATGGAGACATCGGAATTTTCTCCCCATTTAGAAAATAGTCTAAGTCTGAAGTGCAGAGAGAGTTGGGAGTCCTGGTTCAGCATTCTCTCAAGGTAAACCTGCAGGGTAAATCAGTAGTTAGGAAGAAAAAATGCAATGATGGCATTTATTTTGAGGATTTGAGTATAAAAGCAGAGATGTGCTTCTTTGAGGCCTAATAAGGCTCTAGTCAGATGACATTTGTAGTATTGTGTGTGGTTTTGGGCCCCTTATCTCAGGAAGGATATAGTGGCCCTGGAGCATGTTCAGAGGAGGTTCACAAGAATGGTCCCAGAAATGAAAAACCGAACATACGAGGAACGTTTGAGGACTCTGGGTCTATACTCGATGGAGTTTAGAAGGATGAGGGGGGATCTAATTGAAACTTACAGAATACTGAATGGCCTGGACAAAGTAGATGTAGGGAGACTGTCTCCATTGAGAGGAGAGACTAGGATCCGAGAGCATAGCATTAGACTAAAGGTAAGACCTTTCAGAATGAAGATAAGGAGAAACTTCTTCAGCCAAAGAGTGGTGAATCTATGGAATTTATTGCCACAGAAGGCTATGGAGGCCAGGTCATTAGTATATTTAAAACTGAGATAGGTAGGTCCTTGAGTATCCAGGAAAGCAGGAGCATGTGATTGAGAAATTTATCAGCCATGATTGAATGACTGAGCTAATTGGCCTAATTTCTGCTCCTATGTCTTGTGGTCTTATGGGCTTCTTTAGAAAAGCGAAGTGTACTTCAACTTTCTCAGATCCTTTGCAGTGCAGGATATTTGGGGTACTCAAACAATGTCCTATATTAGAAGTCGTTAAAAACTGCAGATAATGGAAATGAGAGTTGATAAAATGTGGGGCTAGAAAAACAGGTCAGACAGCGTCAGAGGAGCAGGAAAGTTGACATTTCAGGTCAGGACCCTTTATCAGGACTTGGGAAGGGGTAGGAAGCTCAGACATAAATAGAGGGGGAGGGTGGGGCAGGGGGATAGCGATGGGTGGATGCAGGTGGGAATTATTGTAGTCAATTGCAAGGGTGGAGTGAATAGGTGAGACAGAAGATGGACTGGTTTGGTCAGGTCAATGAGGCGCAGTGGAAAGGGAGGGCAGGACATGGAATGAGGTTGATGATGGGGAGATTTTGAAGCTGGTGAACTCTGTTGAGGGCATTGAGCTGTAAGCTACCAGAGTGGAAGGAGAGGTGGTGTTCCTCCAGTTTGCATGTGGCCCCATTTTGGCACTGGAGGAGTCCCAGGATGGACATGTCACCAAGAGAATGGTAGGAGGTGTTGAAGTGCCTGTCAACCGGAAGGTGGTTTTGATTGGAGCGTACAGAGCACAAATACTCCGCAAACCGATCCCCAAGTCCGTGCTTGGTCTGTCCGATGTACAGAAGACTACGTCAAGTCTGTTCCCTCGGGTCCTAGTCTCTCATACCATTGGAAACATCTTCCCAACATCTACTTTGTCTAGGCCATTCAGTATTCTGTAAGTTTTAATTAGATACCCCCTCATCTGCAATTGACCAGGTTAGAAGAAGTGCAGGTGAATCTCTGTCAGATTTGGAATGATTGTTTGGAGCCTTGGATGGAGATAGAAGGGAGGTGTTGGGCCAAGTGTTACACTTCCTGTAATTGCAGGGAAGGGTGCCGGGTGTGGAGATAAGGTTGGTTGCAAGTGTGGATCTGACGACAGACCTATTTTACATAGTAGTAGTTGCCATAGTCAGAGTTAAATGTGCAGCATCACAGATACCGTTTCAGAGCTGTGGCCATGGTAGCTAAGAATGTATGTTTTCGTGCCTAGGGGAATAGATACCAGGGTGCAAGATGAGATGGGGTGTGATGGGGGTGGGGATTAGGTATGAGGGCTGGAGAGACCATGGAGTGTAGTTATTTGGGGATCAGTTTAATAGGAACTCGAGTGAGACTAGGTATTTGATGGTTTAACTTTTCCTAAGTCACTATTTGCTTAAATTCTTCTGCAGCTGGAACCCTCCAAATTGTCTGATTTAAATGGATACTTTTGGAAGGTTCCAACCAGAGGGGAATTGCCCAGCAGAATCTTGAATTTCTCGGATTCGGGGATTCCAAGGTATTCCCTCGAGAAATGACTATCTGGACATCAGAAAATCTTTCTGCTGGATTTTGAACTTGAGTCAGAATTGTTTGTCCAGTGCCATTGCCATAGGACTATTAAGCTTCAAATGCTGTCGCATGTTAATGCTAACCCCTGTGAGTCATCAAATAAACACTGTATAATGAAGGCAGTGAGATTCTTTGTAGAACCTGCAGCTCATCTCGTATTTTAAATTAGCCTAATTCTTAAAATCATTCTAAGGTTTGCACTCATTATGGTCGGGACATTTTACTCACTATCCTCTTGTTGGAACCATACCTGATTGGAAGATCTTTAATGGTTATTAGTAACGAGGTCACAAGTAATAAAACTTAATTTGGGAAAAATCTGATCTCTGAAGAAAATACAATTAAATGAAATCTATTACGTCAGTGATGCTGATTACCTTTCGTGTGTCAACTTAGCAACTGTATGAGCCAACTGTGATGTTTTTATCTGTACTTTCCCAAGTTCTTGCATCTGGCTTAAATGTATTTTCATTTTTTGCATTCCTGTTAATTGCTTAATTCAAATAACTGCCAATGGTTTTTAGAGCTTTAGAAACAATTTTAGTTAACAGATCATTCAATATTTACTAGGTAGGAAGCTTCATGTATTTTAAGTTCATAGCCTTGGCTATATTTTTTATGGTTTATTTTGAATCAGCACTCTGGGTTATTTTGCTGTGTTGTTCATTAAGTTCTGTGATGTTATACAGGTATTGATATTTTCTATGTATTTTCATATCATTTAGTTCTGGATTTTTGAAAATTGATCTATTGGCATATGAGTTTTCTGTCTGTCTTAAGGGGTTTAATAATTAACTTGTAAGTACTTCTGTAGCTGTATGAATTTTTTTCAAACAACACAGTATTAGAGAGAGACTTCCTGGAGTATAATGGAGATTTATTTATATTTGCCTGAGTTGATGAACAAAGTAAACAGTGTAGAGCTTTCAGATATAAAGTTTTGGAGTTGTTTTTGTTTGTGTTTAGGGAAAATGCCCATAGCTTTGGAATAAAAAAGCTGTTGTGTGCTGTAGAGATCAGTGCTGGGGCAACGATTATTTACAGTATATAAGAAAAGTGAATGTATACTATAACCAAGTTTGCAGAAGCCACAGAAATGGGTGGGAAAACAACATCTGAGGATAAGACTGAGTCTGCAAAGGGATATAGACACACTGAGTGGATAAAAACTGTGCAGAGGGAGTATAAGTTAAGGACGTGTGAGGTTTTGCACTTTGGTAGGAAGAAAGGAAAAGCTGAATACTATTTAAATAAAAAAAAGACTGCACAAAGCTATAGAACAGAGAACCTTGGGAGTCTTTGTCCATGAATCACAAAAAGCTGGCATTCAACCATACTGGGTAATAGGAAAAGCAGTTGCAATGCAGACGTTTATTTCAAAGGGAATGGAGTATAAATGTAGGGAGGTTTTGCTAAAATGCTACAAGATATTAGTCATACCACAGTTGGAATATTGTGAATAATAGGAGAAAACAAGGACTGCAGATGCTGGAGATCAGAGCTGAAAAATGTGTTGCTAGAAAAGTGCAGCAGGTCAGGCAGCATCCATGGAGTAGGAGAATCGACGTTTCGGGCATATGCCCGAAACGTCGATTCTCCTGCTCCTTGGATGCTGCCTGACCTGCTGCACTTTTCCAGCAACACATTTTTCAGCATATTGTGAATACAGTTGGGTCCATTATCTAAGGAAAGATATACTGGCATTGGAGGCAGTCCAGAGAAGGTTTATGTTTTGTTTCAGTTTGGGACTGAAATCTTGGCTGAAGCTAGATGGGTAGATCAATAGGTCCTGAGAAATGAAGATCGTTTTAGATCTGTTAAGCAAACGTTTGTCACGATTGGAGTTTAGTTTAAAAGTTCCAGACCAAAAGTGTTTAATTAAAACCATGAAAGAAATACAGAAAAATTAATTGGATACTAGGCGCTACATTTCTCGTACCTTTCAGAAGAGAGCAAAGATGATGAGAAATGTTTGGAACCCAAAAAGACAATTCCTATAGATTGTGGTTTAACTGCCTTCCCCTGCAACAAATTTTAAAAATGCATGTAAACAAGCAAACTGCTGAAAATTGAAATTACTTCGACATTGTTATGTCTCATTCAAAAGATGTTAGGGCTGTTACAAAAGTTGAAAAGATCATCACTTTAATGATTATCACTAAAATTATTATAATGAGTTAAACATGATTTTAATCAGATATCTATCTGATCCATTACTGATTCCATCTTGAGCATATTTGTTTTATTATATCAAATGGCTTGTTGCTTTTCATAGTTTTGTATTTATTTTTATGTAACACTACATGGAAACCTTTAAACTAAAATGTTCTGTTGTGAAGACAAGAAAATACCTCTTTAATCTTGTTTCTGAAAATGCAAAGTAAGAAGAAAAATTAGTGGTCTTTACACAGATTCCCAATGTAAACAGAAGCTTAAACTGTGTCTTTATGAAACTTTATTTTCATGGAAAAATGTAAAAATTAAATGTGCCAATGCAAGCACGTGAGTTTATTTAAATGTCTATGACTCTGTATTATGCATGTGCATTGCACATGTGCAAGCATTGAAGCAATAAAAATATTTGCTGTTCACAAATACTGTCAATGCACCACTGCTCGGACAGCTTGAGGATCATTAAGCACAGCCATCCAATCTGACAAACACTTCTGCGCTCCAATGTTTCAACATTATTTTCATTCCAATCTGCCATCACCTGGCTTTCAAATGTACTGCATTGCACTTCCTGCCAAAAGTCTGATTGGCAAATATCCAGATTTTTTTTTGTTTGATTCTGTTTACAGCCTCATTAAAGAAAAAAATAATTATGTACAACATTTCACAACCTAGATACATTACAAAACACTTTGTCTTTAAGATTTTAAAGCGCTGTCATAAAATATTTTTAAAGTGTGTGCACTTTGTTATATTGTAGGAAAACGAGTTAGTTTGTGCCTAGAAAGGTTCTACAGACAGTAATGACCATACATCCTTCATTCAACATGGCTAAAAATGGGTCAACTATTAACTAGTTTATTCTCTGCCTTCAAATCATGCAATGGGATCTTTTACGCCTAACTGACATGGTAGATGGGAGCTTTGCTTTAATATTGCCACCTGAAACATGGTATCCCTGATGGTGGAGCATGCCCTTGGACTGCGTTGACCTAGACAATGTATTCAAGTTTCTGTAGTATGACTTGTGCTCCTAAAATTCCAGTGCATAACCTTTCAACTCAAGGCAAACATGATACCTAAATAAAATAACATGTAAGTAAAAAGATTGACATCTTTGCTGTTTATTTCAGAATTCAAGTTGTGCAAAAGATTTGAGATACAAAAGCAGTTCTGAAAAATCTCAGCATGTCTGGCAGCATCTGTGACGAGAAATCAGAGTTAATGACTCTGGTCCAATGACTCTTTATTAGCTTGGTTTTATTTAGATTAATGAGATTCCCAGATTGAAGCAAATCCTGTTCTTTTTTAATGCAAATGCAGATTCAGCTGCGAGCATTTGACTATAGGAACAGCGCATTAAAGGGTGTACTTTTGAAATATCAAATGTATTAAAATAAAGCTCCCTTTTTGTGTATGATTTTTCTTTGCAAGTTTAAGTGCAAGGTACTCCACTGTTCAATTTGAATGGGTGTCGGATGACAAAATTATTCTTTTAGACCATAAAATATAGGAGCAGATGTAGACCATTTGGCCCAACAAATCTGCTCCACCATTCAATGAAATCTGATATCCACTTTTGTGCAGCTTTTGGAGGAGAAAGGCAAGTCAGACAGCAGCATACAGATTTTGTACTTTATAGTTGTTGTAAAGGTGGTGGAATTAAAGAAATTTGTACCAGTCAGTTCTGACCAGTCAACTGGAGCATTGACATAGGCTGTAGTTGGGGCTGTGATATAAGAAGAAAGGAGGAGAATCCTACATGCCAGTTCAAATTAGTTTTGTTTATTTTATAACTTTTTCTAAGTTAATGCCTAGTTTTTCAATAGCTCTAAAACTCCGGATTTCATTTTCTCTCCATGCTTCAATATACAAATACAGCCTAATTTCAATATCCTCACGATTTAACTAAATTAATTTTTAAGCCATATTGGAAACAATGAAGTATGTGTAATTTACGTATGATCTCATTTCATTTTGTAAAACAATGTACATTGTTAAATATCATTTCCTGTAAAGCCCCTGAAAGTGAAACGAAAACATGTAGCACAGGATTTTCTCCATTCACCTAAAGCTGCTGATCCATAACCATTGGATAGCTATACGTGTTGTGGTGTCAGGCATTTGAACTGAATTTAATACTAAACTGTCAAGTTAAGTGATGAACTGATTCCCTTGTTTTAGGCATCTCGATTACATAGATTTTATCTAGTTTTGGAGAATATTATTCCCTTTGCACTAAATGTTCAATCACAAAAAGTAGAAATCAGATGTACCCTGCCAAAACTTTGTCTGTAAACATGACAAAGATCCAAGTTGATTTAGTAAAGATGAAAACAAATGCGATCATGCAATCAATCTATATTTTCATCTTTTTATAATTATTAATCATCTAATTACTGAGCTAACCAATACTCTTCTGCAGGTCAATAAGGTCATTATAAATGTAAACAAAGCATTGCAGTTGATTTCTGCAATTAATAGAACTGAAAAGATGTCTTGTGCGGTGGCAGCACCCTAACATTGAGCCAGGAGGCATATGTTCAACTCCCAGAGTTGAACTTTTAGCTCCAGAGGTGTCCAATAACTTCCATGAACAGATGAGAAAATATTTTGAACTGAAAAGTAGGAAAGCTATGAAAAAGTTACCTTCATTAAATTGCGTCCAATTTATTATGCATAGATCTGATTTCTATACGGCAAGAGCAAAAAGTAATTTAAAGAAGGATACCAGAACTGAGGTTACAACTGTCTGGAATACTGAACAGACTTGGGACTCTTCTCTCTAGAAAGGAGAAAGTTGACTGGTAATCTAAAAGGGATTAAGATAATTAAGTAGATTAGTAGAGTAGATGTAGAGATAAATGCACATAGAGAATTCAGCAATTTCTTTTTACTCAATGATTAGCGTTGAGTAAAAGTCACCACCAAATGGAGTGATTTGAGCAAATAGTATATGAATGCATTTTAGGGAGAAAGGAATAGAAGGATATGGGTATGGATGAAGTCAGGCAGCAGGAGGCAAGTATTGAATATAATTGACTGAATGGCGTGTTTAAGAGCTGTCAAAGACGTGTAAGTGATAATTCTGCAATAATAATCCAGTTTAATTTTTAAAGTAAAGTATGTCTTTTTTTTGCAAATCCTTTACAGCATTCCTTTCTTGAAGTTTGTTGATTTTTACTCCACATTTTAGCCCACAGCACCAGTCATTTGTGAGTTCCTGACAATGATGGCAATTTGCCACACAGCAGTGCCTGAAAGGGAAGTTGACAAGATAATCTATCAAGCATCATCTCCAGGTAAGAGATAATAGATAAAAGGTTAACTTGTGCTGCGTATTTGTATGCTAAATAAGCTTGTTTTTAAAAGCATGTTTTTGTCTAAAATAGTGGACTAGTGTAAGTAACTAAAACATTCATTCATTTTTATATTTGTGCATGAAAATGTGTATAAATACAAGGTCAAAAAATCACACTCATTTTGTTCGGTAATAAAATTAAATTTATAGATGTTATGGTGTAAATCAAGTTAAAACGTTAGTATTATTGTATTACATTTCAATTAGGCGATTTTGAACTCTTCTAGTTTGGATTCTGACATTTGTGAACTGGCTTTTTTTAACATTAATAAATTCTGTCTCTATTAAAGTAACATTAGATATTTTTACACATGAAAATACCTATTAGTCCCAAGTATAGATAGCTGGATCATGGATCAGCACTATACCAACATAACAAATAGAATTAGCGTTTATCCATTTATCTTGGATCAGTCACGTTACATGTCCTGTATCATTGTAAACTGTTGATGGGATTGCTCAACATAGAGTATTGTGTCTTTGCATTGTTGAAGAGCAGATGGACCGAAGTACAAGGTGTGCACAAATCTGTCCCAATAATTTGCATGCTCCGATTTCTGGTGGATATTGCATTGAGCTGGAGGTAGATATTTAAAACTAGAGTGTGAACAATGCCATGATCTTTCTCACCTTTCTACAAGTATAGGAAAATTCCAATTAAGTCATTTAAGTTTACGCCACATTAGTCTATGCCACAATTTAGAACGTACAAGTATTTACAGACTTCTAGTCCACGTATAATATCTATAAATAAATCATGAATTAGATTTTTGACAAAGTAGGGAAAATATTGCAAGAGGAGACTCCAGCATACTTTAGGAGGAAGTTCGTATTAATTTCTTAATTGTCATATTTTGCTCGGAAGTATGAATGGTTTACCTGCTTTGAGCTGAAATAGTCTTGCATAGTGTTATCACTGTGAATAGATCTGCTGGGCAGCCGTTGCAGATGAGTGAGAAAAGTTGGCTATGAATGTGAGGTTTGCTTCGTATCGAACAAAATATTCATACAAATTCACTTGTTAATAAATTGACTGGTTCATATTCATAAACAGTAAGTATATAAGTGTTTAGAGCATTTGCTGGTTTTTCATTGTTTCTATTTATTCTTTTATTAAATTTGCTTTGGAATTAAGAGTTAAAGATGATTTTTGAGCTATGGTAGCAGTTTTTGTTGAAAGGAAAACCAATCAAACAAGCTTTGGTTTATTTGAGAGTCCAAGTTTGGTTACTGATCAAAATGTTCTGCAGACACTTGGACATTGGGGAAGAGCATCACGTTAAACAGAGAGCACAAGTTATCTGTTAACAAGGTCAGTACCTGGGAATTGCTTCCAGCAAGTCTGGAAAAGACAGCACTTCATTGCCCTTGATTTGAGAGGCTCGTTAGGACCACTTCAGAGAATAGTTAAGAATCAACCGCATTGCTGTGGATATGAAATCACATGTAGGCCAGGTCCGGTAAGGAGACAGATCTTTTTCCCTAAAGGGCATTAGAGAATCAGATGACAACTTTCAATTTGAGATTTTTGTTGAATTCAGATTTCACCATCTGTCATGATGGGTTTTGAACCCAATTACACAGCACATTAGCGTAGCATTCTGGATTACTTGTTAAGTGACATTACCATTGTGCCACTGCCTACCCCTAAATATTAGGTAAGGCTTTAGGGAGAGGCTGGCCAGCAATGCTACTTTCCAGGAAAGCATAACATCTTCAATATCCGAGGTGATTCTCTCTTTAAAGCCTATTGTCCACAAGCTATTGTTTCCCTGGGATTTGAAGCTTGCATTGATCAATACTGGATTACTAAAATGCACCAAGAACGAAGTCTGGACATGGCATGAAAGCTGAACATTTAAAATCTCTGCAAATGGTTACCACTACTTTCTATGAAATAGCCATTTGGTTACATATTTTTAGCTAAAAAGAATATGTAACAGAAATATTTACTTTTAAAATTTCTTTACTTATTTATGGGAAACTCTAGTTTTTGTTTTAAATGTTGGGTTAAGTAACGAGTTTGGTTGAAATTTGGCCAATTTTTGACAAAATAATTGAGCAGATTCTTTATTCATTTTTTTTAAGCAAGGGCTTGTCTACAAGAGTCTATTTTCTTTGGCAAAAAACACAATCAAAATAAAAGTGCAAGTTTCAGAAGCTGTAGATGGCATGTAGTACTCCAAGGACCAATAAATCTTCTCTATCTGTGCAACATTTTGGTTCCTGTGATCTTAAATTACTCAGTAGTGAAAACTACTAAACTTGTTACACTATTCTTGCATAGAAGTGAACAAAACTCTGTGCCTTCACCTGATTTTATTTAATGCGCAACATGTGACTGCTCTCCAATGCCTCAACGTTCATCTGATATATAACTGAGTCACATACAGTTTTGATCCACGATTTTACAATGTTAGTTTATTGGAAATAAAGCAAAATATTCTTACAAGTTCATCAGGGTATGCTTAGTGAGAGGATGCCTATGATGTTTCTTTGATCTACGTAGGTGGTCAAAGCCCAATGTAACAGTTCAATTTGAGTTAATGATCAGTTGCAAAGTAGCAAAGGGCTTGTGAAACTATACTCTGGCAAGGGATCAGCATCTTCAGAGGATATTCCATTGATAGTGTATCATCTCCGTTTTGCAGAGAACAGACATACTTGACTAAAGTGTTTTGTATCAGGAGAAATGGTAATATAAAGTAGAACATTATTTTTAATGTATGAGAAGTAGTGCAGATTGGTTGGCAAGTGGTCTCTGGTAGAGGTGTTGCCATAAGGAATGTGGCATTTAGGTGATATCTGACAATTAACTGCCAAGCTACATTTCAATTTAAAATGAACAGGTTTATTCTGATCAGTCAAGATGTTTCTCTGAAGAATGACCAAGATCAATGTTAACTATATATATTAAGTTGAGACAGACTCGTCGTCTGCACTGTTCTTTCTGTCTGATGAAGTCCTGTGCATTTGTAGGTTCAATTATATAAATGTGTGCCACCTTGCAAGCCTGATCTGATGATCTTCAGTTAGTCTCAACATAATTCCTAACACTCAGGATTGTTTAACAAATGTTGTCCAATCATGGAATCACATCGAATGTTGGGCATTGTTTTGAATTAGATAAGCACAGGTTGCTTCAATATTGTCAGTATTTTGCCTTTTGTGAAAAAACTGGACTTTGGATCAGCTTGAGCAGGATGAAAACTTAAATAAAATGTCTTTATTCAGGTTTCAGCAGAGGTGGGGTAGCAAGAAATTTATTTTCAACTGTACCTTAGCTACTACCTGGTCTAATAGCATCTATCTGGTAGTCTGAATCAATCTGTATGCTTTTGGCTCTGTAGTTTGGCCCTGACATCTCTCCAGAACTGCTTCAACATTTAATTTGAAAAATCTGACCTCCAAATGAAAAGCTTCCATCTAATTGCTAATTTCTCTGAGTAAGAGAATTTTTGAGCTTTTTGTAAATAATGTTGCAGAATCCAGATACCTACAGATCAGTTAGTTTGGCATTAATCAGAAATATGCTTGAGAATTATTGGGATACTGAATGTGGTTACGTGCATACAGGAGAACATATTAGGAACATCCAGTATGACCTCTGTAAAATTAGGTTATGCTTTACAATTTGTATTGTATCTTTTGAAGACATAGTAAGGATGGTGGATAATGGAAGGCATTATCTGCCTGGATTTCCAAAAGGTTTTTGATAAGATGCTGGACAAGATGTCTCTCTACGAGTAATATCGCTATTCATTGAGCTGGATGACAGCTGACTCAAAATTCCAGCAGAAAATAACTGCAGATGCGTTTGGATTTTTGTAATGACTGTGAGCAATGGTGCTTTGCATGGCGTGTGTTTTACTTTTTATTGATTATCTAGAAGTAGTGATTGACACCATCTATACATTCTGTATAATTTTCAAGGCTATAGATGATGCTCAACTGATTCTGGTGAATTGATCTTGAGAAATTGTTAGCTTGGAAAGATATATACAAGTGTAAACATGTAAATCCTTCAAGAGTAAAGCTAAAGAAAATTAGAAAAGGTAAAGAACCGGGCTGTTGGACACAGATCTCCAAAAGGAAAGCAAACAATAACATGTGATCTTAAAGTCATTAGGGTGGATGGATGTGTTTATATGACAGTTGAGTATAAGATGAGCTACATTATTTTGTCCATGTACAAGACACTGACCAGAATATGTGAAATACTCTGCTTGGTTTAGGTCATCTCACTGGGGTGTATTGATTCATTGGAAAGGGGAGGTCTCTGGACTATGTTACTTTGTAGCACCTTAGTTATAAAGTTAGCTGCATTTTTATATGTAATAATACGTTACAATAATACGTAATGATACAGTAAAGGAAATAGTTTGTGAATTTAATAATTAATTGTTTCAATTAAATAGTGAGAACCAGGAGTTATGACTTGCAAGTTATTTTACACCAGAACTGGATTAAATGTGTTTTCCAGAGATTAGTGGCTGTCTGCGCAGACTGCCAGCTTATACTGTTCATGCTGTTCCTTTGACTTCTTTCAAGTGGCAGCTAGATTTGTTTCTGTCTTGAATGAAGATCGTCTCTTACAGAAAATAGATAATGGAAGGAATTACCAAAGCCTGGTGGGGTGGACTAGTTTTGATCACCTGGAGTTTAAACATGACTTTTTCACATTGTTTCCACCAAATTGCCCTCAGTTTTCATTTTTTATTACTGTTTCTCAGGAGTTCACATGATTTGGAGTGAGATTAGGATGCATGTCTTCTGACTGTGAGACAGGATAGATGTAACAGATGGTATTTTCCTGTCTCGTTGGCATTTGTGTGTTGGCATTACAACTGTTACCTTCAGCAAAGATGATAATGAACGCCAGCGTTTAATTCAACTCTAGGGACATATTGGGCCCCCCTCCTCTCACTTATCTCTCCACCCTTCAGGCTCTCTGCCTGTATTCCTGATGAAGGGCATTTGCCCGAAACGTTGATTTTACTGCTCCTTGGATGCTGCCTGAACTGCTGTGCTTTTCTAGCACCACTGATCCAGAATCTGGTTTCCAGAATCTGCAGTCATTGTTTTTACCTAACATATTGGGCACTATAGAACTCCATGATTGATAATAAATCAAGCATGCATATCATTAAAGTTATTTTATCCTACAATTCTTTTATCTACTAGTATGTGGATAAGTAAAGGAAACTATGCCCTCATTGGGCTGAGTGGCCTCCTGTTCTGTAGTATTGTGATTCTAAAGGAGTCTTGAAGCTTGTAATTCAGATGTGATAGTTAACAAAACATTGTGGCTTCTTTTCCATTCTATCCACATTTGCAAAATGAAATCTTTTCATTGTATTTTATTGTATTCTTACTGTAAAGTATATGTGATTAAATAAATCATTCATGCACGACTGTGATCCTTTATTCTTGGAATCATTCTATTAAGACTTTTCTGTATCCTTTATAAATCCTTCTTGTCCCATTGTCCTGTATGATGCACAGAGTTGAAAACAGTCAGTCAGAGCTAAGCAGTACTTCCCGACTCAGGCGACTGACTGTGTGGAGTTTGCACATTCTCCCCGTGTCTGCGTGGGTTTCCTCCGGATACTCCGGTTTCCTCCCACAGTCCAAAGATGTGCAGGTCAGGTGAATTGGCTACGCTAAATTGCCCATAGTGTTAGGTAAGGGGTAAGTGTAGGGGTATGGGTGGGTTGCGCTTTGGCGGGTCGGTGTGGACTTGTTGGGCCGAAGGGCTTGTTTCCACACTGTAAGTAATCTAATCTAAAATCTAATCTAATCTAATGTGGACTTCAGATAACTTCCTGGCTTTTGTACTCTACACACTATTTGAAAAGCCCAGAATCTCCAACATAATCATTTGACTGCATTGCTAACATGTCTTGTCGTCATCAGACGTTTGTGGGCAAGTACATGCCCCTCATTTCCAATAAACGTTGGAGCATTTAGAATATGTTTCTCTCTTCATTCCTCCTACCAAAATGTATCACCTCCCACTTCTCTGGATGGAATTTAATTTGCCATATGTCCTCTCCTTTCCACTTCCCTTCCACCAACCTGCTCCTGTCCTCTTGAAATCAATTGCCATCATCTTTTGATGAAAAGTCATCAACCTAAAATATGAATTCTGTTTTTATCAATTGATGCTGCCTGATCTGTTGAGTATTTACAGCACTTCTTGTTTCATTCCAAGGTCTAACATCTGCAGTATTTTGCTTTTGTACCACCATTACATTTGCAACTATCATGTTATATACAAACATTGAATTTGAGCAACAAGCACTTTATTTGTTGTTTTTAACACAGTCTCGTCTAAATATTTCAATCAGTTTCAATTTATCCTGTTTTCATGTTGTAGGGATTTTATGAATTATCGACCATCTGCTCAGTTGTGAATTTGAATAATAACAGACTTTCTTCGGAACATCCTGCATTTGCATTAGCTAGAAGCATGAATATGTTGCATGAATAGTTTTCTCAAAATTATTCATTAATCACATCGGGAGAAGTCACCAGATTCAGTACTGTTACTCTATTCTATTCATTGCAGGATTTATTCATAGTGGGATTTATTGCAGTTTATCACTTTGATTTCATATTACTTCACCAATTTATGCTCAAAATTTAATATCAGCTACCAATTCTGAATTTTAGGTTTCTTTATTAAATAAAAGAGAAAAGCATATTTTCTCAAGCTTGCCTAGAATTATTGAAGAGGGTGCTTTAATTGACGTGTTTGGCACATTCAGGACACACACATGTCCATAAATTGCAACATTACATTTTATTTCAACCTGCAAAGTATTGGAAAATTTATATTTAAATTTTCTGATTAATTATGATCAGTTTTCAGGTAATTTAATTCTACTCTAATTACCTGAAGTATTCTTGATATATTCTATCATGAACTGTTTTATGAATACAAAAGTTTGTAATCATGACTACATTGCTAATCCTTATCTCTTCAATGCATCAACATTTTTTCAAAAACATACAAAATGTCTAACTCCAAAACTAACTATTTTTCATTTTGTTTCATTCTTTTTCTTTTTGATCAAGGTTACAGTTTACCAGATTTTTAGCTTTTCTTGTTAAAAGGGATTTGGATATAGCCATGAGAAGGAAAAAGAATGCACCACTATTGGGGAAAACTGCTGAGTGGGTTGGATAACTCTTTCAAATTGAACTAAACTTCCTGTAAAGTATATGTTTCAATTCTCTTCTTTTAAATAGCCAAAAAGAACTAGATTTTTGGTTTTGTCTTTTCCCCCTTTTCACACACTTTCCCCCTAAATATCTTTCTTTTGATCATATTTTTCAAATTAGTTTTCCATAATTTTTGGATTTACTATTATTTCCACCTGTGTAACATATGTGATCCATGTCATTTTTAAGCAAATAATATTAATCAATTAGTTTTAATCGACTCATGAAGGTCTAGAAGATAGAAAAAGGCCCTTCTTATGAAGTGTGTGCACATTGAAGAATGGGAATGCCTTCAGTATAACATTGAATATTTTACTTTATGCTACTTTGCCAACTGAGGTTGAACATTTAAAAGGCATCTGGTTGTGTATATGATAGGAAGGGTTTGGAGGGATATGGGCCAGGTGTGGCAGGTGGGATTAGATTGGGTTGGGATATCTGGTCGGCATGGACAAATTGAACCAAAGGATCTATTTCCGTGCTGTACATCTCTATGGCTCTGATTCTATTTAGTAGGTCCAAAATCATTTCATCCAATGTGAAAGCAATTGAATACAGTACATTCACTGTTCCCTCTGTTTTGCAGATCATTTTCTTAAGGTAACAGAGGCTCCCAATTTTTTCTTTACTGTTGGATTATTTACTGTGTTGATATTGAGAATGTGTATTGTTTTCAAGAGGTGTGAATAAAGAACTTTTGGAAACTACTTTGGAATTATATTGCCTTTCCTTTAGTATTGTTGGGTTAAACTCGTGGAATTCTCTCCTAAATGGTCCACATACAGCACATGGAATGTAGCAGTTCAAGAACACAACTTAATACCATCTTCTTGAGGGCACCGAGGGATGGGCAGTAAATGTCCATCCCTATGTCCACACCCCATGAGTGAATAAAAGAAAATGTGCATGCCAGCATTCTGTAACTCAGGTTACTACATGAATGCATTGGATGTATTCATTATTCAACAATTTGTTGTGCTTCATTCAATTTCTATTCATTAATACACCAGGAACCCAGAAAAAAAACAGAAAATATTCAGCAAGTCAAGCGATGAAACGACACACAGACCTAACACTTCAGCTCAATCTCTCTGGTTCAGAAGAATATATTGAGAAATACACACATATTTGAGAAATCAGTAGATGAAGACTGAAAAATGCAGAGATTTTCTAAAACATTTCAAAATTTCATTGGTAAAATTAAACAGTTTTTTTTTTGAAAGAATTGATAAGTGAGTTCCATGTAATGTTTTGGTCGATTCTTGTTATGAATCCCTTAATTTTGATTCAAAGTATAGTTCAGAATTCTTATTCCATTCAAGATCCCAAGTGAACTGGTCAAGTATTCTGGAACAGTAGGTTTTTGAAAGATTTGTCCAGTACAGGAAGAGAACTGAAGGAAAAATCTTCAATTAGATTATCTATCTTACATATTTTACACAAAACACTTCTGTACCTTTCAAAGGCTATATTTTATGGTTGATAAGACACTGAATCGGTACACATAACTCATTTCATGTTTTTGCAAACTGAGGAGAATATGTTAACCTACAGTTACGGAACATGGTGCACTTTAAACTGCTGTTACTTTTTATTATTTTGTCATTGCTTTCTGACAAAATGACCTGAATAATAGAATTTTTTTTAAAAAAACAGATGAAGGAGCATTGGTGAGAGCAGCAAAGCAATTGGGCTTTGTCTTCAGTGGGCGAACCCCAAATTCAGTTATTATAGAAGCTGTAAGTATCTCGGACATTTGTGTAACAATCTCTTAGGTTTAAATGTATTTTCATTAACTGAAAGCAGTTCTCATCTCCTTGAAGGAATCATGTGATTTATTTTGAAAATACACAATAAGGAAAGCCAACATTTCATCATCATTCCTCCTGTTGTAAAATGCCTATATTTTAATTAGATCCTTATGGTCTTCCATCAGCTCTGTTCTTTTAAAGAAAAAAATTGCTTTTTGGAGAAGCATAACAGTAAATAGTAAAAGTTATTGGTTCAAAGAAGAAATAGCTTGCTCACCTTTCCTACTAATCTCCTAAATAATCAAAGTAAGATTGTCTAGTATCTACTTAATATGTCATTTGTTCTAAACTGTTACATTCAGTTTTTTGAATGGTGAAGTATGGAGATGCATAATATAGGATAATCACCCATTTATTGCATGTTTAGTAGGGGCATTTGATAGTTCAAGGAAGTCTTTACCTAAAGCTATAAAGTGCTTTATTTAAATATATCTTTGTCCTAATTATCTGATTTATGTATTAGAATAATTTCCTAATGTTTGTAAATGCTTAACATTGCTTCATCTAGCTATCTACAAGAAAAAAATGGGTATCCTGAGTGACCAGGATCTGGATTGAATGCATAAGTTGCATTTAAGCGTTTTTTGTAAAGTTGGAAGGAGGCATGAAATTGCAGCGTGATGTCGTTGGAAGGGAACTAGTGGAGAAGTTCAAAGAAATTTGCACTGTTCAGCCACCATTCTTTCCAGTTTGGTACGTTTTGGCACAGACGTTTGGGCGCCAAACCTATTTTGGCGCCAGCCCATTTGGTGACAGGCGTCTTAGTGCTAAGAACACTTCTTTACAGTTTTAAAACTTTTTAAAGTTCTACCTTTAAATGATGATGAATCAATCAACATTTTTTTCCTAGCGCCAAAACATCCGTCCCCAAATGGGCTGGCGCTAAATCAGCTGGTGCCCAAACGGCCGTGCCAAAACACCGGCACCCGAACGGCTGCGCCCAATCGTCCCATTCCGTATTCTTTCACTTGTATTTACAGAGCAAGAGGAAGTGTTTATGTAGCCAGTGGTTCACATGGACAGCAGTGAGATGTGTCATATGATGTGATCTTGAGCCAGACTCATCTATCCTCCTGGTAACTGGATAACTTCTGTCTTCACGTCATTTCAAAATATCACTGATAAAATCACTCACCTTCGTTAATTTGTAATAGGGAGATTAGAGATTAGTAAGATAAAAGGAATGATGAGAACACAGCATACTGATGAGCAGATAAAAATACTTTCTAATTTACAGTGAACATTAACAATGAACTTGGTAAAAGAGATATTCAGATAAGTTTATAAACTTGAGACTTGCTACTGTCTGTTCAAGCAAGAATGAGACTAAGATATTTAATTTTTTGGAGCAGTAGAAAGTCCAGTGCCCAATTAAAACCATCCATTTTGTAAAAGGAGAAATTGAATGTAATATCAGGACAATTTATTAAGTTACAAAAGAACATACTTAACAAAAGAATCAAGTTGATTTCATACTTCAAATGGCTTTTACTTTTCGCTGATTCTGATGATCAATAACTCACTGATCTCTATGGGTAAAAACAAAGACTGCAAATGCTAGAAACCAGAGTCTAGGTTAGAGTGGTGCTGGAAAAGCATAACAAGTCAGGCAGTATCCGAGGAGCAGGAAAATCGACGTTTCAGATAAAAGCCTCTATTCCTGATGAAAGGCTTTTGCCTGAAACGTCGATTTTCCTGCTCCTCGGATGCTGCCTGACCTCTGCTTTTCCAGCACCACTCTAGTCTAATCACTGATCTCTGTGTCATTCCACCAATTACAGCTTGTCAACTGAGAAAGATCTTTTTAATCCTTACCCCCTGTTTCCTATTAGCTAACCAATCCTCTATCAATGTTATTCCTTACGCTATGCATTCTTGTGTAGTACTCCTTAGATGTGGTACCTTAACAAATGCCTTTTGGAAGTCTATGTGCATCATATCCATAGGCTCTCCATGATTCCTCAAAAAATTCTAATATATTAAACACCATTTACTTTTCACAAAACCATGCTGACCCTCCCTAATCTTAATAGGATTTTCTAAGTTTCCTGTTATAACAATAAAAATGAATTCTGGCAATTTCTCTGAGTTAAACTAACTCCGTGGGGGCATGGGAACCAGGACTGTAGCTTTAGGGTACAGGACCTTGAGTGTAGGGAGGTTAGGAATAATGCAGTGATCTCTAAGGAGGGTGCCTGTAACCAGAAAGGTGGATTGAAGTGTGTATACTTCAATGCCAGAAGTATAAGGAATAAGGTAGGTGAACTTGCAGCGTGGGTTGGTACCTGGGACTTCGATGTTGTGGCCATTACAGAGACGTGGGTAGAACAGGGACAAGAATGGCTGTTGCACGTTCCAGGGTTCAAATGTTTTAGTAGGATCCGACATGGGGGTAAAAAAGGGGGAGGCGTGGCATTACTTGTCAAAGATAGTATCACAGCAGTGGAATGGACGATGGAAGAGGACTTGCCATCTGAGGTAGTTTGGGCTGAGGTTAGAAATAGGAAAGGTGAGGTCACCCTGTTAGGTGTTTTCTACAGGCCTCCTAATAGTCCTAGAGAAGTAGAGGATAATATTGCGAGGATGATTCAGGAAAAGAGTGAAGGTAGCAGGGTGGTTGTTATGGGGGACTTTAACTTCCCAGATATTGACTGGGAGAGCTATAGCTCGAGTTCATTAGATGGGTCGGTGTTTGTACAATGTGTGCAGGAGGGTTTCCTGACACAATATGTAGACAGGCCAACAAGAGGGGAGGCTATATTGGATTTGGTTCTAGGTAATGAACCAGGCCAGGTGTTAGACTTGGAGGTAGGTGAGCACTTCGGGGACAGTGACCACAACTCGGTGACTTTTGCTTTAGTGATGGAGAGGGATAATCGTGTGCCGCAGGGCAAGAGTTATAGCTGGGGGCAGGGAAATTATGATGCAGTGAGGCATGACTTAGGATGTGTGGATTGGAAAAACAGGCTTCAAGAGAAGAACACTAATGAGATGTGGGGATTGTTCAAGGAGCAGCTACTGCGTGTCCTCGATAGGTATGTACCAGTCAGGCATGGTGTAAAGGGCCTTGTGAGGCAGCCGTGGTTTAGTAAGGAATTGGAGTCCCTTTTGTGAAAGGGAAGAAGGCGGCATATGTAAAGATGAGGCGTGAAGGTTCAGTAGGGGCGATTGAGAGTTATAAGGTAGCCAGGAAGGAGCTAAAGAGGGAGCTAAGAGAAGCGAGAAGGGGACATGAAAAGTCTTTAGCTGGTAGGATTAGGGAAAACCCAAAGGCTTTCTATAGGTATGTCAAGAATAAAAGGATGACTAGGGTAGGTATCGGTCCAGTCAAGGATAGTAGTGGGAAGTTGTGTGTGGAGGCGGAGGAGATTGGAGAGACATTAAATCAGTACTTTTCATCAGTATTCACTCAGGAACAGGACACTGTTGCTGATGTGAATATGGAATCACAAATAATTAGAATGGATGCCCTGGAAATATGCAGGGAAGAGGTTTTGGGAATATTGGAAAGGATGAATATAGATAAGTCTCCTGGGCCTGATGGCATTTACCCCAGGATCCTATGGGAAGCTAGGGAGGAGATAGCAGAGCCATTGGCCTGGATTTTTATGTCGTCATTGTCAACGGGAATAGTACCAGAGGACTGGAGGATAGCGAATGTGGTCCCATTGTTCAAGAAAGGGAGTAGGGATAGCCCTAGTAACTATAGGCCAGTGAGTCTGACTTCAGTGGTAGGCAAAGTCTTAGAGAGAATGGTAAGGGATAAGATTTATGAACATCTGGGTAGGAATAACGTGATCAGGGATAGCCAGCATGGTTTTGTGAAGGGCAGGTCGTGCCTCACAAACCTTATTGAGTTCTTTGAGAAGGTGACTAAGGAAGTGGACGAGGGTAAAGCAGTAGATGTTGTGTATATGGATTTTAGTAAGGCGTTCGATAAGGTTCCCCATGGTAGGCTAATGCTAAAACTACGGAGGTATGGCATTGAGGATACATTAGAGGTTTGGATTAGGAATTGGCTGGCTGGAAGGAGACAGAGGGTAGTAGTTGATGGATTATGTTCATCTTGGAGCGCAGTTACTAGCGGTGTACCACAAGGATCTGTTTTGGGACCATTGCTTTTTGTTATCTTTATAAATGATCTAGAGGAAGGACTTGAAAGCTGGGTAAGCAAGTTTGCGGATGACACAAAAGTCGGTGGAGTTGTGGATAGTGAGGAAGGAAGTGGTAGGTTACAGCGGGATATAGATAAGTTGCAGAGCTGGGCGGAAATGTGGCAAATGGAATTCAATGTAGCTAAGTGCGAAGTCGTTCACTTTGGTAGGAATAACACGATGATGGATTACTGGGCTAATGGTAGGCTACTTGGTAGTGTGGATGAGCAGAGGGATCTTGGTGTCCATGTACACAGATCTCTGAAAGTTGCCACCCAGGTAAATAGTGCTGTGAGGAAGGCATATGGTGTACTGGGCTTTATTGGCAGAGGAATTGAGTTCCGGAGTCCTGAGGTCATGTTGCAGTTGTATAAGACTCTGGTGAGGCCTCATCTGGAGTATTGTGTGCAGTTTTGGTCGCCATACTATAGGAAGGATGTGGAAGCTTTAGAACGAGTGCAGAGGAGGTTTACCAGGATGTTGCCTGGAATGGTAGGAAAATCTTATGAGGAAAGGCTGAGGCACTTGGGGCTGTTCTCATTGGAGAAGAGAAGGTTTAGGGGAGATCTGATAGAAGTGTATAAGATGATTAGGGGTTTAGATTGGGTAGATACTAAGAACCTTTTACCACTAATGGAGTCAGGTGTTACTAGGGGACATAGCTTTAAATTAAGGGGTGGTAGGTATAGGACAGATGTTAGGGGTAGATTCTTCACACAGTGGGTTATGAGTTCATGGAATGCCCTGCCCGTATCAGTGGTGAACTCTCCTTCTTTATGGTCATTTAAGCGGGCATTGGATAGGCATTTGGAAGTTATTGGGCTAGTATAGGTTAGGTAGGATTCGGTCGGCGCAACATCGAGGGCCGAAGGGCCTGTACTGCGCTGTATCCTTCTATGTTCTATGTTCTATGTAGATGTTAAGCTAACTGGCCTAAGTAGTTTCCTTTCAGAGTGTAAGGACTTTTGGAAGATCATAACCATCTACTATATGAATCATATATTAACTTTGCAGAACCCAGGAGTGTGGGCCATCTGGTCCTGAGGACTTGCCAGCTTTTAGGCCGATTGGTTTACCCAGCAACTTTCCACTGGTGATTGTGATTGTTTTTGGCTTCTCCATTTCTTACACTTTTTGAAGTGTATGGACAGTTTTCCAAGTTTGTCACCATGAGGACAGGCACAAATTATCTGTTAATTTCCCCCAACATATCCTTTTTTTTAATCATTTATTAATCATTTCTCAAGGCATTTAATATAGCTTTAGTTACCACTTTCTTTTTTAATTAATTGGAGAAATAATTAGCTATCTATTTTAATATTCCTAACTATCTCTCACTCTTATACCAATTTCTGCTTTTTTTTTTCAATTTTTTTTCTAGTTTCTGGAATCTAACCAGCCTTCTGACCTATTTCTTTCAATTTGATGAAATCTTCAACTTCCTTATTCCGCCATGCATGATACACCTTTCTCGGAGTTTTTTCCACCTCAGAGGAATAAACCTGTGCTGACAGTTATTAAATACCTCCTTAAACATAGCACAACTTTTCTGTCCTGCTTTTCCTCCTAGGTTTCCATTTCACTATGGTCAGCTTGACCTTCATGTCCTCATGGTTAGTTTTATTTAGGTTTGAAACACTGATCTTAGACAGACATTGCTGCCCTTTGAAGTTAGTGTGACATTTTACAATGTAATGATTGCTTTTGTCTAGAGATTCCACTATTATGAAAGTATTTCTTTTAAATTAATTCATGAAATGTAGGCTTTTCTGGCTGAGCCAGCATTAATTATCCATCCAGAATTTCCCTTGAGAAGCTGCTGGTGAGCTGCTGTTCGTCCACTATATTTCATTTGATGAAGATATACCCATAACACTGACAGAGGGGGAGTTCTTGGATTTTGACTCTGAGATGCTGAAGCAATGGTAGTACATTTCCATGTCCAATGGTGAATGACTTGGAAAATAACTTGCAGTTACCATGTATCTGCTGCCCTTGTCCTTCTGGATGGTAATGGCTATGGGTTTTAAAGATGCTCCAAGGCGGCTTGGTGAATTTCTGCAGTACATTTTGCAGATGGTACTCATAGCTGTACTTTGGTAACAGAGAGGGTGAGTGTTTGTAGATGTATCATTTATGCAAGCAGCAATGTTATTGATTAACCCTGTCTCACTGAATTTTACCAGGTAATAGCTTGGTCTCTCTTTAACCCTAGAAAATACTAGTCTGAGAATTTGACCTGAATGCTCTCTCAACTCATATTTTCCAAGCTACCTTTATCAAATTGATCATGTCCAACATATATGTAAATTACAGATACCCATGATTATTTCAGTACCTTTCTTAGCACATTTATTTCTATGCACTCAGCCATACAGTGTATCTCCTATTAGCTTGTCTACAGATTAATAAAGTCCCAAAAGTTACCTCTTATCATTCCTATTGTGTATCTCTACAAGCTCTACGTCTTGCCTATTCAAGCTAATGTTTCATTCTCCATCATTCAAATGGCACCTTTAAGTAACAAAACTACCCCACCACATTTTCTAACCTTCCTGTCTTTTTGAAATATCATATTTTTTAATATTCAGGTCCCACCTTGGCCACCTTGCAATCATGTCTCTCTATTGCCTATCAGGTCTTAGTATTTATTCCAATCTGTTCTACCAATTCATTGCATTCAGATACAAAAGCTTTAACTCTGTCTTTAAACTGTTGTTGCTGTCTCTGGACACATCTGCAAGTGCATTCTTATTTTTGTACATTCTGTCCCTTTCACAATCCAGTTCTCATTCGTCAAGTTGCTACCATTCTCAATCATCTCATTGTTTCCCTTTGATATACCACTTCTGTTACGTTGTTGTCACTGCCCACTAAAATGCAGCCACCCACTCAGACTGGATGTGAGAAGGCAAACAAGCCTTTGGAGGTTTGAGTGATAAAGTATGACGATGTTGAAGGTGTTATTACAGAACATATTAGAAGAGCTATATTCTGGATCCTTTCTGTTGTTGAGCAATCTCCAGTCACCCACACATTTGGTAAAAGGCATCAGTGTTCCTAGTGATTTTCCATCTGTTGTATTGATGGCAGTTGAATTAGTTTGCCAGCCAGTGGCACAAATTCAAAAATTTCTTCTGGCTGTATGGTAAACTTTCAAGTTCTCCTTAAACCATTGTAAGAAGAGCAGAGGATTTTCTTTATCTGAGCCAGAATTAAAATATAATTCATTGATGGTTTATTTCTGGTTTTCAAACCATGCAGGCACAGTCAACAGCAGTATTTGCGAAAACAGATTAGTGCATTTCAAGAAACTAGGAAATCCATTCATAATTTAGGTAATCTAACATATTCACACTTGCTGCAATCAAAAGTGTATTACCAATGGAATTGTAATTTTCATTAATTTAATTTGTGGCATGTTGTCTCATTGGATGTGTATGGTATCAAGAGCAATACCACACAATATTATAGATTTTGAATGACAGCTTTGAAAGGAACTGTCTGTTCATTCCAATATTTACTAGAATGACATTGAAATAAAATCAGTGAAAAACACTTAGCGTTTATTTTTGTCATTAACTGAGTTACTACCTCTATCTGTCTTTTTTTTATTGTTAGGGTTTGAGATTCAGAGAAAAACACAAATCCACTTTGATTTAATAAATCTTTTCTTCTGTTGCAGCTTGGGCAAGAAGAAAAATATGAATTGCTCAACGTTCTTGAATTTACAAGGTAATGTTTCCTTAGATAATTGTAAAATTAAACCAGTTGATCTCCTGTTGCATTACACATGCTAATTCAGAGAATATGGTCATCATACCTGACTCTCTCTCTTTGTTGCTGCTGTTTCTCCAGGCTTTCTTCCACTTTCTCTTGAGCAGCTAGTTAGTAATAGGGTAGGGGAATGGATCTGGATAGGATGCATTTGGACACTTGGTGTGGACTTGTTGGGCCTAATGGCCTTTGTCCACACTGTAGGGATTCTGTGAGCTATGAATTCTATGAATGAACTCTCCCAATAACTCTGCATTCTTTGTCTCTATTTTGTGATGTTTTGTTCCTCTTACCTTTTCCTTTACAGATGTTCTTTCTCTTTTATTTCACACAGCTCTCTTAATTTTATTTTCTAAATTAAAACTGCACTGAGACATGATAAATCTTGGCCTTTTTATTTTAAGAGTGAATGGATAATTAGTTAGTCATAAATTTTTACTTGTGCATGACTGAAAATGTAAGTAAAATTAAATGGATGATGTGCATGTGCTCGCTCTTTCGGACTACCCTGTGGCTCAAAAGAATTTAGTATTTCATTAAATATGCATCAAAGGTTTCTAATATATATCAGAACATTTAGTGTGTTTCTGTCTCACTCGCAATCATATCTATTGAAGCTTTTCACCTACTAAAAACACTCATCCAAGTGCCCACAGTAAAGCTTTTGAAATTTGTCCTTTTTTTGCTGAAACATTTAAAAAGTTATTCAACAGAAAGTACTTGAAGGTAAGGGAAAATATCCTATGAGGACAGCTGATTGAACAAACTCTTGGAAAATTGAATGTGCTGCTGCTGTTCTGACTGCACAATCTAAATTCAGCTCAGAATCACATCTCTGGGCAAAAATATCAACTCAAAAGTTCAAGCTTTTGGAAGTTTTCTATCACGCCAAGTTAGGTGGTTAACTGAAGGAACTAAAAAGCATCTGACAAAAACTATCATGAAAGTTGCTGATTTGTCACAAAAACAGATTCGTTTACATGCATCGTTTGGGGATAAGAGCTACCACAATTGTGCAGCATGTTTTATATGCAACTACAGTCAACTCTTAATGCCCTGAGGTAATTAGAGATAAGCAATAAATACGGCGTTTCAACTATAAAATGACTGATATTGTGTGTAACAGTGTTTAGTATTGAGAATAGTGGCACCTATAAGCGTAACAGAAGGTAATGTTGTTAAGTGTGGAGAGGATAATGATCAGATGGTGTTTCATGGGCAGGTATAAGAAGCTTGCATTACTTCAGGGATGATTGGCTAAAGAGGAGGTATTTAAGTGAACAGTTAGTGTACATGTGAGTATATCACTCTGTTACCTTAACTACAAAAATCATAGACATTCATGCATCAAACTTGTTTCCATGAATACTTGCATTGAGTAAGGTTAACACAAATTTTGTGCTTATTTGCTAGAAGTAACAAAAGACTACTAGAAAGCAAAAGATTTACACTATCGTTGCATTGAATAATATTTTTTGTGACTTCTATTTGCAGTTAATGCAGAACTTTTGAAGTGTGGTCACTGCTAAGGAGAGAAATTTAGTCCAGGCTTTGTTCACATCAAGGCCATACAAACTGAAGTGAGATTATTACATCTTGCAGGGGTAGTGTGCTGGAAATCAACCCCCACTATTCCCATGATCATCACAAAAGATTTTCTAAACATAACAATTCTCCTCCAATTTAGCTGTCGTTTTAGATCTAGATTGACAAAAGCACAGACCAGATTTCTGCACATAGCAATTGTTCCAAATAAATAGATTCGAGCTACAGGTAAAATGACCATCAACCACATCATACAAGTCTACTATTTTTAGGGTCCTTATGACTCAGTGGTAGAGTCCCTACCTCTGTGCCTGGAGTCCCAGGTTAAAATCCTACCTGCTCCAGGATTGCATTATATCATCTCTGAATGGATTGATTAGAAAATGT
The DNA here is from genome assembly GCF_020745735.1 of Hemiscyllium ocellatum. Taxonomy (NCBI): domain Eukaryota; kingdom Metazoa; phylum Chordata; class Chondrichthyes; order Orectolobiformes; family Hemiscylliidae; genus Hemiscyllium; species Hemiscyllium ocellatum. Next base: position 102,842,317 of record NC_083401.1, read on the forward strand.
ATGCAACGGTACAAGTTAAAACTCTAACAGTTATAAAACTCCCCCTGTACACACAAACAAACAGATACAGAAATAAACATTGTGATAAGAGTGGAAGGACAACAGGAAAGGCAGTTCAGTGATCCCTGTGCACAAGGTTCACTGAGACGACATTTTGGCTTGCTAGAACTTGCTGCTCCTTGATCTCTCTTTAGGTCATTTCCCTTGCTTGGACGATGTACAGATGGCTGGTTCACAACTTAGAAAGCCTCTGAATTATTAGTTGAAAGTGACAACATACGGTAGCTGGTGAGAGAACATAAATTTCTTCAGGCTTCAGGCATTTTATTTTTACAACAAGGATAAAAAACAGCCCTCCCCTTTACAGAGATCTGAAGTTTCTGACCCTCACATTCACATCCACAAGCTGTTCAGCTAGCTGGGAGCCAATCACACTGTTCCTTCTAGTTTTTTCTTTTTTTTTCTCACACACTGATCCAGCACCCTCAAGAGCCAGCTCTCAGAGGGAATAGGATGTCTGACAATCCAGTTTTTTTTTCTTTTTTTTTCTTTCTTTCTTACCCCCACACTACCGCCTAACTGCGGTAGTGCTTATTTTTTCCCCAGCACCCATGTGTGTGTGCAGGTGAGACACACAAGGTGTACGAATCTTTATTCAATTTCCACCACCAGGAAGAAAGGAAACACCCAAGTGGCCAGTGACAAGCAGTGCCCTTCTCATCAAAGGGCAATGCTGTGTGATCAAACAGTGATGGGGAGGACAGGGATTAAATCAAAATAGAGTTGGAGGGGGAAATAATGCACTCCACTCCCTGCGGCATCCACCTCGCCCTGAACAACTCCAGGGTGTTGGTGGATACCGCGTGCTCCTTCTCCAAGGACACCCGGGCCCTAACATAATCGCAGAAGAGGGGCAGGCAGTCAGCCTTAACAACCCCCTCCATGGCCCGCTGCCTGGACCTGTTTATGACCAGTTTGGCCAGGCTCAGAAGCAGACCCACGAGGAGGTCTTCAGACCTGCCCTCCCTCCTCTGTACCGGGTGCCCGAAGATCAGGAACGTGGGACTGAAGTGCAACCAAAAGCAGAGGAGGAGATTTTTAAGAAAATCAAAAAGGGAGTGCAAACGCCCACACCCAACATACACATGGTCCACGGACTCCACAGTGCCACAGAACAAGCAGTTGGGCTGGGAGTCTGTGAACCACCACAATCTGCGGTTGCAGGGGACCGCTGCGTGCAATCAGACTGTTCCTAGCAGGTAGAATTCATTTGCTATTGGTTTGTGGAATGATTTATTCATTCAGTCTGCATGTGGGTGGGATGGAGAAGCAATGTTTACTATCTTCTGGTCTGATGGACAATGTTAGGGCTCTGCGGAGTGTTGTCAAATAGAGTGCAGGTACACAGTTCCTTGAAAGTGGTATCACAGGTAGACAGGGTGGTGAAGAAGACATTTGGCATGCTTGCCTTCATCAATCAGATCACTGAGTACAGGAGTTGGGATATCATGTTATTGTTGTACAAGACATTGATCAGGCCACATTTGGAGTACTGTGTACAATTCTGGTCACCCTCCAATAGAAGTGATGCTATTAAACTGGAAAGACTGTGAAAAATATTTACAAGGATGTTCCTGAGACTAGAAGGTTGGAGTTACAAGGAGAGGTTAGATAGGCTTGGATGTTTTTCCTTGGAGTGTCGGTGGCTAAGGCGTGACCTTAAAGAAGTTAACAAAATCATGAGGGGCATAGATAAGGTGAATAGGAGAAAGGAGGTCCAAAGCTAGAGGGCATTGGTTTAATATGAGAGGAGGAAGATTTAAAAGGGACCTCTCGGGCAACTTTTCCAAACAGAGGGTGGTGCATAAATGGAACGAATTGCTAGAGGAACTGATAGAGGCGGGTACAATTACAACATTAAAAAGTCATTTGGATAGGTACATGGATAGGAAACGTTTAAAGGGATATGGGCCAAACACAGGCAAATAGAACTAGTTCGGTATCAGAAACTTGGGTGGTTTGGACGAGTTGGGCTGAAGGGCTGGCCTGTTTCTGTGCTGTATGACTCGAGTCACCATGACATGCTCTTTTCCATCTTAATGCTAACTTGTAAATCCAATCTGATCTCACCCTCTGTGATGAACTTCAGTTTTGTTATTTGGCTTTTCATGCAGTACCTAATCAAATGTTTTCCTAAAATCCATGTAAACAAAGTCCAATGCTTTTCCTATTTCATGCTTCCCTTTTACAAATATGTCCCTCCAGTGTCTTAGTGATTTTTTTTTTCTAACACTTCATTCAACACTTCATTTACCTGTTGTTAAACTGATAAATTCACAGGATGAGGGCGTAGCTGGCTGGGCCAGCATTAATGTCCATCCTTATTTGCCCAGAGGCCAGTTAAGAGTCAACCACATTGCTGTGGGTCTGGAGTCACAAGTAGGCCAGATCAGTTAAAGATGGCAGTTTCCTTCCTTAAAGAACATTAGTGTACCAGATGGGTATTTTCAGCAATCAGCAATGGTCATCACTAGATTCTCAATTCCAGATTTTTATTGAATTCAAATTCCACCATCCACATGGCAGGATTCAAACCCAGGAGCCTAATGCCTTACCTGGGTCACTGGATTAACAATGCTGGATTCTAGCAATGTCCTTGCACTCTGCCTTATCGCATTTGCTGCTCTGCAATATACTGGCACTTCCTAACTATCTGTTAGATTAGAAGATTGTGACCAGGTTTTCCACCATATTCACCCCACTTCCTTCAGGAATTTAGATTTCAAATCAGCTGGCTCAGGTGACTGCACTCTCAAAGCCAGGTTTTTCGGTACACCTGTTCTATCAATGTATACACCATTCGGTACCAGTTACATCTCAATGTCCACATTGTTAGCATCCACTTGTTCAATAAACACAAATAGAAGTCTCTCATTCAGTATTCGAGCCTTGCCCTGTGGCTCTGAGCATGTTTTTGCCTCTAATAAGGCCTACTCCCCTCTTACTACCTGTGTACTGTTTACACACTGGCAGAAGATCTTTAGGTTCTCATTTATCTAAAGTGACATTCAATTCTCCTCTTCTTTCTTTGCCTATCATACTTCGTCCTCACTTCTGCCCTGATCTGATGGTATTTGACCAGGTTCGTAGTTGAGGAATTTACATGATGTTAATACCTTCAGTTTAATTTAATCAGATTTTCTAAAACGCTTATCATCCAAGGGGTCCCAGTGATTGGCTGGTCCAATCAAATAAATATTCTTTTGGCCGTTGTAAAAGGCAAAATATAGGCCATGTTCAATCAGGTTGTGTTTGCAAAACCCAAAACAAAATATCTGCTGGTAAAATGATTCTTTGATCAGGCAGCAGTTGTTGACTAATCCTGTGTGCACTAATAGCTACATTAGCAACCAATTTAAAATAATTATAGCATTAATCATTTACAATTGCTGGAATGGCATACATTCATAATGTGCAAGCAAAGGGAATATGTTCATACCTTGCACCTTTTCTGAATTATCCAGCAACTTTGGAACCTACAGATGTCAGTTGCTTTTTCCATTTAATGTATTGGCCAATCAATCAATTCATCAACTAGTCAGCACCCTTATCCCATCACTGCTACCTAAGGATAACTCTTCTAATGAAATACCCTGCCATTGCAGTCTTTACATCAGTTTTGTTTTCCTAATTTTGACCATTTTCAATTTGAACAACAATCTTGCATATGGAGCATCTATCAAATGTGTGTTCAGAGTTTAGATACACCATGTGAGGCTTATAACTCTCCATTAGGACATTAATCTTTTTGACATTTACACAGAACTGTTTAAACAGTTTATTCATTTTGTCTCCAACATATCTGATATTTGCTGGGTTATTGCTGTATAGATACTCTATTCTGGTAATGAACTCCATCATTTACTCAGGATTTAATTAAGATTAATGTGTCCTTTTCACATCCTCTTTTAACACAGGCACTGCATTGGGGACAGCCCATTTAAGGTTGGGATGAGAAAAGTTTCTTCACTCAGAGGGTGGTGAATCTCTGGAACTTTCTCGCGCAGGAGTTGTGCGAGTTCAATCATTGAGGATATTCAAGACAGAATTGGTAGATTTCTAGACACTATTGATATCAAGGGATATGGAGATAATGGGTCCGAATAGCATATCAGTTGATAAGAAGCCATAATCTGTTGAATAACAGCGTAGGCTTTATAAGGTGAATGGCTTACTCTTGCTTCTATTTCCTGTGTTCCAATGAGTCTGTTTCGAAACCTCAACTTCCCATGGGTACCATGGACCGAGGATTCTATGCAGTCTTGGTGCAACTATGAGAGAAACACGAAGAGCCAAAACTGATCCCACATTTAAAGCTAGTCAGCAAATTTACATTGGCTTTGTTTGGAGGCAGAGGGAACAGAAAATCTGACTGACGTACTGAGGCTATTTCAAAGGACATTTAGGAGTGAGTGAGTCTGGAGTTCCATGCAGGCCAGACCAGGTTATGGAAGTAGATTTCCTTCCCTAAAGGACATGAATGAACCAGGTGTGATTTTGCTTTTCAACAATTGAGAATTATTACTGGGCTCCATTGGACTAGCTTTTGTTCGCATTTTACCATTCACCGTGTTGGAATTTGAACCCATGTCCACAGAACTTTCACCTGGTCACTGGATTATCAGTCCATTGACACCAACACAATGCCACTGCCTCCTCCCAGTGGTGCTTTGGCTGCAGCACTGGTTCCAGGAGTTTATGGTTCCAAAAACAAATCTCTGGATTATGTAATGTATGCCCATTGCTCCTTGCTGAGATGATGGGGCATTAAATGCATGTAGAGCTGATGTTGCACTGGGCAACACTGTCATGGTCATGTCCTGGTCACAGCCTTTTAATTTTTTTCTGATCTTCCAGCTGCTCCAAATCCTTTACAAATAGAGATTTGATGCTGCTGTCATATAGTTGAATTCACAGGCTCTGTTGTTTAAACTTAGCTTCTGTTATTGGAAATGTGATGTGGATATTTTATAAGTCACAAGTATATGAGAACGTTTTGTTGGTCCTGCCATACAGTGTGTTTAATTCTTATATCTAGCAAAGAAACTGCGAGTCAAGTCTTAATAATAATAAACAATGTTTATTTATTTACCACAGTTAATACTATAACAACAAAATACACCATCAACTAACAATTTATACCATAAATCTTTATCAACTACCTTGTGCTTTAACTTAACTCTGGATTATCATCTAACACCAGACTAGATCTTGGCCTTGATCCATGTGGTGACAATCGCGTGGTTGTCTTCTCCCAGTGACCCCTAGGATGTCTTCTCTTCACAGTGGTTACTGCCCCTGAGGATGGTGGTGTGGTGTTCTTATACTTAGTTGTTCCAACCCTTTTGGGAACGTCTGTAGTGTCCTCCAATAGATCGATGGCAGGGCTTTATCATCCTGATCAATCAGACCCAAAGAGGTGTTGACCTATCGATGGCAGGATGGCCCTTGGGCATCCATTTCTGGAGCTGTTAGGTTCAAATTAGATTAGATTAGATTACTTAGTGTGGAAACAGGCCCTTCAGCCCAACAAGTCCACACCGACCTGCCAAAGCGCAACCCACCCAAACCCCTACATTTACCCCTTGCCTAACACTACGGGCAATTTAGCATGGCCAATTTACCTAACCTGCACATCTTTGGACTGTGGGAGGAAACCGGAGCACTCGGAGGAAACCCACGCAGACACGGGGAGAACGTGCAAACTCCACACAGTCACTCGCCTGAGGCAGGAATTGAACCCGGGTCTCTGGTGCTGTGAGGCAGCAGTGCTAACCACTGTGCCACCGTGCCACCCACATAGGTCAGGTAGTCCTCTCCAAATAAGAGGACTGTGCCCCTGTGTCTGGTGAACAACTTGAGGTTCCGATCGTCCTGGGGATGGCATTCAGGTTGATTCTATTCAATTTAAATTTGAATGTATATTGTATTGTCTGCAGCTGCTGGGTCAATTACATACTGTCTGGATTCTGCAGCATGTTGATTAGCACGGTCACTTTGGTCGAGGCTTGTCTCAATTTCCCAGCCTGCCTCATTTATTGTCCGTTTTTTCTAAATCCATCAGCCAGTCCAGCCACAGTTCTTAGGGTAGAAATATTTGCCAGGTATGTGGACTAAATTAGATACAAATTTCAATAAGACAGTTGTAGATGATGTTTAGCTTTAAACAATGACTTGCTATTTACTATATCTAGTTGATACTTTACGTATCTTGCCTCTCTCTCCCTCTTCTCCAGCCTGTCCTACTGTACATCTGAGGTTGAGTCATCCCATGGTGTAATACTTACATTCCTGTTATAAGTATGAAGACTAAGAGCATAAAGTTTTTACTATGGCTTTGGTTTCCAGGCCTGTAGTTAGCTTCTGTCTTTCTCAGTAAATGCTTCCAGCATTTGGAGATAACCATGCTGCACTACCTTGTTTACAGCTGATGGTTTCAGAATAATAATATGACAATTGAAAGCATTGTTTCTTCCAGATATCAAGTTGTTCAGGCTGCATTGTCTGTAGGGCCAAAACTAAGAGGAAGCAAAGACAAGGATTAAAGTTCTTGCTTCTCTAATCTTACATGAATAAAGTAATAACTGTTGCAAATATCCATTGTGAATCACAAAAGTTTAGTGTGGAGGTGCAGCAAGTGATTAGGAAAGCTAACAGAATGTTATAATTTATTTCAAAGGGAATTGAACACAGAAAAAGAGAGGTTGTGCTTCAGTAGGATCACATCTGGAGGAAAGTATACAGTACTGGTCACCTTGTTTAAGGAAGGAAATGCATGCATTGGAAACAGTTCAGAGAAAGTTTACCCAAATAATATATGGAATGGGAGGGTCATGTAATGAGGAGAGCTTGGACCGACGAGGCTTATATCCGGCAGAGTTTAGAACAATGAAAGTGATTTGATTGAAACAAAGAATATCCTGAAGGCTCTTGATGTGTGGAAATGGGAAGAATGTTTCTCTTACTGGGAGAATCTAAAACTAATGTTCACTGTTTACACATAAGGCTTCTCCTGTACATAACCAAGATTAGGAGAAGTCTTTTCTCTGTCGGTTGTGAATCTTTGAAACTCTCTTCCTAAAGGTGGCGGAAGCAGAGTATTTGAATATTTTAAGGGAGAGCTACATATATTCTTAATAAACAAAATTTTTTGAGCTAGACAGAAATGTCATTGTGGGATAAACTATAGGGGTGTTCACACGGAAGGAAAGAAAATCCTAGGGTCCAGCCCCTGCACATTACTTAACAAGCTGTTTTGATGGGGCATAGCGAAGCTTTGAAGAAAAGATGATCACTAGGATGGCACAAAACCTGGTAGGGAAGAAAGGACCAAATTAACATGAAGGGGGCTCATTGTGGGAAAAGATCAGCAAAAGCAAATCTCTGCAGCAAGCCATGTGACATTTATGAAATAGAAAATTACATAGCCAAATGAGAGCCTAATTGCAGAGAGGTTTTAACTTCTTTGTCAAATATATCTTCACTTAAAGTATCCAAGAATGTGAAAAGGGATTTGCCTTGTGGAAGAAGAAAGTAAAACAAAAGTTCAGGTTTTTTTTATTGTTGGTTTATGGGCATCACTGGCTGGCCAGTATTTTATTGCCTGTCCCTTGAGAAGGTGCTGACTTGAACCACTGTAGTCAGTATGCTTTGGTTTGTCTTTTGTTGAAACTTACTAAAGTTAAAATATTTATTTTTTTCAAATCTTGACCCAACCCACGGATAGCGTTTGCTGTTGAATCAATTTCTACTTATTGCATTTCGTTATTGCAATTAGTTGTGAAGCATTTGGTTTTGCAAGTTATTACACAGTCGTAGACTCAAGAAGTAGTAAGTTAGTGTATGTCTTACAGTGTTCGGTACAACCTGGAGTCAAGTTTCAATCAACATTACCTGTACTATCTAGGCATATTTTCACTAACAATTACCTCACAATTATTATTTTTGCTTTGATTGCTTCTATTGATTTTCTGTAATACCCTACCAGTTCCTCTGACTTCAGTCTTCCCAAAATTCAGTCACCAGCATCTGATAAAACAGCAAGTCTTACAACCATCACTGTTGCAACTGGCCTCTAATGTGTTGCTCTCTTCCTCAACAGCAAAATACAAATTCTTATCCTCAGTGAAACATCCTTCCACGACTTTGCCCCATGTGCCCCATCTTCCAGTCCTAAATAAAACCTATGTCTTTATGGCTGAATTAGTCAGAATCATTTCATATGTATGCTTAGCCTCAGTATCGGCCTTAAAAAAGGACCTGAAAATGCTGCTTTAAAGTAGAAAACAATGATTTATCACCCAGTCATGTTTTGCTGCTCGGGGAAATTGTAATCCATATGTTCTGTATACAAATACTCTTTGTCATGTATACACATATTTCCATTCCTTTCATTAGGAAAATAAAGATTTATGTAACTTCTGTTACACATTGTAAATTCTACTGTTGGTAGATGTGCTTGTTTCTCACTATTCTTATTCAACAGTTTCTCCCAGATTCCTTTTGAGCTTCAGTTGATTAAATATATTAGTTTGGTGTTTGCGCAGTTCATATCTTTTTAAATTTCTTTTGGCTTCTCAGAAGAATTACTTGTGTTCAGAAATATATCTGACAATGCAATCAGCCTGAGTCTTTGATAAGAGTGATTCATATCTTCAAATATTGAAAACATAACTTTTCAATTGACTCTTCTGATTTCAATGCAATTACTATTTAAATTAAGAAACCAAAGTGAGGGTCAGTTAGAAGACATGACGGACATTGATATGCAATGTTTTGTAGAGATAAAGAAAGATCAGAAAACAATAAACTGTCATTTGTTGAGGATAACTTGGAACAGAAGAACATACAGTATGTCCCAATTAGAAACCTGAACAAGGAGGACAAATATATAACTGACCCACAGTTTTGGAGATTACAAAGAGCAAAACTAGACTAAGCACCATGGTAGAGAATCAAGAAAATATGATTTGAAAGATGAAAAGCTTCTACTTTTCCAATATAGAATTTCTCCTGTAGCATTTCTAACTGATACAAATATACAAACAAGAAATAGGTCATTGGTCACTTGAGCCTCCCCAGGCATTTACTATATCCAACTGATTGTAGCCTCAAATCCATATCCCATCCAGCCAGGAAATATTTCACCCTTTGCATAACAAGAATCTATCCACCTCTTCCTTAGCAATGTTCAAGGAATTTCCTTCCACCAGCTTTTCAGAATGAGAGCTCTGTTTGCCTCGTTGAGGAGGCACATTGGTAATCAAAGCCTTGCTATTCTGTCACTGATAACTGGTCATTTGTCCACAGACCAGTCAACATTATGTTGCCAGCAAAAGCTGCATTTCTACACCAGCCCAGTTCCAAATTGTTTGCAATTACTGTTTATTCAAACAGCTGTTCAAACAATGCTTGCTACGTATCAGGTTATTTGCTGTTAAAACTGCATCCATTCTTTCAAATATCGGTTTTGAAATAGCTTTCTCAGGGGTATGGTGTAGGTTTGCTCACTGAGCTGTAGGTTTGATATCCAGATGTTTCATTACCTGGCTAGGTAACATCATCAGTGGTGACCTCCAAGTGAAGCGAAGCTGTTGTCTCCTGCTTTCTATTTATATCTTTCTCCTGGATGGGGATCCTGGGGTTTGTGGTGATGTGATTTCCTGTTTGTGTTTTGAGGGGTTGATAGATAGTATCTAGATCTATGTTTTTGTTTATGGCGTTGTGGTTGGAGTGCCACACAAAAAAAAACAACATTTCGACTGGGACAACACATCTATCCTGGGACAGGCTAAGCAAAGACATGCTAGAGAATTCCTAGAGGCCTGACACTCCAACCACAATGCCATAAACAAACACACAAATCTAGATACCATCTATCAACCCCTCAGAAAACAAACAGGAAATGACATCACCACAAACCCCAGGAACCCCATCCAGGACAAACCTATAAATAGAAAGCAGTAGACAACAACTTCGCTTCACTTGGAGGTCGCCACTGATGATGTTACCTAGCCAGGTAATGAAACATCTGGATATCAAACCTACAGCTCAGTGAGCAAACATACACCCTAAACCTCAACCTCAGCTACAAACCTTCACAAACCTTGCATAGCTTTCTCATTTAAGTCTGCAGTTTTTAAAAGCACAAAATAAAAATGCACGGTTCTTACAGCTTGAAAGATCCTCAAACTTCTGAAGGAAAATTTTCCCTTAATCTCTGTTTTATGCAGGTGACCCCTTATTTTTAATCAATGACCCCTGTTTCTTGATTCTACAATAAGAGGATGTTTTCTACATCAATCCTGTCAAGTCCCCTCAATAGTGTATCTTTCAGTCAAGTTGCTTCTTACTGTTCAACACTCCAGTTCATAGAAGCCTCGCCTGTCCGATGTTCCTTAAGAAGACAACCCGATCATTTCTGTTATTATTAGCTTGGTAAACTTTCACTGAAATATTTCCCATGTGTTAACATCTTTCCTTAAACAAGGTGACCAATACTGTTCATAGTATTCCAGATGTGATCTCTGTATGCCTGTCTCAACTTTTGTACTAATTTCCACTCTCAAGAAATTATACCATTCTACTAGCTTTCCTGTTTACTTGCTGTACCTGCTCATTCACTCATTCATTCATACCTGCATGCTAATCCTTTGTGATTCATGTACTAGGAAATTGTCATGAGAATCATGAGAGGTATAGACAGGGTGGATAGCAAGAAGTTTTTTCCCAGAGTGAGTGACACAATTACTAGGGGGTCACAAGTTCAAGGTGAGAGGGGAAAAGTTTAAGGGAGATATGCATGGGAATACGCAGAGGGTAGTGGGTGCCTGGAACGCATTGCCAGGCGACGTGGTTGGGGCGGGCATAATAGCATCATTTAAGATGTGTCCAAACAGTTACATGAATGGGCAGGGAGCATAGGGATACAGAAAATACATGGTAGGTTTAGTTAGAGGATCCGGATTGGTGCAGGCTTTGAGGGCTGAAAGACCTGTTCCTGTGCTGTAATTTTCTTTGTTCTTTGAAATCCAGATTGCAGAGCTCTGGGATGCAGAGTAATCTCTCACCACTTAAATGATGGGTGTCGTCTTTTCTATATTCTGCAAAAATAGACAAGTTCACAATTTCCCACATTTTACTCTATTTCTAAAACCTGTGCCCAATATTTTAATCAATCTGTATCTTTTTATAGCCACTTTATGTCCTCTTTGCAACTTTTCTATCTATCGTTGTATCATCCGTAAATTTGGCAATCATACTTTCCATTTCTTCATTAAATTCATTTAAATAAATTGCAAACAGTTGAAACCCTAGCACTGATCCCTGTGGCATACCACTCATTACAAGTTGCCACCCTGAACATAACATCAGGTGGGCCAGTGGGCTAAGGAGTGGCAGATGGAGTTTAATTTAGATAAATGTGAGGTGTTGCATTTTGGTAAGGCAAACCAAGACCGGACATATGTACTTAATGGTAGAGCCAAGCAGAGTGTTGGCAAACAAAGATACCTAGGGTGAAAGTGCATAGTTCATTGAAAATGGAGGCACAGGTTGACAGGGTGGTGAAGAAGTCATTTGGCATGCTTACCTTCATTGGTCAGAACACTGAGGATAGGAGTTGGGATGTCATGTTGTGGCTGTACAGGAGATTGGTGAGGCCACTTTTAGAACACTGTGTTCAATTCTTGTCACCCTTCTGGAGGAAAGATATTGTTAAACTTGAGAGCATGCAGAAAAGATTTACAAAGGTTTTGCCAGGACTGGAGGGTTTGAGTTGCAGGGAGTGGCTGAATAGGCTGGGCCATTTTTCTCTAGAGTGTTGGAGGCTGAGGGGTGACCTTACAGAGGTTTGTAGAATCATGAGGAGCATGGATAGGGTAAATAACAAGAGTCTTTTTCCAAGGTTAGAGGTATCCAAGACTAGAGGGTATAGGTTTAAGGTGAGAGGGGAAGAGTTTGAAAAGGATCTGAGGGATAACTTTTCCACGCAGAGAGTGGTGCATGTATGGAATGAGCTGCCAGAGGAAATGGTGGAGGCAAAGACAGTTATAAAACTTAAAAGGCATCTGGATGGGTATATGAATAGGAAGGGTTTAGAGGGATATGTAGGAGAAAGTGAGGACTGCAGATGCTGGAGACCAGAGTTGAAAATTGTGGTGCTGGAAAAACACAGCAGGCCAGGCAGCATCCGAGGAGCAGGAGAATCAACGTTTCGGGCATATAAGCCCTTCTTCAGGAAATTTAGAGGGATATGGGCCAGATGCTGTGACTAGGTCAGATTGGGATGTCTGGTCAGCGTGGACAAGTTGGACTGAAGGGTCTGTTTACATGCTGTTTAATATAACCATTTGTTCCTACTCTCCACTTCCAGTTAGTCAGTTAATCATCTATCATGCCACAACTTATAGACTTTAAGCTTTCTACAGCGACATTTAATAAAGCATGCTGTCAAAGACATTCTGGAAATCTAAGTGTAGAAGATCCACTGCTTCCCCTTTATCCGCAATGCATTGTTACTTCCTCAAAGAATTTCAATAGATTGATTTCCCTTTGACAAGACTGTTGACTTTGCATGATCATCTTGAACTTATCCAAGTCTCGTACTATAACTTTAATACAGCTTCTAATATTTACCCAAAGACAGAGGTTAAGCCAACCTGCCCCATAGTTTCTTGTTTTCTGTCTCCATCCCTTTTTGAATAAAAATGTTACATTTGCTACTATCCAATCCATTGGACATTCCCCAATTTGGGAAAATTTAAATCAATGAATGAAGTAGCTCACTATCTACTTCTTTTAAGACCCTAGAATGAAGTTGATCAGGACCCAGGCATTCAATTATCTAATTCTCCAACAATTTACTCAGACGACTTCTCTGGTGATTGTGATTTTTCCTGAGATCTTCCCCCTCTCCCTCAATTTCCAACTGTATTGCTGCTTCTGGCGTGTTACTTGTATCCTTGAAAGTGAAGACTGAATGCAAGATATCTATTTAATTTACTTCCATCTCTAATTCTCCAAACTCGCTTTATGTAGGACCAATGCTTGCCTTGTTTACTTTTTACATACTTCCAGAAATGGTTCCCATCTGTTTTTTATGTTTCTGGCTAGCTTTCTCCTTTATTCTAATTCTTCCCACTTTTTTTTTATTTATCATTCGTCACTTCTTTTTAGATATTCTGATGAATCCTCTAATCTGCCACCCATCTTTGCGCAGTTATATGATCTTTCTTTAAGTTTGATAGCAGTTTTTAACTTTTCTCTTTAACCACAAATGGGGGTCTGTTTCTTTGAATTTTCCTTACAGTTTGGATTGTGTTCTGTGCATTCTGAAATCACCACGTAAGGACCCATGGGCATCATGCAATGTTCTGAACCATCAGCGGGTGCTTAATTGTCCTCAATCACAGTAACTTCATTACTCAGTATATCCCTATTTCTACTAAAACAATCAAGCCAAGGGATGAATCATGCTTCAACCTGAACAGGAGGGCATGCCTGGAGAAGCATCATCTCTTTAAAAAAAGATGCCAACCTGTTAGTGCTACAACACCAGGATAATTGCATGTCAAAAAGTATAAGCTGCAAGTGATGGATACAGCTAAAGGATTTAGTAGTGATGAGAAGTTTAACACCTTATTAGAGGTGGAGGTTCCACAAATATCTCCATCCTGAATGATAGAAGAGCCCAGCACAACCAGATGTGCCAAGTGAATGAGTCATCTTGGCTTCCTCTAGAGATCCGAGCATTCCAGGTTCACTGCACGTGACATCAAGAAATGGTGGAGGCGCTGGATATGGCAAAGGCTATGCATCCTGACAACATTCTGGCAATAGTACTGAACATGTGTGCTCCTGAACTTGTCACTCCCCTAGCCACGCTGTTCCAGTATAGTTACAACACTGGCTTCTACCTGACAATGTGAAAAATTGCCCAGCTATGTCCGATACAGAAAAAGCAGGGCAAGCTCAACCCAGCCAATTACCACTACATTCAGTCAGTCTGCTCTCAATCATCAATAAAGTGATGAAAGGTATCATTAGCAGTGCTATCCAGCAGCACTTACTCAGCAATAATCTGCTCACTAATGGCCAGTTTGGATTCTGCCAGGGATACTCAGCCCCTGACCTCAATGCAGCCTTGGTTCAAACTTGTCCAAATGAGCAGAATTCTAGAGGTGATGGTGAGAGTGACGGCCCTTGATATCAAGGACACTTTGATAGTGTGTGGCATCAAGGAGCCCTAACAAAACTGGAATCAATAGGAATCAGGATTACACTCTCCACTGGAGTCATGCCTGGCGCGTAGGAAGATGATTATGGTTGTTAGAGGTAAATTATCTCAGCTCCGGAGTATCTCTGCAGCAGTTCCTCAGGGTAGTGTCCCAGATTCCGCCATCTTCAGCTGTTTCATCAATGACCTTCCATCTTAAGCTCAGCTATAGGTTGTTCTTCTTTCATTACTCACATTTAATATTTAGAGAATTTTACACGTGTCAGATGACAGATGAGAACAAGTCTGTGTTGTGAATGCTATGGAATCTTTATGGACAGCTGTCAGGAAGGTAAAAAGTAATATGTTACAAGAAGAAAAAAAATGCTAAACAAAAGTTTGGTCAGGCAGAAAATTAGATAATTTCAAATTAGTGACCTTTCATCAGAACAGCAAGCACTGTTCCTTCAAAAATCTGTCCGATTATTGACAACTCCATTCCCCAGTGTAGACAATGGTCTGATTTGAGGAATGATTTTTAATATAGCCCATTACAAAACCATCTTTAAAACTCTGACTGAAGTGTCTTTGGAGATGTTTTACAATGTTTTTACATTTGTAAGGAAGTCATAAACAATATATAATATGCCACTGGGGATGTATGCAGTGCCTGTGAAGTAGTTAATCTGTCACAGGCGTCCACCATCACACAATTGGGGCAATTTACAGCATTGTTTCTCAATAGTGGCTCCAAGTAGCTGTTTGCACATAGCAGTGATTGAACTGGGTGTGAGCAGCAGATTGTTGTTGTCATTGCTATGTGCTCTATTAAAAAACCTTTTATAAATTACATCAGTGCTGAGTTACTTGACCACAACTGGAAGTTGTTTAATTTATGACTAATTTTAGTTCATCTATTTTGTATAGGGCTGCATAATTACAGACTGAGCATTTAGCAGTGGCCCACCTCAATTTTCACTCATGCACCTATGTTATTCTGTACCCATCTCCGATTTCTATACAAATGTATATTAATCACTAATATTGGAAGTTCTACCAGAGAAAATTATTTCCATTGCTTTTCATCTGCAAGAGAATTCCAGTCTTATTTTGATCTATTTTATATGCTTATTCTTCACAAGATTAGATTAGATTACTTACAGTGTGGAAACAGGCCCTTCGGCCCAACAAGTCCACACCGACCCGCCGAAGCGCAACCCACCCATACCCCTACATTTACCCCTTTACCTAACACTACGGGCAATTTAGCATGGCTAATTCACCTGATCCACACATCTTTGGACTGTGGGAGGAAACCGGAGCACCCAGAGGAAACCCACGCAGACACGGGGAGAATGTGCAAACTCCACACAGTCAGTCACCTGAGTCAGGAATTGAACCCAGGTCTCTGGCGCTGTGAGGCAGCAGTGCTAACCACTGTGCCACCGTGCTGCCCATTTATAATATTTGTGGCCTACATAAAAATTAGTATTTTGTGCTTGCCATTAAAATCACTCTCTAATAACACAATACGAATTTAAGTAGTTCATTTTTCTCGCCATTTCAGCATAGACTCTACCTTATTTTAGGGTCTGAGGCGAGCAAAGTGGAGTCATGTAGCAAGATGTAAAATTTTGTGGCAAAATCTAGGCCCAAGTCAACTCAGTTGATAGTGTGATAAATTGTTAGAGTGTTACAAGTTTATCATTCATACAATTGGTGAGTTCTGGTAATCTACCCATTACCCAGTTCCAGATGGCAAAGGAAAATCAATGGTCAGGAGAGTTGTATCAAATCTTTCTTTCCAGTAGAAGGTGTATTCCCTGCTTGTTCCTGAAGGTGCCCTTCACAGGGGGGTAGATTGTACTGAAAGCAGCAGTGCCAATTGTTAATGAGATGTTTTTTGGAGTTCTTTTCTCTGGATGGTTCCTCTTGAGATTATCGATCTATGTTCTAACATTCCGAGTCGCAAAACTTAGAGTTTTATTCCTTTGACAGTAAAGACTATGTGCGTGAGTGGGTGTGTCCCCGGCCAGATGACGGAGGGACAGACTGATGGTAGGCCATCTGTTCCAGCCTCTTCCTGTTTGGAGTGAGCTGAGGGGATTCTGAAGGGGACTGCTCAGTCCAAGAAGCTGCTACCCAAAGACACCTCTTGCAGGCATCAAATGACCTTCACTGAACTGTCACCTGTATGTGTATTCTTGTTAATGGACTCACTGGTTCACAGCTCTGTCCTTGTTGCCAATTCGCATCCCCTCTGTCTACCTCAATAGAGGTATACATTGAATCATTTGAGGTGGCTACATTTGCATAGTAGGTGCAAGCCAAACCTGCCACAACTATTTTAAGATGTCATTAAAAATACCATTTTAAAGATTTTTTTTCTGTGCTTTTAATTCTGGCTCAGTCCAATGTTGTTTTCCCTCTATCTATTTGTCATTCAACGTGCTCGCTTTAATTTGCCCTCCTTCTTAAGTCATCCAGCGTTAATTTGCAAACCTTGTATCTCATTGGCCCTGATGATTGCCCTGTGCAATCTGACTTGTCCCCTTTCCATCATCATGCTGCCTTCAGCAACTTGTTGTGCAAGGCATTCCTGATTTGAATAGGGGCAGGCCTAGGACAAGAAACCATTAGGTGACCTGCCAAATCAAACCATAAACCAATGTTGCAGTTTGACAGCTGTGAGCACTGTAAGACTTTGTGAGCTATCACGGAACAGGCATTTTTTAAATATCAACTACAGAGTTAGGTGGGTGAGGGTGGGGGAATTCAGAGAAAGAACAAATTCAAGATCTTGTGATCAAGGAGTGATGAAATGGCTAAAGGCGTGATAGTGTCAAGCAGTAAGAGCGACAACTATAAGAAGAAAATGTGTCCAGAGGAAGTGTAATTGATTACAAAACGCACAAGTGAAGATGGAAGCAATGACTGTTTTAAAATCAAGCTTGGTGGGCTGTAATTTTCCTGTGTACAGGTCCATCGGCCCCAGAGCTTGAGTATCAAAGCCCTGATCATGCAGGACAAAGTGTGCAGGAATTGAACATTACAATCAAATTGAATCCTGTTCGCAGCTAATACTGGAAAGCATGATTGATGGTGATTGAGAATGGAAAGCAATGCAATTTGCCCCTCCCTAAGCCAAGAGTGTTATGACAGCTGTAGCGCTCCTGCTTCCTTAACACTTTGATAACTCAGCACAGACTGCATCCAACCTGAGTGAGGTTACGGCTAGGCCTTTTACTGAATACTTTAACTGAACTCTGGGAGGGCTGATCGTTACTTTTCAACAACATAGGTGAAGCCAAGTTTCTAATTCACTCTATTGATGCTACAATGCGTCTCGTTTAAAGTCAACTCACTTAGCATTGTTTCATTTTAATATTGTTGATAAAACAGTGTGAGGATTTCTTCTTTATATACACGGAGTTTAAGACAGATTAGTCAAGAGGAAGGCAAAGTTAAGAACCATCTTCAAACTTTGAAGAAACACTATTTATGATACATTACCATACATTCCAGTATTCAGTATTAATCTTAGCTATACGCAGATATATAATTATTTTAGCTGAGGATTATTCTGTATTTTTTGTATGTTCATCTCCAAGTGATCTCAAGATTTTCTTGTTGTAAAATGTTCTAACACTACCCACACTGTGATACTTATATTCAGTGATGCGCAGCTCTGCAACATCATTGCAAGTTTGCTCAAGGGTTCTAAAGTCAGCATTCCTCCCTCCCCTTGCTTTGGTCCCCTTGTCTTAACCACTGTTAACAGTGATCTTTTTAATGTGGGGCCTGGATTGGTAACTTTCACAGTATTTACTGTGCAGTTTTCCCTTAGCTGTCCTAGCCCTCCCCAAATCTTCCACTTGAATCTTCTGTTTTTTTTAGTAATTTAGAAAAGTCTGTATTCAAATGTAAAGCACTTGCGGTGCAGTTGGTCATTTTGCTTTCTCCTTGCCGGCTTCCACAATATCAGCAATCACATTGATCTGGCTGTGATTTATGTGTTTGAGATTGATGAGGTGTTTGTTCCTCTTCTGGACTATTGTTCGTGTTGGATACTAGTGTTAGTTCCCCTAAAAAGAAACAAAGTAGTCCACCATATGTTGTTGTTTCTCATGTAACATTTCTTTTCTTGTAATATTAACTTGTTCTTCAAGATTCTGTTTCAAGACATGAATATATGTTGCTGATTTGATTTGATTCAAGAGTGTGGTGCTGGAAAAGCACAGCAGGTCAGAAAGTATCCAAGGTGCAGGCGAATTAACGTTTCGGGCATAAGCCCTTCCCCATTCCTGATGAAGGACTTTTGCCCGAAATGTCGATTCGCCTGTTCCTCGGATGCTGCCTGACCTGTGCTTTTCCAGCACCACACTCTCGACTCTGATCTCCAGCATCTGCAGCCCTCACTTTCTCCAAGTTAATTTGATTTGGTATCAAATCCAAAAGCTGTTTAAAATCTTAAGAATTGAATATTTCATGCTTGCCAATAGATTGATCTATCACATGGATAGTGCGGGATGGTGGCTCAGCGGTTAGCACTGCTGCCTCACAACGCCAGGGATCCGGGTTTAATTCCAACCTCAGCTGACTGTGTGTCTGGAGTTTGTTCTCTGTCTGTCTGGGTTTCCTCCGGGAGCTTTGGTTTTCTCTCACAATCCAAAGATGTGCAGGTTAGGTGAATTGGGCCATGCTAAGTTGCCCAAGTTGACTAATGTACCCAACCTACACATCCCTGAACACTATGGGATGTGTAGGTTGGGTACATTAGTCAGGGGAAAACGATAGGATAAAAGGGCAATGGAATGGGTCTACGTGGGTTACTCTTCAGAGGGTCAGTATGGACTTGTTAGGCCAAAAGGCCTGGTTCCACACTGTAGGGATTCTAGGTTCTAGATTTGAAAGCCTTTCTGATTGAAGCACTGATGTAGGTGAATATTGTTGCACTGAGATATTGTTGATAGGTAATAGAAGTTGTTGATCATTTTCTTAACTTGGAAGAATCTGATTGTGTTGTACTACACTTACTAATGTTTTGCTGCGGTTTTTTAATTGATCAGAGTTATTGTTCTGTTGGCATCACTCTGCACTGCCAATTGAGCTACACACATCCTCCCCACCCAGCCCTATACTCCAAACACCACTCCTGCTCCATACAGCTTATGGTCATCTGCTCTCCACCTGATCCAAACTTACTCCATGTACCTTGCTTCTCTATTCACCATTCCATCTGATCTTGCCTTTATCCTAGGCCTGATGTTATTTCGCACTCTTTCTCCCTGGTCACTACCCTCCCACTTCTGTGCAATCTTGCCTCCTGTGCCCTAACTCCTCCACTACTTCATCTGGCTGCGAGGAATTCATCTCCTGGCTCCTAGCTTTGCTGGTGGCTTCTTCTGTTCTTGGGCTCCACCTTGTGGCTGGAGCTGGTGACTTCAAGGTCAAAAGCTGGTGCCTGCACCTCCCAAGATAGAGCGTTGTCAATCAAAAGTGCATGACTATATGATTAATGTTTTTAATTATACTGGACCTTACAGTATTTCTTTTGCTGTATATTTAATGATGCATTTTATGTTGCAATTTATTTCAGCGAGGCATGCACAGTTCTGCCCATGTTTGGTTACTATTGAATAGGAATTTCTAATTCACTTAAAATTGATTCACATAAAGTGGCGATTCTCAAGGATACAGCCATAACGTGAAATAAAGACTCGGTGCAGCACGGCTGGATGTTAAACATACCTCGAAATTGTCAAAAAAATTGTACTCAAGTTATAACTTGTAATTTCTTCTTCCATCGATATATCAATTGTTAATTATATGCAAGTACTCAAACTCTTGGTGACCTGGAACTGAACTAATAGAACTAGGTAACTAGGTTGCATTTTAAAAGCTTATTTCTGACAATCTTGTAAAATCTACAAAAGAGGCATGTGTGACTGTGATCTGGCTTCTTACAGCAATAGAAAGCGGATGTCTGTGATTGTCCGTATGCCATCAGGAAAGCTGCGACTTTACTGTAAAGGAGCGGTAAGTCTTCCACTAATCTTCATTCTAATTTAACAGTATTTTCATGAAGTTGTTCTTGCTTTATATATCACATATATAAAATGGTTTTCGTTCACTTTCCGCTCAAAGCAGACAATTACCTATACTTCATTCAAGCTAGTCTATTGTATTCACAGTTCACAATAAAAACTGAAAGAACTGTGGCTGCTGTAAATCAGAGACAGAAATAGAGGTTGCTGGAAAAGCTCAGCAGATCTGGCAGTACCTGTGCAGAGAAATCAAAGTTAACGTTTCAGGCTGAGTTCAGTTCTGAGGAATCATCACTTGACCCGAAATGTTAACTCTGATTTCTCTTTACTGTTCAGAAATTGGCCTCCTCTACATTGGGAATCAAAACATAGAATGGGGGGCCGCTTTGCGGAACACCACTGTTCTGTCTGCAAAAATGATCCTCATCTTTCCGTTGTCTGCCACTTCAGCACACCACTGTGTGTTCCCAGGTTCATGTTTCTGTCTCAGGTCTGCTGTGATGCTACAGCAAAACTCAATACAAGCTGGAACAACATCACTTCTTTCACCTAGGTGCCTTGCAGCCATCAGGACTAAACGATGAGTTTAACACTTTCACAGCGTTAACACCACCTCAATGTTTGTTTCCCACCACCATGCCCAGGTCCTGTTCTGTAATGGGTTATCCTATCACAGCCAATCCATTTTCAACTATTCACACTTTCCGCTATCATCAAGTCAGCATTTATTTCTCTCTTGGCTTGCTATCAGAAAACCATTTGTCTCCCTCCCTTCTCCCTCCCTTCTCCCTCCCTTCTCCCTCCTTCCTCACTCACTCTCCCATCCTCTGAGTACTGTCACCATTCATTCAGCTCACTCCTTTTCCCCCCATTCCCCCCATCATTAGTATAAATACCACCATTTCTCAGCTGCTTTCAATTCTGACCAAGGTTACTGGATGTGAAACATGAACTCGGTTCTTTCTCCGTAGATGCTGCCAGATCTGCTGAGTTTCTCCAGCACTTTGTTTTTATTTCAGATCTCCAGCAACCGGGCTCTTGTGTGTTAATGACTTTCCTTCCTTGACTATTAATCAGAAATGGAATTATAGTCATTTAAATCAAGATAAAAGGTTGTATTTCAACTGTAGTTCATGACAAACTAAATCTACTATAAAGATATAGAAGCAAAAATAAAATTGGAACTGCAGTGTAAGTCGGGCAAGATCTGTGGAGAGAAATTTAAGGTAAATTTTGGGTCAATGAATTTTACTCAACTGAAGAACAACAAAACTTTTTGGTGAAAGTGTAGAGGAAGAACCAAAAAGAAGCTCTCTGATAAGCAGAGAGTAGAAGAAATTAAATGACCAACTATTTAATAATGCAAAAGCCAAAGAGACTGCTAATAGGTGTAGTCATGGAATAACTGGACAGTGGCAGTGTAGATATAGTGCTGAGTGATAAGTATCATTAATTTAGTTAATGGATATTCTTCTGGCTAAAAAGAAATCTGATGTGGAGTTCCCTCAAAGCAGTGCTGGCACCCTTGCTTTTCCTGATCCATATTAATGATCTAGACAACTTCAAAATTTGTAGATGACTCAAAACTTGGAAGCCATGTAATTGCGAGGGAGCAGTGCAGACCTTCAAAAAGACAAAGTCAAGTTGGAGGAGTTGATGGTGAGCGTCAAAATAACTTTAATGTAGAGAAATGTGAGGTGATATATTTTGGTAGGAAGATCAAGATTAAAAAAGCACAACTCTAAAAGGGGTGCAAAAGCAGACGGACCTAGGTATATATGTACACTTGTCATTGAATGCAGCAGGGCATGTTGAGAGAACGGTTAGTGAAGCACATACAGTATTCTAGATTTTATTAGGGCATTGAGTACAAAAGTAAGAGTACTTTGTTAAACTTAATTCAGGCACTTGGCCTCAGTTGGAATAATGCATTCACTTTATGTACAGATAGTTTCTTGATAAGTAAGGGGATCAAAATTATGGGGAGAATCTGATTAAGAAATATATCAACCATGATTGAATGGCAGAGCAGAATTGATGGGCCAAATAACATCATTCTGCTGCTATCTCTTATGGCCTTATAGCTCTGGATTTTCATGTACAGAAGGATCTGAGACTATTGGAGGATATGCCGGACAGATTTATGAGAAATGGTTCCAGGATGAAACATTTCAATTATGATGATAGTGCCAACTTCTCCAATCTGTCTTCCCTGGAGAGGAGAAGGCTGAAATGAGATCAGACTAAAATATCTAAAATCAAGAGAAATCTGGACAGATTAAATAGGGAGGAAGTGTTCTCACACAAATGGGTTGAGAACAAGAGGGCACAGATTTAAAGTAATTAAAAAATTTTCAAAACAGGTATTGGATTGAAGAAACATGTTTTCATGTGATGAGAATTTAGGTTCTGGAATGAGCAACATGTGTGTGTGGAAGAGGCCATTTCTATTTCTTTTATTCCTTTATGAAATATAGGCTTCACTATCTGAGCCAGTACTTATTGCCTGTCCCTTGAGAAGGTGCTGGTGAGCTGCAGTCCACATGCTCTAGGTTGACTCACAATTCCCTTGTGGTGGGAATTCCAAGACATTGATTAGATTAGATTAGACTTACAGTGTGGAAACAGGCCCTTCGGCCCAACAAGTCCACACCGACCCGCCGAAGCGCAACCCACCCATACCCCTACATTTACCCCTTACCTAACACTACGGGCAATTTAGCATGGCCAATTCACCTGACCCGCACATCTTTGGACTGTGGGAGGAAACCGGAGCACCCGGAGGAAACCCACGCAGACACGGGGAGAACGTGCAAACTCCACACATTGACCCAGCAACAGTGAAGGAATGGTGATCTGTTTCCAAGTCATGATGGCCAGTGGCTTGGAGGGGAACTTCCAGGGGATAACATTCCCATGCATTTGCTGTCCTTTTCCTTCTAAATAGAAGTAACCATGGGCGTGGAAGTTGTTGTTTAAGGAATGTCGATGAATTTCTGCAGTGCATCTTGTAGATGGTACTCACTGCTGCTGCTGAACTTTGAAGGTGGAGGAAATGAATGCCTGTGGATATTGTGCTAATAAACCAAATGTATTAAGGGATATGGAATCAAGACAGGTGTATGGAGTTAGGCCACATATCAGCAAGGATCCTCATTGAATGGTGAAACAGGCTCAAAGGGCTGAATGGCTTACTCCTTTCCTGTATTCCTATAATTGTATTGCTTGGTCCTGAATGGTGTTGAGCTTTTGGAGTGTTGTTGAAATTGCATCCATCCAGGCAAGTGTGGAGTATTCCATCACACTCCTGACTTGTGCTTTGTATATAGTGGACAGTCCGAGCCTCTGACCTGCTCTTGTAGCCTCAGGAACTCTATGGCTAGTCCAGTTCAGTTTCTGGTTAGTGGTAAACTTCCATCAATGTTGCTAGTGAGGTATTCAATGATGGTAATACCATTGAACATCAAGGGGCGATGGTTAGATCACTCTTATTCGAGATAGTCATGCCTGTCATTCCATGTGCAAGGAAGAAGGCAGGAGACTGATGGTAGGTCTGATGCCTCTTTAAAGAGCTAGCACAGATGTGATAGACCAAATGGCCACCACCTGTGTTGTATCAATCTGTGATTCTGTAAAGAAACAAAAGGTTGCATTCATAAGAGACAGAAATGGATAAATAGCAGCCATCTGAAGATACTAAAGCAATAAAGGAACAAGCCTGCAAAATGTTTATCAACACAGAACAAAGTGGAGGCAGAGGTTATGGACTAGAGTTGTTGAACTCCGCATTCAGTCCAGAAACTTATATAGAGCCAAAACAAAAGATTTGGTGCTTTTTCCTTGAGTTTGTATTCAGCTTTGCTGGAGCAGACCTTGCTCAGAGACATTGAAGTAGCAGTGAGGTACAGAACTAAAATGACAAGGTACAGGACAACTTGAGGCCTGTTGTTGTGCTCCAACTTTGAATATTATTGGCTACCCCTCACTTTACAGAATCGAGTGCAATTCTTGGCAACAGACTTCAGGGAAGATTTCAAAAACCTGGAGAGCATATACTGCAGTTTTACAAGGATGCGAGGGCATCATGGTAATGTCACTGAACTCATAATCCAGAAACCAGACTGACATTCTGGGGATATGGGTTTGAATTCCACCATGGTAGATGATGGTAATTTCAATAACATCAGGAATAAAAAAGCTGGTTTAGTGTTGATCTTTTAATGACTGGCCATTGTTGTAGACACCCATTTGGATCACTTTGTGCTTTAAGAAAGGCAATCTCCCAAGTTTACTTTAATCTGGCCTACATGAAACTCCAGATCCACAGCAATGTTGTTGATTTTAAACTGTCCTTTAGACAATTACGTATGGTGCATCAAAGTTATAACTCTGATATCGTCCTGATGTGAAAAACCATGATGAAAATGTAGAACCTTAAATAGCACTTAATAGAGGAAAACTTTCTATGCAGCATCCACTAATGTGTGGCCATTTCAAGGCAAGATCTAAGCTATAAGTCAAGAGGTTTCAGGCGAAGGCTATAAGGCCTCGTAGCAATGTCCAGCCACATGTGAAAGAGATTAAGATTAGACATAGAATTTCTCCATTCACATTCATTTCCTTGCCTTGTGAGTCAGAGCTTGGCATTTATTTTAGTCACTCAGTGGCATTGGTTGGAGCGCAGTGTAGCTGCATGCCATGTTGGTGGCTAATGGTTCATGGAACCTCCATCCCACATTGTCGTAATCTAGTATGTTTGTGACTCTAATTACCTTTGTAACAAGAGTTCATTTCAGTAAACCATGTTTTGTTGAATGTGGACACATACAGCTGAGGATTTTCAACAGAGCAACTCAACAAGAGTCTGTGCGCCCTTGGTTGGAACAATTCCTGCAGCAGACAAACAGGCTCCATCATCAGGCTTGGAACATCAGCCTCAATTCTCTACCTCATAAAATGAGCCTGGTCTTGGAAATTACACTAATTCCTGGTAATGGGTATAGAGTTTTATAAATGCAAGATATGATCTGAAGTAATTATTGTGCGAGTTCAGTGATTTTAAAACCGCTTATTTGAAAACATGATCTTATTTTACAGGATACGGTTATTTATGAGCGGCTGTCTGAGAGTTCAAGATACAAAGACATTACTTTGAAGCATTTAGAGCAGTTTGCTACAGAAGGTTTGTACTTTAAAGTGTAAATCTGAGTATTTCTAAGTAATTTTAATTAATAATGTGGAGTTTCCAATTGTTTTCCACTCAAGTGTCAGCACAATCCAAGTGGCAGGAATAAAACAGCACGAAAGATTGCAGAATTTAAAAAGCAAGGGAATTACACCCATAACCATTATTTTTAAGTACTGAATTACATACATTTTCAAAAGTCAATTCTCTCAAAGCAGATTGAGTGCACAATCCTAGGTAGCCCCTCAGTCAACACGGCTCACTGCATTGCACCCAGATGTTAGCGTGCTAATAACTAGCTTTGCTTTACAACCTCACTCAGCTCTGTTCTTCACTCTTCTGTCACAAGTAAGCACTTCAAATTCGCCTATCCTTGATATATAAAACCTACAGGCTGTTTGTGCAGTGGTAACATCCCTATGTCTGAGCCAATAGGTCTGACCTGGCCTGGAGGCATGTTATAACATATCTGACAAGTTCATAAAAAATAACAAAACAATTAGACGTGTCACCAGTATTCAGCTGAAATGCTTGTCTGGCCTTCTCCTTAATCTGCAACAGCTCCACCTTCGAAGTTTGTCATCTCCATTACATGGAAGAACAAGATCAGCAATTGTATTGGAATGCCTCCACCTGCAAGGTTCACTCTAAACATACACCATCGTCATTCCTTCCCTGACATTTGGTCAGAATCCTAAAACTCACTCCTTACACCACATGGACAGCAGCAGCCTGAAAAGGCATATTCTCAAGGGTGACTACAGATGAATGTTAAATGCTGATAAGTGATATACATATCGTGAGCAAGCTTATTAAAAATAAATTGAGTCCAGACTTTTAATTTTGTTAATCTCGAGGCCCTTTTTTCCAAATTTTCCATCAGTCATTAGTTGGAAATGGTAATCCTCAAACCATTGAATGGTTTGCCCATATCTTACATGTTGAATGTTTGGAGAATTTATTTTGGGGGTGAGGAAGGGATTTGTGGAAGTTTTAAGCATTCTTCACAATGACGGTGGGGATGCCTTACATCACTGATGCACCTTTTAATGCATTCACAATACAAAGATGCAGTTAGGGAGCAGGGTGTCCTTGCTGATTATTTGATTTGTTACTTTATTGGAAGAGCTTTGGGAAATATCAAATAAAGATGGGGCCAACCCAATCTCCAAGTTGACATTGTATGATCTGCAAATCTTGTGAACTGCTCTATCTTCAGCAAATTTGCTTGTCCAAGGAAGCTCTGTTTCATTACCCTTTACCTCTCCTCGGGGTTGATGTATTTTGAGGGCTACGGTTGTCTTCATTTTGTTGATCAGTCCACCTTACCTTGACTTGTTAGCTTTTCCCGGGGCCCTAGCAACATTACTAGGTAAGGGCATACATCTGTCCAGGGGATGTACAGTCAGGTGAATTAGTCACGATAAATACAAGGCTATGGGGATTGGATCAAGGGCTACATCTGGGTGGATACTGTTCACAGGGTCGATGTAGACTCGGGCTGAATGGCCTCTTTGTGCACTATAGGAATTCTATGATTCTGTGATTGTTATCGTTTTGCATTTGGTCAAGAACAAAAGGCTGATTTGAAATCAGTCAGTCAGTCTTATCTTGTCTGGCATTAATGCTACTTTTACTGTGTCTAAGATGCCCGTAATATCACCAAATTACAGCTCTCAATGGGAAAACCAAACTGCCTTAAGATCTTGCAGTGTGAAGATAGGTCAGAAATCAACTCTGCTTATCTAGTGGCATGTGAGATAACAGACTTGTTTATTCATGCTATAGTCTCATCTATATGCTTGCATTTTTTAATCTGGTTCTGCCTATTAGCATGGATAATGGACTGAAGGCCCATAATGTTTCTTATGGTGCCTGCTCATTACTAACTGAATGGTGTCGCCAAGCCTGAGAAAAGATATTGTTGCCATGTGATGCAATTAACTTCATAGCAAACAGATTTTCGTTTAAAATGATTTATTTAAATGCAATTAGGCAGTAGAATAAAAAACAAATAGGAAAGCTTGGTGAAAAAAGTAACTATTTCTGAAGACTTCATAGAGAGGAATGTTTTATCAATACCCAAATTTCGACATTAAAACAGACTTTCAATTTCCAGCGTCTCCTAAACAATTGTTTGTTGACAGCCTTTCTTTGCATTTCATTGCTTTGAATTGTTTTGGTTGAATTGTAATACACTGAATGTTACCGTTTCAGGCTTGAGAACCTTGTGTTTTACTGTTGCTGAGATTTCAGAGACCATGTACCAAGATTGGTTGGAAGTATATCAACGTGCTTCTACTGCACTGCAGAACAGGTTACTGAAGCTTGAAGAGAGTTATGAACTGATTGAAAAAGTAAGTGTTTCTGATACCTCCTGTTTTGACCCAATTATGAAGAAACTTTTCTTTTTAGCTAATAAGACGATCACTAGCAAAGGGTATTTGCATTATAGTTGGGGACTAATAACACATTATCAAATTTCATTCAATGCAAAACTAATTGGTTCAATATAGACAGTATTGTAAAAAGTCAGTGCACAAGTTATACAACAAAGTTCAAGCTTTGAACATGCTTTATTTGTAACATTTTCATTAAAAATATAAATCCTTCAAGTTCTTGTTCATGAACTAAAACTCCTGGCTTGATTGTAGTTTGTCCTGCACATGCATTAAATTCTGATCTGTAGAAAGTAATGTTTTTGGCAATCCACATCGCTGTGGGCCAAATCACTGCAAAGATCCTCAATGTATCAATTTTTATCCTTCACAAATGACAAACTGCATACTGCACTGGGGAGAACATGGTTACAGTTCAATCAAGTAGATATTAGGATATTATTTATAACTTCCTTACACAGACTTCATTGTGTTTTTAAGAATCTACAACTGTATCCCAGGAGGTCACTGAGGTGTTTCTCAGATTGATGCTATGCACCTAATAAGATAGCTGTTCAGGAATGCTCTCCCATGTTTACCATGGGACTATCCCATTACTGCAGTGGACACCCTCATATTAATAACATGGTTTGGCCTGTTGACTAGCTAGCTTTCATAACTAAGTTCAGAATGATCAACTGGCGCCAAAAAAGCTAACACCGGGCAGGATGTTGTACCACAGGCATGACTAATATCTTTGGATAGGTTAAAAACAAGAACTGCAGATGCTGGAAACCAGAGTCTGGATTAGAATGGCGCTGGAAAAGCACAGCAGGTCAGGCAGCATCCGAGGAGCAGGAAAATTGACGTTTCGGGCAAAATCCCTTCATCAGGAATAGAGGCAGGGTGCCTGCAAAGTAGAGAGATAAATGAGGTCGGGGTGGGGAGAAAGTAGCATAGAGTACAATAGGTGAGTGGGGATGGAGATGATAAGTCAGAGAGGAAGGTGGAGACGATAGGTGGAAAGGAAGGTAGGCAGGTAGGACAGGTCATGACGGCGGTGCTGAGCTGGAAGGTTGGAGCTGCGGTGAGGTAGGGGAAGAGGAATTTAGGAAACTGGTGAAATCCACATTGATGCTATGGGGTTGAAGAGTTATGAGGCAAAAGATGAGGCATTCTTCCTCCAGGCGCCAGGTGGTGAGGGAGCGGTGGTGGAGGAGGCTCAGGATCTGCATGTCCTCGGCAGAGTGGTAAGGGGAGTTGAAATGTTGGGCCACAGCGCTCTGCTAGGAGGCATCCAGTCTCCCCAATGTAGAGGAGACCGCATTGGGAGCAATGGATACAATAAATGATGTTGGTGGATGTGCAGGTAAAACTTTGATGGATGTGGAAGGCTCCTCTGGGGCCTTGGATGGAGGTGAGGGAGGAGGTGTGGGCGCAGGCTATCTTTGGATAGGCTAGTTCAGCTTCAATTTGATGTCTAACATTCTTCAGGATTTACATTCGTTTACTTTCTGATTTCAGAGGGTGAAAAATAGCAGTATACTTGAATTAGCAATATATCACTGAGTACAGGAAAGGAAAAGATTGAAATCTTTCCCATTCCTGGTATATTGTAGTTTTCAAAAATCAGGACTATTGCACATTAATCGCCTCAACGAATTACTTACAAATGGTCTTTCTATATTATGATAACTAAATGTTGTATAAAGTTGATAGTTGTGGAGAACTTCAAAGGCATCTGTATTGACATATTTTTGCACACTAGTGAGTGAATTGTCAGCACAAAGCAATCCCCCTGCCAAGATTGTGAGCTACGTTTCAATCCTAATGTGCAACAATCTGTGCATTTCTATCTATGGATGAACATTTAGTTTGTCAAAGAATCCTGCTGAGAAATATTGTGGAGAATATTGAAAATTATTTTAAGACCTTACTGTAAGAGACCCGAGTGAGAATCGATTTTCAACACTCAACACCATGACGGCTCACCAAATAATTTGAAGCGGTTTCTGATGAACCTGTAAGATGTCATACATTATTGCAACCTTTCAGATTCTGAGCACCTCTCTGTAAATTTGGGATGCTGAGAGAATCGCTGCAATTTGTACCACCTTCTCATTTCTCTGGTTGTGATGGGCTTTATCGCATTTGTCAGTGTAGATCCTGCACTGATCTGCTGTGACAGTTCTATTTGCAAAAGCCAACATTCATTTTCCACTTTGATGCTCAAGAGCCATGCTTTGAAATTGCATTGCTCATCATTGTGGGAAGCAGGGGCCAAGTTTGTGTTGTGTTTGCTGTCATTACTCCACTAAAGCAAGTTACAGTTTCTGGAGTTTGGACGTGTAGGATAAAGTGAAATTTCAAACTTTGTCTGAAGGTTTGCCATAATCCACACAGACCGTAACCTCACTTGCAATCAGAAGCCAACATTGACCTCCAGTGTTAATCTAATTCTAAAAACCCTGCAAAAAAATTAAATCTTGTTGAATGAGCACTTTTACCTAAGAGACCTAGCCAATATTTACCCCGCAATCAATTTCATTGAAACCAGTGACCTGGTCATTATCTCACTGCTGTATGCAGAACCTTGTTCTGCACAAATTGAGTGTTGCTGATGTCAGGATGAATAACGCATTTTAAGCCCACACTACCCAGCATCCACTTGGTAGTTCTACCACACACAGCCTCCTAATTGGCTGCCTGTGGACTTGGCTTCCAATTAGGAACTACAGACAGACAGCTCTGAATCCTCAGCTACACCCACAGAAGAGGAATGCAGGATCCCTAGGGACATTGTTTTCCATGATTTGATTTTAATCTCCAATGTCAGCATTGTAATGCCCCCAGTCAGCAGCTCCCTCATAGCTCCACTATCTGTCTCAATCTGAATGCAGCTGGGAGGGAGCATGGGTGGTTGATCCACCATTGGCCAAATGACGACAGCATTGACAAGTAACAGCAAGCAGGTCTTTAATTATGGTAATTCCCTGCCACATCCATGGAGTGAATTGACCCAGTAATTGGGACCACAGTGAAGAGCTGATCCAAACTGGTCCTGCCCACTCACCCCTCCAAACTGTAGCTCATCCGAAAATCAGGCTTGGGCGAATATGCCAGTAAAAACCTGTTCATTCATGCTCCACATTTTGGAGTTTTATTTAGATTAGATTTCTTACAGTATGGAAACAGGCCCTTCGGCCCAACCAGTCCACACTGACCCTCTGAAGAATATCCCACCCAGACCCACCTCCCTCTGACTATTGCACCTAACACTATGGGCAATTTGACATGGCCAATTCACCTGACCTGCACATCTTTGGATTGGGAGAAAAAACCGGAGCACCCAGAGGAAACCCACGCAGACACTGGGAGAATGTGCAAACTCCACACACAGTTGTCCAAGGTTGGAATTGAACCTGAGACCCTGATGGTGTGAGGCAGCAGTGCTAACCACTGAGCCACCGTGCCACCCATGGCTGTTGCTGGCTGTTCTTAAAATGTTGTGTAACTTTGTTGAAAATGCTGGGCTTCGATATGTTGAAAATGTTAATAATACTGTATATAGGATGGAACTAATCATCTTGGTCAATCAAGGTAACAGCATCAACATGAGGTTTTGGAAAGTATTCATCATACACCGCACTCCAATTGTCTAATGAAGAATACATTGTATACCACAGGGAGAGGCACTCCTGATACAAAATATTGCATCATCTAAATTACAATGACCGATCTCATGAGCAGTGAGTAATTACGGAAAATAGAAGCACTTGGTATATAGACATGGATAAAAAAATTAGCTGGCTAACAGGAAGCAGAGTGAAAGTATAACTGGGTCTTTTTCTGCAGATGTGCCACATAGATCAGTGCTGGGACCTCCAAATGTGTGCAATTTTTATATATATATACATATACACACACACACGTTTTATCCCTACATGCAAAGCTATGGCTTCCAAATTTGCTAGTAACAATAAGATATGTAGAAATGTAAGTCTTGAACAGGACAGAAGGAGACTATAAAAAGTTGCATGTGTAGGCAAAAATCCAATAAATGAAGTCCATTTTGGCAGGAAGAATAAATAAAAATTATCTGAGAGAATATCTAAGTAAGGGATTGCAAAATTCTTGAGATACAAAGGAATCTGAGTTTTGTCATGTCTGAATTGCAAAGTCCAGTATGCAGTTACAGCAAGTAAATGGAAAGCTAGTGGATGTTATAACTTATTGTGAGGGGAGTGAAATACAAAAGTAGGATGTTTATCTTTCAGCTATAAAGGCCACTCGTGAGACCATGCCAATATAACTATTGGGCGTATAGTATTGGTCAGCTTATTTAGGAAATACCTAAATACATTGGAAGTAGTTCAGTAAAGGTTCACCAGACTAATATTTGGAATGGGTGAATTGTCCTTCAAGGAAAAGTTGATACATTTATTCACTGGAGTTCAAAAGAGAAAGAAGTGACTTGGTGGAAAGATGTAAGATTTAATGAGTCTTGACAGGGTAGGTCTGGAAAGATTGTTTTCTCTTCAGTAAGAATCTAGACCGAGGAATCACAAAATAGAAGTTTAAAACAGAGATGAGGTTAGTTTTTTTCAGAGGATGGTGAGTCCTTTGGAACCCTTCTTGAAATAGAAGCTAAGATTGAATATTTATAAAGCAGAGGTGCAGAGATTTCTAGGAAACTAGATGACCTCTAGTCATCAGAGATAAGTGGAAATGTGAATTTGAGGTTACAAACATGTCAGCCATCCAGCTCCTTGATCGGTTGTTCATATTAAGGTGCAGATCTAATAATTTGCACGTCGTTTATGTTCCTACATTGATTTGGATATAATAGTTGTACTCTATTGTGTTCTAATGGACACACAATATAAAAAGATTAAGCTTGTCATTCAAATGACGATATAGTTTTCTTCATGAAATCCAGTTCCAATAACTTTATGAATGGGTATTACCTCTCCACGTTACATTGCAAATATATCTAGTTTGACTGTAGCTAGCAACTTAAAATAGAACATGTAATCAGTGTTGATTAAGATTTTGTTTTATGGAATGTAAAGATAATCCAAGTATTTAGGATGATACTTTGTATCTGTTTTGAGGATTTTGGAATGATTTCATCTTCTGCTTTTAAAAAGAAGTCTATTCCATGTTTTTATATTTCAATTGATTACTATTAAAATTACACTTCGAGTGATTGGCCGAGTCGCCAGAAGATGGCAGGCTTCAACATAGAAAATAAAGTTAATTGTGCTGAGTTTTCCCATATTTTTGGCTGACTATTTTTCTTCATGAGAGAGTAGGCAAACTGTGTCCATGGTCCTTAAGAAATCTTCCATTCTTCAGTTCACTAATTGTATAACCAACCTCTGCAGTACCCAGTTCATGGAATTGTGCAGCAGGAATTGCAGAAGTGCTTGCCTCAGGCAGGATTTTTTTCAAGTTCACACCAATGGTACCATATTAAACCCCAGCTCCACAGCGCTTCAGGTGCTGCAAGTTATTAGCTGCCCTTTATGTTGTCCTTTTACACTCCAAAGAAATGATCCAGAAAAGTAAGTTAGCTCCTCATTTTGCTGACAAGGGCCAGGATGTGGATCGGGCGGTTGAAAGAAAGGCATTGCCTTTTCCAACTGAATGGCCAAGGAACCACAGCATCAGACATACCAAGCCTAGGTGGAGATAGCACCTTACATCAGTACAGTGACCTGTGCTGGGGAAAAAAAAAACAGCAGTACAAGAAGAAAGTAAATTATCTTATGTGCACTGCAAGGGTAAGCGTAAATAATTTTTCTGGGCTATCTCACACTCGGGGCCACCTCAGCTAATTCTACTGCTGTACACACGCCTCACCAAGACTCATGGATGAGGCAGACGAATAAGACCTACAGACTAACCCACGCAGAAGCTTCCAGTGGCATTCCCATGGTACAGTTGAGGATAGAAGTGGTAGTCTTGGATATTCTAATTCCCAATCAGACTTAATGAAGGGCACACATTTAATTATGGACCCTCAATACAAGTGTGCAGGTAGTGTTTGTGACAAAAGCCCATCAGCAAATATTGGGAAGTACTCCTAATATTTCAACTCCTCCCCTATCTATTTCATCACAACCAGGTGCCTTTCGATGTCATCAGCCATGACGCCATGCTTATGTTGTGAAATCCTGCTAACTACACCAGAAATGTATTGAGATTTGAACACATGGACATTCCAGAGATCATGAATCACAGATACGTTATTCCACTAGCATCAGTTATTACAAACGACAGTGGAACCATTTAGTATATGTAAATAGAACAAAGCATATGTGTTACACTGCGCTGAGGAATCTTGCATCTATCTCTTCCCCCTTCCCATCAGCCTTTCTTCCACCAAAGATACTTCCCCTCGACCCCACACCACCACCAGCGAGAGTCCATTTGACTGCTGCAGCTGCCATGCCTCAGTAATGCCACCTTCTGATGGAGGTTATGATGAGCTGCTCAGCTCTCTTGTTCAGTGCCCTGTGTCACCATCGACACCTGTTACTTGAGGTCCTGTTACACAGCTCCATGCTTGAAATTTGCTGTCCTAGAAACCACACGTACACACAATGGCCATACGCAAAGCAGTTGAGTGATTAGTGGGTTCAGTTCTGCTGTGATGGTTGGAATATTTGTTTAAGTCCACACATTAATGGCAGCATTCTCTTCTTGTACCACTGATCTGGTTTGGGGGTGATGTCAGCATTTGTGTAAGGGGACTTTCTCGGCCTGTTATCTATACAGATGCCTTCCAAGGTATCTAGGCTGTGTGGCAATCACCCAGATCAGACAGGGTACCAGAAAGCGTACATCTGGCAACACTTGTTTGTTCAGTTCCTGCCTCCTGCCAGGTGCTCCTTGCATTGTTTCCGGGGCAAGGATAGACCTCCCTGTATCTGATGCATCCTCTGATCCACAACACGCAGGTCACTCCAGCATTACACATCGCTGCCTGACTCCACTTTACTTGAAACCTCAGATTCTACAGCATAATTGAGCGAGCTGCTTGACCCCACATCGCACACCAGGTTTCAAGCAGTTCCCCTCTATGAACTGTTTTCTGAAGCTGACCTCCAGCAACAACATATCTGGTTCAACAATTAAAGAGCTTCAGCTGCTGGATTACTCTAACTTTCAGAGTCTACCACATTCTGTATTTTATGTCAATACCTTATGTTCAGATTTCAGAGAAATAGTCTTCTGATGAATGCAAGGTCAGCCCTGTCAGCCTTGCTATCAGTCATGATCTCCCATCTCAGTTCTTCTGTCTTTGCTTTCTAAGATATCATCTCAAACACCTTGCTTAGTATCACATGATGCTCAGCTATCCATTAATTGATCTTGGCTATCTCCATCAGGGAATGTCAGTAGCCCAGGGTGATGGTCCTCAAGAAGGACAAGGTCTCATTCAAAGAGAGAGAGCAGTGAATAACCAGTGGATAATTCTGGAGTGCTGTTGTAAACATAAACTCTCGATGGTACTCAGGCCACTTGTCTTTACTGTCGAGAGGCAAAGTGTGTAGACAGTCTTGCAGACTATGGTTGAATTATTGGCACTGTGTTATCCAGACAGGGAAGAGTGTGGCTCTGGACAGTGCCATCAGTCTCACTAAACTTTTGAAGGGTGTTGTTATCAAAGCTACCCTTGCTGACCCCTATCACAGTGAATATGGTATGAAATGGACAAAGCAATCATGCACTAACACTTTGGCTATAGTTAAGGCCTTTCAATTATTGTTGGGAAAGGTCTGTGTAAATGTGGTGACGGCAGGTGGCAAGGTGGTGCCGTGGTTAGCATTGCTGCCTCAGTGTCAGGGACCCAGGTTCGATTCCAATCTCTGGCGACTGTGTGCAGTTTGCATATTCTCCTTGTTTCCTCCGGGTGCTCCGGCTTCCTCCCACAGTACAAAGATATGCAGGTTAGGTGAATTGGCGATGCTAAATTGCCCATATGCCCAGGGAAATGTAGATTAGGGTGCATTAGTCAGGGGATTGTAGGGTAGTAGGGTAGGGAAGTGGGTCTGGATGGGTTACTCCTCAAAGTCGGTGTGGCCTTCTTGTGCCGAAAGGCCTATTTCCACACTGTAGGGATTCCATGATTCTATGATATCTATGACTTTGAGAATGTTCTCAGTCCTGATAATTTCTCACATGTTTCAAATTCTCTTCTCTGCTTTTGTTCATGCATCAATCCACTAATGACAGGTCATCTTTGACTTTTACACATGCCCAGTTTGTTGAAGCACATGCAGTGCGTTTGCCATTTAGGTTGGCGACACATGCTGCGTGTATGAATTTGACATAGCACAGTCGCACAACAGTATGCTTGTCCCATTGACTGTTCAGTCCTCTGAATGGTGACCAGCTGCCTAACTCTCCATCTGTACTGAAAAGCAATACAATCCACAGAGGCTAAAAAGTAGATGCACCAAAAAGCATTGCGGAGAATCTGTCAATCTCCAATGAGTGCTATGAAAGTAAGCAAGTAGCTATAAGAAGGGACCTATGTAGATGCATGAGATACATCTGTGCTCCTGAGCACAAAACAATCTGCAGAAGCAAGCAAGTCAAATGTCCCTGAACTCCAAAGTGCTGGGGTGATGTCAGCATTGACCTGAAAGCAACGACTTGAAAGGTGGAAGTGGAGTCCCTGTGGAGCATACAGGCAAATGGTGAGGAAGACTGAGTTGGCTGAAGCCTGGAAAAGCAAGTGGTGAACTGCGGCAGCCAAATATCTGCTCTGACTTAGTACAATTTTGTTTCTCAGGGAAGGAGAGAAAAAAATGGGGGTGTATACAAAAGAGTTGTAAGCACGTCAAAATAAAATTAGTACCATCATATGTGAGATTCCGTTAATTAGAGTAAAGGGGAAGATTGTAAAAGTACATTTCTCAATGTTGAGAAGCTGATTTTTCCATTTTTGCCATATTTTCCCAGCCTCTCAGCATTGTCACCTCCAATCGGCAGTGCAAAATTCCACTTACTGACTTCCAACTAAAATACTTTTCTGGAGGTGAATTGGATTAATTTAGTACCATTGTCAAAGTTTTCTTTTTTAAACAGAGAATAAGTATCTGTGTATCAATAAAACTGTAGCATACCTTTGCAGCACAGTAAATGAAATTACTTTTTTTAAACACCCTTTAAATATATGCTCATACATTTTTAGTTTTTATTTTTCATATGAATTTTTATTTTTCACCAATATACTTAAGCTTACACCTCCACTGTTTTTGCCAAATTTTCTTGCACCTTTCGAACCACACAGTCATGTTGCATAAAAGACGCCCTTCGACCCATCGAATTTGTACTAATCCCACTTTCCTGCACCTCACCAATAGCTTTCACTGTTATGGCATTTCAAATCCATCCACGTTTTTAACATGTGGTTTTTATTTGAGGTTTTCCATTTTTAATGCCAAACCAGATGGTGCCTACCAAAGTACACTGCCCATACTTAAATTTAAATTCTATCTTCCACTGGGCTGCCCATCCATATCCTCCTGTAAACTGAGACCTTTTTTCTCACTACTAACCACTCAGCTAGTCTTAGTGTCATCTGCAAACTTACTTGTCTCCTCTTCCCCCACCCCCTCATGTTTTATTTTCTATCATTCATATATATCCAATACAGTAAGGGACCCAGGTCTGATCCCTGTGGAATGTCACTGGCACCAGCCTACAGGTCACGCAAACAGTCTTCTACCATCACCTTCCTTCTCCTACCACTGAACCAATTTTACATCCAACTTGCCAAGTTACCCTGGATCCCATTTGCTTTGACCTTCTTTATCAGCCTCCCATTTAGAACCTTGTCCAAAGTTTTTGGTTGTATGGTAGGATGAAGAAAACTTGAGTTTGGATAAGAAGCAATTTTTCAAAATACTAGATGTACACATCCACAACTGAGTGATTTTGAGCCAATTAACTGCAAATTTGTCTATGCATCTACATGAAATATTGTGCAGTTTTGATAATATTGCATTGGTAATTAATTTTTTTCCACCCAATAAGTTAATTTTCATGAGGGTATAAATATTTAAATGATCTTTTATCAATTAGATTATAACTGATGAATACATGTATTTAGTGCTTTATTAACTGATTACTTTGATCAAAAGATTTGTCACAGGTTATCATTGAATTTCATGCCTTCTGATTATTGTATAAAACAAATGTCATGTAATGATATCTGGCTTAAATCAGATTTAGATTTATTTTGTAACTATTTTGCACTATTTGCCCACTGAACACCTATTTTTATATTTGAATAAGTAAAACAAAACTGTTTCCCACATGTATGCGATGTAATCAATAGAAATTAAAGTACAAAATGGTTACATATAAGTCAGGTCCATCACAATTCAAGGTTAAAAGCCTCACGTTTTGTAGCTTTACATGTTACTGCAAGCTAAGTTAATGTAACTTCAGTCTTTAAAAATAAAGATGTTTACCTCAAATATACAACTTCAACTGAGAATGAATCACATGAAATATTTATGAAACATTCAGACTTTTGATAACATTAATATTAGGTAAGCAGGGGTAGTACCAGATAAGAGAAAGGATGATCGAGAAAGACCTGGATTTAATAAGGAATCATTACGTGATTTTTTGAGACCAAAGTTGTACCTGACAGTTCTTTGAGGAAATAAGTGTACTGGTACAGAACATCCCAGTGACGTGAGCTGGTACTGAGCATCCCAGTGACGTGAGCTGGTACTGAGCATCCCAGTGACGTGAGCTGGTACTGAGCATTCCAATGCGGCGTGCTGGTACAGAGCGTCCCAATAACAGTGTGCTGGCACCAAGCATCCATCAGATGATGTGCTTTTGGAGTTTCAAAGATGTTTGATCAGGGCAGCATAGGAGCCATGTAGATTCATTTAGAGGACATAATAGTAAAGGAATTTGTTAAAGCACAAATGGGAAATTTTCTATAGGAATTGTTTCAGGAAACTTTAGCATTTGAAAAAATAGTAACCAAAGGTATTCCCCAGAGTTAATTGTTAAGCCTGTATCCACAAGTAAACTAGAATTAGGTGTGAGGGCATAATATTAAAACCTGTTGACTAACATGAACTGATTAGCCTGAACTGTATGGAAAGTAAAGAGGACATTGATAAGAAAGGGAAGAGAAATGGCATGGAATAGATGGAAGAAAACTGCAAGGTGATACAATTTGAGAGGATGGATGCAGACGAGATGTACATTAACTGATCGATTAAAGGAGCAGAGAGTTACAAGGGTTTAGATATATATTTTAAAAAGACAGGATATGATGTATAAATAGATCCATTTATTTTAAAGGGAGAGCTAATATGAAACATACAGTCATTTGTTAGATCACACATTTTAAAAAGTTTTAAGAAGAATGTCAAGATCACAATGAGTGTGAACAAGAAATTCATCCAGAATGATATCAAATATGAGAAGTTTTTAGCAATGAGTAAAGAAACAGGTTTACTTTCATTTAAACCAGGAATGGTTAAGATAGAAGTGTTCAAAATTATGAAAAATTTCAATAAACTGAACTAAGGAGAGCAAAAGTATATCCACTTGTCAAATATTTGTTAATGAGGAAGAAATTTAAAAAGAAATTAAATTTAAAGCTTCTTTACAGATGATTGTTATGATATAAAATATTCTACAGGAATTAATAGTGGATAAAGCATTAATAATAGATTTTTAAAACTGGAAAAAAAAACAATTATCTAGCGAAGGTTAAAATATAAGTCATTAGAGGTAAATAGGATGAAGTGATGAATAGTTCTTTGAGAGTTGGCACCAGTGCAAAAGTCATATAGGACTTCTGTACCTCCAACATTAAATGGCTCGATGAATGCATTTGCAGAATTGTCTGGTTTTAAATGAGATAATGTTTGGAATGGCTCATAAATCTGAGTTGTTTGAGATTCTGTACTTTCAGAGAAAACAACTCTGAATAAAGCTAACTCATTTTACCACTAGTTTGACTAAATGCAATCAAAATGTACATTTAAGATGAGTATGCATTGTAATACTGGAATTTCAGTGAAGGAAACCTGCTAGCCATGGAGTTACGTGATGATGTAGGATACTAACAAGATGAAACTTGGAGTAGTTGCAATTTTTTTGCAAAATATTAAACTACTAGATACAGTCCCATTGCATTTATAATGCATAAAGGGGGTTTAAAATCTTGGTTAGAATTCATCGTCATTCACGTTTTTGCTTGTGTTTTGTTTTACTTAAATACCCATTTTTCTTTATTAAAAATAGGGGAAGGTTCTCTTAAATCAATCTTACCTATTTTTTGCTAGACAGGTCAAGCACTAGACAAAAGCTTGAAAGTGGTTTGTTTACCTGTTGATGTTCACTAGAACACAACTTTGGGAAGGTTATGAACTGTAGCAATAATTACAGGGAATCGTGGGATGAAATAAGCAGCGTCACAGAAAGAGGCTGTTCAGCATAACATGATTGTGTCACCTCTTTGAAAGAGTTATTCAATTTAGCCCCAATCTCCTGTTCTTTGTTCATGGCCGTGAAAATGTTGCCTTTTCAAGTATTTGCCCAGTTTCATTTTGAGTTATTCTCGAATCAGCATTGACCAACCTTGTAGATAGTGAATTCTAGATAATTGCAATTCACTGAATTTTAATTTACTTATGTTGCCTCTGATTCTTTTTCCAATTATAGTGTTGTATTTGTAGGTCACAACAGCTGTAAGAATGTATCCTCAAAGTTTAGTAGAACCATACAAAGCAGTATTGTCAAGTGTGGTTAAAACTGAATATTGTTGAACTGGTCTCAAAAACCAAAGTTCAAATTTGCTGAAAAATGAAAACCTCATCCATATGGTTGTACTTAGTGCAGTATTCTGAGATAAATCCTTTGACAAGCTTATCTGTTTATCCTGGTACTAATTACTTTTCATGTCACTTTAATAGAATCTGCAGTTGCTTGGAGCTACAGCAATTGAAGATAGACTACAAGACAACGTCCCTGAAACCATAGAAACATTATCCAAAGCAGACATCAAAATTTGGATCCTGACAGGAGACAAGCAGGAAACCGCTGTTAATATAGGTACAGCTGGAGTTACAGTTAATAGTATTTTACTAAAGACTGTGTTCAATTTGTAGGCACATGTCCTTATAGCGTAGTGTTCTGGATAAATTTTGTAACAAAGTACTATGCATTTTATTTTGTCAAATATAAATTATCTTCAAACATTTCCATCAAAACAATGACAATTGAAGGTCACGTCCAACTCCTCATCAGTAGCATCGTCATAGCTCCCGTTGATGTTGGATTTTCATCTCAAGGATTTTCTTTACTGTATGAAGATGCTGTCAGATTTTTTAAAAGAAAGTATTTGGCAAAGCTACACAATGTGGTAAAAAAAGTATCCTGTTCACTTTATTTTGTGAGGAAGCAACAAATGTTTAATATATTTTCATGCAAACTTCAAAATTTTCCAGAAGTGCACAAGAGTTTATGTAAAGTTGTTAAGCCGAGGTTTTCACTACTTTTTAAAGCAAAAATTATATAATGCTGTAATCTCTTCACATTATCTTTCTTACTTTGTGCATTATGTATAAGGATGATGCACTCTTCCAACATTATACTGAAATTCCTCCTTGGTGTTTTGGTTATTAAAACCTCCCCAACATCACTACAACGTAATTCTTGCACATCTATGATTCCAGTGGAGATTTGTTCATTTACCTGTCTGTCATTCATGCACACTGTTTTAAGGCTTGTAGAGTATCCCAGAATCTGTAATTTAACCTTTTTAGCTTCTCAACTCTAACCAAATGAACTCTGTCCTCGACACCTTAAGGGCATCCTTTTTCAACTCTGCAATGTCTTCCCAAATCAGTCAGAAAATTCATTTACGTTTTTTAGAGTTTATATGCCCTTTATAAATCTAGGTAATGTTTATGAGTTCTATTTAAAACTCTTAATTCCTGCTCCCCTTTGCACAGATATTTTATGTGCTCTCCAACTCTAGCAATGTTGTATCTGTTGTTACTTATCTATTCTCTACTGTTTATACAGAAGTTTGAGATCACCCCAACCCTTAAAAGTCTGTAATGTTTGCT
The DNA here is from genome assembly GCF_020745735.1 of Hemiscyllium ocellatum. Taxonomy (NCBI): domain Eukaryota; kingdom Metazoa; phylum Chordata; class Chondrichthyes; order Orectolobiformes; family Hemiscylliidae; genus Hemiscyllium; species Hemiscyllium ocellatum. The sequence continues at coordinate 102,884,331 of NC_083401.1, forward strand.
GAATTTGTGCTCTTGCTAATCAACAGATGATCCAAATTGCTCATTTCACTTTGCGCTACACTGTTCTCATTGTTTTTATTGATCTGTATGTTCTCCCAAAACTTTCTGTTGCAAATATTCTAGTAGAATAATATCACATTCTTATTTAACTTAAATTTTCACTGCTCATTATCTTCTCTCAGCAGTAGCTGGCATTTATTATTCATCGGCCTAATCTATCTTGATGTATTAGAATGGAATATTTCCTACTGTTTCAATCTCATCAAGTTTAATATCATCTGAACATTGCAAGAGTTCTCTTTCTGTCCAGACTTTGAATAACTCGCATACAGTATAAACACTGCCTCCCATTTTCTTTGGCTCTGAACATTTTCTGCCAATATCACTGCAACTGTTTGGGAGAGGGCACCAAGAGGTTCAGTCCACAGACATGGGGAGAGTTGATCCATTCCATTTTCAAAGGAATGCAACAACAATTAAGTCTCTCACATCTCCCTTGATGTTTTTAAAAGTGACAGAAATGAACTCAAACACACACGTGGACGTTTGAATTTAGAAGCAGGTATCAACCATTTGGCTTCTTGAGCCGGCTCCACTATTTGATAAAGTCAGAACTCATGATCTAATTTGATTGTGGCCATAGGGGGAAAACCCAGAGAACAAACAAGACATGGAAATTAATGTATTGGTCATAGTGGAGTTCCATTTTGAGTATAAAAGACTGGTTGGACCAATATGTGTTGTTCGCAGATTTTATAGTCATTCTTCCTTCTGGGAATACATAACGTCACTTTCTTACCTATCCCTGATACCCTTTGAGACCCCTGTAAGTCAAGAATCTTATCTACCTTATCAATGTGCCGTAAGATATTCAATGACTCTGTCTCCACTTGTATTTGTGGAAGGGAATTCCACCAACACATCACACTCAATGAAAAGATTTCTCATCTCAGACTTAAATCGAATTAGTTTTAAACTGTGTCCTCAAAGTTCTCTTCTCTCCTACAAGGAGCGATATTCTTGCAGCATTCACCCTGTAAGTCTCCCTCAGAATCTTGTATTTCAATGAGATCATCTCTCATGCTTATAAACTGAAATTAATTCAAATCTAGATTGTATAAGAGCCCTTTGTGGGATGACCCTTCATCCCAAGAATTAGTTAAGTGAATCTTCTTTGCACTGCTTTTAATGCATTCATATTCTTTCTTACCCAACCTATGCCTGTACTCTAGATATGATCCCATTTGCCTTGCTGTAGCAAATCATCTCTACATTTATATTCTATTTGCCTTCCTAATCACTCTCTGTGTCTGCACATTAACTCCCATTAAAAGGAGAAAACTGAAAACAAAAATTCATACAACATATTAATCAAAAAAGCTTGTGGATGAAGATTATTCAACCCAATCTCATTCAGTGCATCCAGGGTGAGCTGAATATTCTACATTGTCCATTCTAACATTGCATTAGTTCTTAAGTAATTCTGAATTTACGATAGTTAGGTGACCGTTTAAATATTTATCGATCTGTATGACATATATCTTGGTATTTGACCTAAAATTGCAATTTTAATATTTTGAACTTCCATATTTTTGTTCTATTCTTGCAATTTAAAGTAAATTTCTTGACTTATATTTTTCAAATTGCTAAGGATATTGTAAATCATTAGCAATTCATCTCCTTTCAAGACTGGAGAAATGTAAGCCTTTTTTTTGCCTTTCCTCACTTTATTCAGTTGATACTTGGTAACAACCTCTGTGCCATCTCTTGGCTTAAATGTTGCTTATGGTTCAACTCACTCTAAAGGTTTGAAAAGCCTCTGGTGTTTCACTGGACTCCGGCCATGGTTACTTTCATTTTTCCTGGAGAGCTTTGTACAGAAGGAATGAGCTTTTCCCTTCCAAAATAAATGACAAAAACAGGACTTTTAATTTGCTAATTTTAAGACATTTTAGATTGTTATGCTAGGTTTGATATTGCAGTTATTTTAATTGGCAAGAGTAACTTAGTTGAAGTGGCAGATGGAATTTAATTTTGATAAATGTGAGATGCTGCATTTAGGGAAAGCAAACCTTAGTAGGACTAACATATCTTAATGGTAAGGTTCTAGGGAGTGTTGCTGAATGCAGATTCAAAGCTCCTTGAAAGTGGAGTCACAGATAGATAGGATAGTGAAGAGGACATTTAGTATGCTTTCCTTTATTGGTCAGAGTATTGAGTACAGGAGTTGGGAGGTCATGCTATGGCTGTACAGGACGTTGGTTAGGCCACTTTTATAATATTGTATGCAAATCTGGTCTCCTTCCTATCAGAGTGATGTTGTGAAACTGGAAAGGGTTCAGAAAAGATTTACAAGGATGTTGCCAGAGTTGAAGGATTTGAGCTATAGGGATAGGTTTTCTCTGGAGAGTTGGAGGCTGAGGGTTGACCTTTAAATAGGTTTATAAAATTACGAGGAGCATGGACAGAATAAATAGACAAAATCTCTTGCCTGGGGGTGGGGGAGTCCAGAACTCAAGGGCGTAGCTTTAGATGAGAGGGGAGAGATATGAAAGAGAGTTAAGGGGCAACTTGTTCGCATTGAGAGTAGTACATGTATGGATTGAGCTGCCAGAGGAAATGGTGAAGGCTAGTACAATTGCAACATTTAAAAGGCATCTGGATGGGTATACAAATAGGAAGAGTTTGGAGGGATATGGGCTGGGTGCTGGCAGATGGGACTAGATTGAGTTGGGATATCTGGTCGGCAGGGGCGAGTTGGGCCAAAGGGTTTGTTTCCATGCTGTACATCTCTACATCTCTATGACTCTGTGTACAAGATGCATATTGATTACATTTTGAATTATGTTAAACTTTAAAGAAAGAGCTTCTTTCTCATTTGCCTGAAACCTAAACCAAAAGTTCAAATTACCTCTTTAGCTCCTTCGGTATTTTCTTCCTCCAATGGTCTACAATATCTTAAAGTTCTCTATTGGCAGAACTTGATTTTCCTTGTGCTCTGCTTTGCAATATCGATCTTGGCTTCTCATCTAAGCTAGTTGAACTTTGCAATTCAGAAATGTCCATATGTATGATTATTAAGAACACTGAGTGGATTTTCTGTGAAGTAACAATCTCATGTAGATTTACACTCCACTTTTTTTAATGCAACTGAAGTTCTGTATTTCTGTCAGGGCTTAGTCAGAAATGAAGAGCCATACTTCCATTCTGACAGGTCCATTGTGGTGTGGAGCTATCAGAAGAAGATAACCCATCTTGTCTTTTTCACAGCAATGAGCTGTCATATTCTGAAATGCAAAGGTGCAGAATCACTGACAGCCACTTTGATCACTGCTGTCAAAAGGTAAGAATGAAATTAGGATGCTAGGAGGGTAGAGTGACGGGTGAGTGATATGCCAAATGGGTAAGATGCCAGGTACATAGGGTAAGAGATTTGGATTGCAGGGGACAAGTTAGTTAGAAGCCAGGTAAGTGGAGTGTTTAGGGTAAGTCAGAGTGTTTGGGAGATATTCAGCATAGTGAGACAGGAGGAGAGGATTTAGTTGGTGGGAGGGATCAGGGTTGGCAGTAGGGAAAGGGGGAATCTGGTCCCCATTTGGCAGAGTTAGAGGTCAAATACAGAGTTTGGAAGGGAGTAGCTATTAGTTATTCTATTGGAACCCTCTGAAATTTACAATTTCAACAAATAAGATTTGCCAAATGGAATCTTCAGTTGCGTGGACAGCTATTTTGGAGACTGCTATGATTCTGCAGAGTCCTCTTGCACAATTCCTATCTTTGCTGCAAGCATGAATACCTGGGCATTGTAAAATCTGCCTGTTGACTTTTATTACTTCACTTTTATTTTCATTTAAAACTTGTTACAGTTCAAGTAGTTGTTCTGATGCAAAGGCTTGTGATGTGGCAGTGATGCTATCAAACTAATGTTGCATGATTAGATCCATATGCTGTATCTAAAATTCAAATAATAACTAATTGAAATTGTTTCTAAACAGGTTTCCCACATCCTTCCTCCCTATAATGCATTGTTTTAATGTTCTGTCACATAACTAATTTTCTCGAATGATGTGCTGCAGATGGTGTTAGTATTTTGCAAAATGGTAAACAGCAGCCATTAACAAAATGGTTACCCTCATAGAAAGTGAAAATTAAACTTTGTCCTTTGTAAAGGTTGAATCCTCCCTTTTGATGAGATGTTATTTGATGTTTAGGCCTTTTTTTATTGCCTTGTTTCCCAAGCATTATCAATTGTCTTTCCCAGCAGAAAATCCAGAGTTATCGGTTTGTATTAGAGTTATGAACGTTGCACATAATTCTAGTTTGAACAAATTATCAGGCAATAATGGTTTAGAAATTGATGACCATTATGACTATTTGTCACTTGAAATTCTCAGCTCTGTAAAAAGATTTTAAATGGCCATTTCAAATAAGTAGCAGAACAGCTATCTTTCTTAATATTGATCAATGGACTACACAAATAGGATTACAAAAATGAGAATAATTACATTCATGTGATATACCTCAAATTTAATGAAGGAGGACATGAAGAAGATTAGAAGTCTCAGCCCAAGGTTTATCTATAAAGTGGAAATCATAAATAGATTTGTACAGTTTGTATTTCAATTGAATAAAAATTTTTGATTTGACTTTTTTTCTAAATAGGACATGCATGTAAACTTCTGACCAAAAACATGGGTCTTCTGGTGCTGAATACACACACACTTGATGTAAGTATTTGATGCTTCTAAGATAATGTGTCTAGTAAATTGAAAACATACTGGCTTGTACATATTTAATCTTCATTAAATGTATGATTAAGTAATCGGATCAATTCCCAATTTTAATTTTAGAAACAAAATATTTAAAGGCACAATTTCCTTTTTGTTAAAATTGGCAACCTGATTCTTATAGTATCGCTGCTCACAGTAATGGAGAAGAACATTGAGAAAAGAGTGAATTATAGAAATATAACAGCAGGAATAAGCCTTTCGGTGCTTTGAGCTTGCTTCACCATTCAGTTTGAGATAGCAGAAACAGGATACTGAGTTCAATGATCAGTCATGATCAATCTGTATGGCAGAGTAGACTTGAAGGGCCAAATGGCCGCCTCTCCTGCTCCTGTGTTGTGTGTTTCTATGATTCGCACTTTACTTGATTTTCTTCTCCAATACTGAGAGAAGCTTCAGGTCATATTGTAAGATTCATGTTTCTGACCATCCAACATAACATTTTGGAGCAGAGTGAAAAACAGACTTGAGATAAGCAATTGTCTTCAACATCTATTATTTGAGGCAGTCCCTAAACATTAATCTGTGTCTATAAAATGTTTGTCGAATGTCAAAAGATTTTCTGTGATCAACTATTTCTCTGGGGAAAAAAAACTTTTGTCTTTGCTGTCAACTGTCTGTTAACAACCTAAAGGCTAATCTGATTTTTGTTTTTAAATATCTTACTTTTTAGTGAATGAGAACATCTTTGTATTGTGAACAGCCTTGTGTGGATATCTGTTAAAATATGAAAATGTGAAGAACTCCAACATTTTTACTTTAAATTAAATAAGCATTTTTTCTTTCTAATTGCTGTCCCCTCTTCCAAAGATTTTACATGTTTGGATGAATGTAATGCTTGTCACCTCCTAGTCCCTAAGTAATAGTTTATGTGTTAGAATGACTATCAGCAAGCAATTCATTCACCGGGCATATCAAAACCAAACCCCAAAACAGAGGAAATTTAATTATCCGGCATTCAATTATCCGTATCTTGGATTATCCGAATGAAATCACAGCGTTCCAATGCTTGGCTAAACTGTGTTATCCGAACATTCAGTCATCTGACAAAATACTCCCCACCCATGTCATTTGGATAATCAAGGTTCCTCTGTATTGTACTTAAGTTTACAACTGGCACACTTCAATCAGGAATGTTGGATTAATTAAGAAAAACTAAGCCTCCACTTGGTAATGTTGAGGCCACTTCCATCACACACTCTACCTCACTGGCTGAGATCAGGGAATTCAGCATCAATCAGAGTGAATTTGGGAACTTCCTGTTCTATGACTTGTCCGGATGAGTACAGCAAATTGCCAAGTGGAGAGTATTCCATCACACTACCCACTTGTGCCTTCTAGTTGGTGGACAGCCTGTCTTTATCAAGGAAGAAGATGTAAAAATTATTCTGAAATAGAAGGTAATTAAGCTGGTTAATGGGCTAAAGGTTGCCAACAAGGTGTATTAAAATAGCTAGCAGTACTTCAGTAAATAAGTTGCCAGGACCGGATGAGGTGCATCCAAGAAACTAAATGAATTTAAAGTAGAAAGTGCAAAGACACTGGTTATAATCTTCTAATTCTCCCCTGAAAATTTGGAAATTATAAATGTTAGCAAGTTTTTGAGGAGATTTGTAGCTCAGGTTAAGGCTCTGAATGTAGGTTTGCTCACTGAACTAGAAGTTCATTTCCAGACATTTCATCATCATAACTCGGTAACATCTTCAATGAGCCTCTGGGTGAAGCCCCTCTGAAGCTGTCATCTAGTAGGGTGACGAAACATCTGGAAATGAACCTTCCAACTCAGCAAGCAAACCTACATCCATAATAAATGTTACACGTTTGTTCAAAAACAGGTGCTAGGATAAGCACATTAATTACAAGACAGTCTGTTTAAAACTTAGACATTATAGATTCTGTTGGGAAAATCCCCCAACATGGATTTATTAAAGGCTAATCATGCTTATCAAAAATCTATTTAAGGTATCAGTGATAGATGATGTGGTATATGCAAATTTCCAAAAGGGATATTGATAAAGCGCAAAGTAATTGACTTGCCAATGATGGTGAAGTTCTAGAATAAAAGGAATGTGATACCATGCATATGAAAATGACTCAGTGACAGAAAACAGCATTGTGGTGAATGGTTGTTTCAAAATTGACAGAAAGCATATAATGATCTAGCCTTGAGAATGCCAGTCGCAATTTCAGAATTTGCAAATGGAATGAATATTAGAAATATTTTGAACTTTGAAGACTTGATATATAGCTTCGTGAGCATGTGACACACTCAATTTATTGCAGAGAAAAGGTATCCATTTTTTGGTAGAAATTATGAGGGGAGATTGTGCAAGTTAAAGAATTGAAGCTAAGGGTATGAGTTGACAGTGAATAAAAGTCATATGGAGTCCTGGACTTACAAAAGTTATGATGATCCTTTACAAATCTTTGATTCACCCTCAATCCTAGGCACCATAACTTAGGAAAGTTGTGAAGGCTTTTGGATGTAGCAAATGGTTCCAAGTTTGAGGGAATCAGTTAAGTGAATAGATAGGAGAATGTATTCAAGGCCTGTTCTCAGAAGAAACAGTTGATGGGAGACATGATAGAAGGGCTCAAAACCATGACGAATATAGACAGTAGATGGGCAGAAACTGTTTCCTTGATGAGCAGATGGTCTGGGTTGATATTAGGATTAAGAATCAAAAGACTAATTTCATGTGCCTGATAACAAAAACCAATAGTAACATAAGAGAGAACTTTCTAATTGTGCAGTAAGTCTTAGGATTTAAGAAGTACTATCTGAGAATGTGGTGAAGGCAAACATAATTGGAGTTTTCAAAAGGAAATTAGCGAAGGATAGAACGTTTGCAGATGAGTGGATTGGTCTCTGTGCCATATGCATTTTGTGAATCAAGATGTATCTTGGTGTAACATTGCTCCCCACTGTGTGTCAATGAGGAAAGGAAAACTACAACTGCAGAATCTCAATGTTCTTGTGTTAAATCAGTTTCAGCCTGAATCAAAATGAAACTAATGTGTGCCATGATGTGCATATTTCTCTGGTTTGAATTGTTGCCTTTATGCCTTTTTTCTCAACTCTCACTTCCTTTTTACACTAGCCACTGATTCTGACCATCTGGATCATTCCAAAATAGGGAGAATAACTGAGCAACTGTATTTGGAAAAACACACTTCAGGAAAACAAGCACACTATAAATGGTGATAAAACACAAGAATTTAAGTCAGCAGTAAATCGGCGTAATCTCACCATTAGCAAAATAAAGATAGATTTATTCAATTCAAGGATGAAACCAATGTGAGCATATGGGGCAGTATTTTTAAGCGCATTATTGTATATTTTGGTAACATAACACAAAGTGCTGGCAAAATTCATCAGGTCTAGTGGCATCTGTGAAGGGAGGAACAGAGTTAACATTTCAAGTCCAATATGGCTCCTCTTTGGTGCTGAAGGGGTTGACAAAGGTGAGAGGATGAGCAAGTGGCATAGCTGGGAAATGTGTCCAGAGCAAAAGGCAAAAGAAATGCAGTAGCCATAGTGAAGAGGAATTGAACAAGAATAGGCATTATTATCAGAAAATGTGTAAGCTCTATTAAGAGAAAAGTTCAGTACTGAAGTCTGATGTGTCTAATCTCTTGTGGTATCTAACTGTGTACCATGAGGCCCAGGTTCAAGACCTGCCTTGTCTAGTGATGGGGAATAATATCTTTGAACATGTTGATAAGGAAACAACTCTAAGCAGAAAATGAAGCACTGTGCCTCCAGTTTGCACTGATTTCGTTGAAACACTGCTGCAAGCCCAAAACAGAGATGCTAGCCTGGGGGCAAGGTGTTGTATTGAAATGGCAAGGAAACAGAAGATCGGTATCATTCTCAGAGACAGAATGGAGGTTATCAGTAAAGCAGTCACCCAGTCTTTGTCTTGTATAAAGTAGAGAAGGTCACATTATGAGCAGCAAATACAGTAGACTAGCTATAAAAGATATATAAGTAAAATGCTGCTTGACCTGAAATGTGTGTTCTGGTCCTTAGATGATGAGAGAGGGAGGGAAAAAAAGGCCAGCATTAATCATCTGTGCTTGCATGGGAAGGTGACGTGGGAAACTGAAGTGATGGAGGAGTGGTTGCTGTTTGATTATGGCATCCTGCTGGAGCTTTCACAAATGGCACAAATTGTGGGCGGCACGGTGGTTAGCACTGCTGCCTCACAGTGCCCGAGACCCGGGTTCAATTCCCGACTCAGGTGACTGTGTGGAGTTTGCACGTTCTCCCCGTGTCTGCGTGGGTTTCCTCCGGGTGCTCCGGTTTCCTCCCACAGTCACAAAGGTGTGCGGGTCAGGTGAATTGGCCATGCTAAATTGCCCGTAGTGTTAGGTAAGGGGTAAATGTAGGGGTATGGGTGGGTTGAGCTTCGGTGGGTCGGTGTGGACTTGTTGGGCCGAAGGGCCTGTTTCCACACTGTAAGTCTAGTCTAGTCTAGGATGATCCTTCCTCAGTAGGAGGAGACCAGTAGAATGTAACACATACTGCACAGAGAAACCAGCAAACCTGAGTCTCATGTAGGTTCCCCATTGTCACACTTTTTACTTGGAAAAAGTGAGGTGAGGTAAACTGAAAATTATTCCATTGAGAACAGGCTCAGCCAGGCAGATGAGGGTGATGGTGGATAGAGACTTTTCAGGCCTCCTTTCAAAGAAGAAATAGTGATGAGGCGGGGGGGTGGGGGGGACGCGGGGCGCGGAGAGGGAAAATGTGGTGAGAATGCATTTTCTTTAATAAAAATCTCAATTCCAAGTATTGGACTTCTCCATCATTCTTTGAAATATTTTCTTATGTTACTCCCTTTGGTGTCTCCAAACTCTTCCTCTGTAACTAAAATGGCAGGAAGGTACTCAACCAGCTGAAATTGCCATAATGTGTAGAAATGACCTGAGAGGAAGATTTTTAAACTAAGAATGCTGAAAAATTCCTTATGTTTCCTTTTTCTTTTAACCATATCCAGTTTAGGCAGTCTTGGTGTGTAAACCATTTATTTATTTGTATCACTTGAATTACCCACCTATGCAGACAAAGCTGAATGTCCCTGTTGCTTTGGGTGAAGCGTAGTCCAATTTAGCCAGAGCCACTGCTCTGTACATATTTACTATAACCCTTGAACTTGAAGATGATTCTTGTTATATACTCTGAGATCATGTTTGTCGCCTTTACTTCTGTGATATGTTGAGTCCATTATTTTAATAAGCAACCGACAAGAGCCTACATTGGCTTATATTTTATTGGTGAAGACTAATTAAAATGATCACAGATGCTATATTGTACAACTGACGTTGAGCTCATGCTGATTTCTCCCTAGTTGCTTTCAGTTTTGATACTTGGAAAGCAGCAAGTAGTTCAGTCTTGATTCTCTAAAACCTCTCCTCCACTTTCAAAGTAAAGTTGGGAGTCTGACAGAAGATGGGTGCAGCCACGACAACACGTAAAAGGCTTGACACATCCAGGAGTCTGCTAGATTGGCACCTCAACCACTAAATCCCTTCTTCTACAGTATAGTGTCACTGAAGTTTTTATTGTGAATAAGGTGGATTGTTGCAACTAGCCAAGGAGTTTTTAAAGTCCTGAAATTCAAGGGCAGTAGGTGTATTAGTGCAGTTGTCTCCAAGTTGCCCTTGAAATTGCATGCCATCCTGACTGAAATGTACATCCACTCCTTTATTGTCTTGGTGAAGCACTTTATCATGTGCACTGCAGCAGTACAAAAAGGCAACTGACTACCAACCTTTCAATCAACTAGGAATGGGCAATAAATGCTAACATTTCTCGGGAAACTCATGTTCTGGGAATTCTCTTTTTTTCTCAAAAACACACAATGAGAAAATAGATATGAAATTCACCTGCATACCTCCTTGCATTGTTCCAGAATGACATTGGATTAGAGAGAACTCTTCTAAATGCGTGCTTCAACTCAGTGGGAGGCATTGGAAGGAGGAAAAGAGCAGTTTTTGAAAAGTGTGGTTTTGTAGATATTGCATCAAGTACTAATGATTACACTGACACTCTTTCAGTAAATCCTGATGTGAATTGCTTCAATGGGTTTAAATGAATGTGTTGGAGCAAGTCTTGGATTGCTTGCTGTTTGATGTTGTGTGATATTAAAGATGTGGATTTTTCAAAAAAGTTAAGCTGCCCAATTTCAAGAACAAATAATGTAATGATGTAATAGCTGCTTTTTGAAAATCTTTGCTTTTTTTTAATGAATATGGTTTAACATCTAATAGAGATGGGCAAAATGATGTTTGCATGTAAAATTGATCTGCGCATGTTAATCCCCATTTATATTTGTTTCTTGATAGAGATGAGTGTCGCTGGTTAGACCAGTGGTTATTGCTAATTCCTTATTGTCCTTTTGTTATGAGCAATCTTGAATCTTTGCAGATCGTGTACTATTATGTGGGAGTTTCAAAATAGTGACCCGGACAATAAAGAATCATGATTTAGTTACAAGTTAGAATGGCCTGCTGCTTGTATTGAAATTTTGCAATGGTGTTGCTTCCATGCATCTGATGTCTTTGCACTGTACAGTCGGGGCCATGAGGTATAGCATCTGTTTGCAGATGATATGTACAGCTACTGTTGTACCCAAGGGATGAATGTGGCACCAAAGTGGTCTACTTTAACCTGGATGATGCAAAGCTACTTTAGTGTTGATGGAGCTTCATGCATCCAGGAAAGTAGGGAGTATTCCATCACACTCTTGTGCCTTGTAGGTGATTCCTGAAGAAGGGCTTATGCCCGAATTGATTCTCCTGCTCCTTTGCTGCCTGACCTGCTGCGCTTTTCCAGCAACACATTTTTAAGCTCTGATTTCCAGCATCTGCAGTCCTCACTTTCTCCATGTAGGTGGTGGATAAGTTTTAGGGAGTCAGGTTTAACTGGTTGTGGAAATCCCAGCATCTTTCCATTTTTTTTGTAACCACGGTATTTGTATGGCTAGTGCAGTTCAGTTTCTCAACAGTGGTAGCCCCAAGAATGTTGATTGTGGGGGATTCAGCGATGGTAATGTCACTGAATGTGGAAGGACAACACTTACGTTCTGTAGCATATGGATAACCATTGTCTGAGACTTGCATGTCACCAATATTACTTGCCACTTGTCAGCTCAAACTTGAATGTTGTACAGGTCTTGCTGTATATAGACCCAGACGGTTTTTGTACCCGAGTCATAAATGGTGCTGAATATTGTGCACTCATCAGTGAACTCCCACATAACTGACCTTATACCGGAGAGAGCCAAATCTGGCATTGTTTCCCATGTACAAACAAAGCAGTATCACCTTATTTTGATGAAAAAAGGTTGCAGTGGTATTTGACGCCTGCACCTTCAAGAGTTTAAGAAGCAAGAATTATGCATCCTCACAATTTTTTTTTCATTAACTTTATAAATAAATTGTATTTAAGCAAAAGCAGTCTAATACACTTAACCCAAGAGATGCCAAGTCATTCTAGGTGGTAAGTGGAAACTAGCTGAAATTTGGCAGCACAGTTACTGTTCATGAAATGCTACTGTCAAATAAAACACTGAAAATGCAAATCTTTATTCCCAATATAATTTGATGGAGAAACAGCTTAGCTATGGAAAATGGTTTGCGGTTATTCTTCTAATCAAATGAAAATGAATATCTACTGCTAGTATTCATCTTAACCCTCAATTATAATTCAGATAGCTTCTGATGTTCCACCTGCTGACCAAAGTAACAGTATTAAATTTTAGCAAAATACATTATTGTCAGCCCAAACTGCAATCCAACCACATGTTGGATATTTATCTGAGCACAGACATTTTCGTATCAAATTGGGAAATGCAGTATATGCACTCATTAATGCTGACAATGTTGTTCTTTAGGGTGGACCAGATGCTGTGGGCACCCTGTAGCTCTGGCACATTGGTCATCACCAGGTTGGCAGTGAGGCACTGCCTGAGTCGGACTTTCTTCTCAGGGTTTTTTTTGAGTCCAGCAGCATTGATTCTTTGAGTTTTTCTGCCTCTCAGTTTGATATCAGATGGATGGAGATGGAAGAACATATTAGTTGTTGGTCAGTCTAGCAGTTATTGGTTCTGGCCATGATGTGGATGTCTTTCTAGTCCCTAGCTTGAGCAGTGATGTAGATGTCAGTACTTGGAGTGGGGGGTGTTGACATGAGATCTTGTGCTTGTCCCTCTGGCAGAACAGGGTGTTTAATAGAATGAGATCAAGTTCTAGGCAAGTTCATCAGATGGAGGGCTCTGCTGGATTTTGTTTTCTCTACACCCTCATTGTCTAATACAAACCTTTCAAAAAGTGTATCTCTAATGACTCTGGCACTGAAGTTGCTGAGGAGAATCAACTTGTCACCCTTGGGATTAGTTGAGGCTGGTATAGAATTTTGTCTGCTCTATTGTGTCTAAAGGGAAGTTAGTGGTCATATCTTGGGGACAATCCATATCACAGTAGAGATGATGTTGGATGTATTAGAATGAAAGAAGCTGGATAAATTTCCTGGTCCTGACCAGGAATATCTAAGAACAGTACAAGAGGCCAGAGAAGAAATTGCAGGGGTCCTGGTCGATATTTTTGCATCATTGCTGGCCGCGGTTGAGGCCCTGGAAGACTAGAGGGTAGCAAATGTT